>NC_090933.1:1400979477-1401283201 GCF_040938575.1 Ambystoma mexicanum
ACCTGGGCCCGAGATCAGAGGGTAGCCAGGTAACCAGTGCAGTTTCAGCCAGGAGATCAGCAGGGGCGAGGAGGAGAGAAAACAGAAGCAAAGAGGAAGGTCTTGAGCTGCTTTCGGAACCGGAGATGGTTCTCCTCATGTTTCAGAGAGCAGGGAGGCTGTCCCAGAAGCAGGCCCCAGCCGAAGAAAGAGATCTACCACCAACTCATTGCTTGGAGAAGCGACTGACCCTGAGGGAGTTGGAGGCGAATGAGCAAAGAGCTCGAGTAGGAAGATATTTCGGAAGAGAGAGTTGAAGGAATTGAGTCTCCAGACGCCAGAAGGCCTTGTGGACAATGCAGAGGGTTTTGAACTTAATCATTGCCGCCACTGGGAGCCAGTGCAGAGATTTCGTTCCTGGAGAGATACGATTCCTGGGTTTGAGGCCAAGGACAAGTCTTGCAGTCCTGTTTTGGATGGGTTGTAGAGGGTGGAGAGTAGAGGCAGGCAGATTTTGATAGAAGCTGTTACAGTAGTCCAGCCTTGAGAAAACCAAAGCTCTAGAGAGAGTGAGCTTCCGGGGGAAGGATAGGAAAGGAAGAATACCTCTGAGGAGGTGCATCTGGTAGTGTGACTACATAGGGACATCAGAGATGTGAGGAGAGAAGGAGAGTATGGAGTCGAAGATGACCCCCGAGGTTTTTAGCCTCGCAAGTGGGAGCATGAAGAGGGCCAAGAGAGGCCGGCCAGAGAGTGACAGGAAAGGAGGGAGCAAGTGGCATTAAGGGAGAGATCAATGGCGCCACACCACGCCTGCAAAGCCAGAGATTAGAGAAGGAGAAGAGGTGGTGGAAGGGAGCCTGACAATGAGTTCAGTGTCATCCGCATACTACTGAAAGTTAAGGCAGAGAGCGGCAATGCGGTTGGCAAGAAGTGGCAGTTATCAGTTGAACAGCCAGGGAGAGAGGTTAGACACCTGGGGAACACCACAGGTAGAGATAGAGATAGAGGAGAGGAAGGACCCCAGTTGGACCTGGGAGGGTCGATCAGAGAGGAAAGAAGTCAGCCACGCCAGGGCCTGATCGGTGATACCCAGGTTATCACGGAGACGGTTGAGCAGGATGGCATGGTTGACCATGTCAAAGACAGACGAGAGATCAAGTAAGATGAGGACACAGAGGGTGTTGGAATCAAGGTTGGAGAGCAGGTCTTCGCGGATGTTCAGGAGAGCAGTTTCCGTGCTTCTGGCAGCTCGGAAGCCAGACTGCTGGTCATGGAGACAACCAACACATTCAGTGTGAGGATTAAGCTGGGAGATGGCCAGCCTTTCCAGAAGTTTGCCAGGAAAGGAGTGATGGAGATTGGGCGATAGTTAGCTGGGTACGACGGGTCGGCAGAGGGTTTCTTAAGAAGAGGGTGCTCAAGGGAGTGCTTCAGGGGGGAAGGGAAGACTCCAGTGGCGAAGGAGTGGTTGCAGAAGTCAGCCAGAGCAGGAGCCAAGGTGTCAATGTAGTCCTTGATGGTTTTGGAGGAACAGGGGTGAACCTGTTTACACAAGACGTTCATAGATCGGACTTGTCTAGAAACCTTGTCTGGGGAGAACAGGGTAAAGGCAGAGAAGGAGGGAGGAGAGGTGGCCACAGACGGACCAGAGGAAGAGCAGGGAGTAGAGGGAGAAGGGGGAGAGGAAGAGAGAGAGGACAGGATGTCCTGAGTTTTAGAGATGAAATGAGAAGCCAGGGCAGTGCAGAGGGCCTGGGAGGGGACAGGAGAGGTAGAAACTGCAGAAGGATTGGCCAACTCTTTGCAGAGTTTAAAGAGTTCAGCTGAGTTGTTAAATGCTGCAGAGACGCAGGCTTGGATGTGCGCTCTCTTCTTGGTGCGGACAGAGAGCCGGTATTGCCTTTGGAGCAAGCGGCAGGCCAGTTTGTCAGAGGATGTAATGGAAGCACGCCATTTCCTCTTAGCCACCCTGCACTTGCGTTTAAGGGTGGCGAGGTCTGAGTCGTACCAGGAGTTGCACTTGGCTTTGGGCTTCAAACAGCTCCTCATGACAGGGGAAAGAACATCGAGAGTATCAGATATAGCAGAGTGAAGCATAGGAAGGGCTGTGTCAGAGTGAGAGTCAGCCAAAGGGGTAGAGGGTGTGAGAAAGTGGCAGGGAAAGCCTCAACTGACACATGCTTTATGGGCCGGATATCCGAGAAGGTAGGTGTCAGTGCTGGAGTTGGCTTGGCCTGAGGGGTAGAGAGGGTGAGCTTGGAGGAAAGGAGAAAGTGATCACTCCAGGGGAGAGGAGTGGTGAGAGGGATAGAAAGGGGAGGGTCTGTAGAGATCAGCGCATCCAGAGTGTGCCCTGCAGAGTGAGTCGGGCCAGAGGGGAGAATAGAGAGTAAGAGAGAGTTGCAGGGGTCACAAAAGAGTCCAGAGGAAGGACAGGCAGCATCCAGGTTGATGTTAAAGTCTCCAAGAAGGAGGAGTTGGGTGGTCGGGACCAGGAGGAAAGAGGACAGGTCCATCCACTCAGAGAGGAAGCAGGAGATCAGACTAGGTGGCCTATATATGGTAGCCACAGTAAGGGAATGGCCAGGGGATAGAGAGAGCCTGCAGATGAGGCATTCAAAAGAGGAGTAGGCCTGCCTAGGAATGACAGAGGCAGAAATCCACTCAGGGAAGATCAGGGCTACACCATCTACGGAGCAAATGGAACTGGGTGCTGAGAGGATCTTGTAGCCGTCAGGGAGGAGGGTGTCAAAGCTTGTGACAGAGCTGGCGGTGAACCATGTCTCAGTGAGAACGAGGACATCCACGTCACATTCTTCAAGGAGGCGGCAGATGGCAGAGGAGTGTTTGACAGCTGAGCGAGAGTTTAGAGTGGCAATATGGAGAAGGTTGCCATCCTTGAAAGACTTCCGGGGATGTGTAAAGATTAGAGGTATGCCCTGCGGAGGTGTAGAAGAAGCCTGAGGGGGGAAGATGAGGAAGGAGGAGAGCGCAATGTAGCCAGGAAGTAGACAGTAGGGGAGGAAAGGAAGCCCTGAAGGGAAGAGAGGGAACAGTAGGAGAAGAAAGGAAATGGATGAGGCGTGGGAAGCATCTATCAAAGAGGAGAAGGTTGGCCTGAGTGCCTTGGACCAAGACGGTACCATTCAGGTAAACATTAATGATGACCTTAGAGGAGTGGAAGGAGGCCAGGAGGGCCACCATTAATGATTAATGGGAGAAGAAGAGAAAGGGGAAAGCACACAGACCATATGAAGAGTCCATAGGTCTGGTGAGGGAATGACAAAGAGGATGTCAGTGAGGGTTTGCCTGGAGGAATCACTGGTATAGGTGTCAGCGATACGGAAGCCTGGATTGGAGACCAGGATATCCTTTTTAAACTTCTTCCTACCAGATTTAGTGAGGAGAGCAGGAACGTCGATAGAGAAGCAGTTCGAAAATATAGGGGAGACAGTGAGCACCGTTGAGTAGGTGGGGAGAGGTAAGAAGAGGAAGGGGGGTGGGTTGGGGAGGGAAGAACCCTAGGAAAGGATACAGGGAGGGGCACAAGAAGACAGGACAGAGAGAGACAAGACAATAGTAGACAATTGGACAAGACCACAGGCGCTCAGACAATGGTAGAAAAGTATGCTAGATGAATGCTTTGCTAAGAAGACCATAAAACAGCGCTACTTTTACAATGCAATTTTTGAGTACCAGAGAAAAACACACCTAAGTCTAAGAGTCCTGTATAATGGGAAAAAGACCTAGGTTTCACAATGCAATTTTAAGACTTTTACAATCCAATTGTATGTACTTTTACAAAGCAATTTTTGAATACCGGAGAAAAACACACCTAAGTCTGAGAGTCTGCTATGTGGCAGGAATGTTCAGGGTAGAGTGCAGGCTCCATACATGGCCCGGCTACTCCTACCTTACTAGTGGCTGCTGGTTGACGGCTGGCCACTGGCTTCTGACACCTGCAGGCACGATCTGGAGCCGCCTCTGCAGGGGCCGCCCTCTGCCTAGGGCCCTTAGCCACAGGGGCTGCACGGGCAGAGGGCTGCCCCGGGAGGGTCAGTGATGACCAACAGCCAGTCAATCGAGGGAGGTGGGCGGGCTGGGAGGCGAGAGGGATCAGGGACCAGGAAATGGATGCTGGGGAGGGGTGGGAGAGAGGTAGGGAGGGAGGGAGAAACAACAGCGCTAAGAGCGCTGCGAGCAGCCAGAAAAATACAAATACAAAAAAAGGCCCAGGAGGGTCTCTTGGCAAAGGGATGATACATATTATTGTAATTTTGCAATTCTGTATAAATCGAAGAATGTATGTATCCAACCTTCAGCAAGGAAGATGTAGGACAGTGTCATTTTATGGTTGCGCATCAGCAAACACTCTTAACATGCACATTCACATTAAGGAAAATGCAACTACAGTGCGTGTGTATTTTCACTGGCAGTACCGTCATTGTGCACACCAAACAAAGAATGTGCAAAGGGACACAAGACAGATACTGGGCGCTGTCGTATACTAAATGAATGGGCCGCATTACTCTGCAGCTGAGGCACATAAAATCATTGATCAAAACATGCTGCACTCTTCTCAATGCATTTTACATGGAAACAAGCTTCGTAAATCCAGCCCTACTATTGTCTTGTAATGCTTTAAGTAAGGGGTATAGCCAGCAGAGGGCACTGTTAGTCGAAGCCAGGGGAACCGATATCTGAGCACAATTGAATAGAAAGTCTATTAGCCATTCCAGCCAATCAGAATGCCAATAACACAGCCATTATTCATTGGCATACTGCCCACTTTATGATGCTAGAAGAGCTCAGGCGTACTTCTCTAACACTTTGGGCACATCTCTTGACTAACCTCTTCCTACCCTACACCCACCTAAAATGCACTGCTGCAGATTATAAACCTCTCCTTTAATTGCCCCTACCCAAGCCTCCACTTCTCTGGAATGGATGCCAAGGAAAGAGAACCAGGGTGCATGTTCAAGCACTCTTTCCTAGCTTCTTTGGCAACCACTGGTGTAGCGGGGCCCCCCACAGCCCTCACAGTGCAGGGGGCCCCGCACATGTCCTGGGATGGGGCCCCCTCAGACAAAAAATAAACAAAACAAATGTTTAAAAAGTTTCTTTTTGAAGTCACTCTGCCTTAATAAAGAAATAATTTCTTTATGAAGGCAGAGTGACTATAAATAGATACTATTTCTTTATGAAGTGCGAGGGCGCCCCCACCCCATGACATGGAAGACTACAGGAAATAACAAGGACGCCTACAATACATTATTTCTGTAACTGAAATAATTTCTTTATGAAGTCAGACTGACTTTTTAAAATAATGGGGCCCCTCTCCACTCCATGACATGGAGGCCTCCATATCCTCTACAGATGACGGGAACAAGCATTCTGGCTGCTGCAGGGAGTTGGAAATCTTGTTCCCTGGACCAACAGATTAAAGGTAAGAAAATAGATTTTCTTTAAATGAGTTTGCATGCATGTAAGTGTGTGTGTATATATATATATATATATATATATATATATATATATATATATATATATATATATATATGTGTGTGTGTATATAATGTAATGTGTATTAATGAGTGAGTGCGTTATGCAGCCTGGGTGTGCCTATGTGAGGTTAGGGTGAAAGGGTGCACACACAAATGTATGGGTGGCTGGGTGTGCGTGCTTGTGTACAGGGGCTCAACAAAACCTACATTTCGGGGGGTTAGCCCTTCAAATGTCGGGCAAGGCACTAACTTCACGGGCGGTGGGGGAGGAGCGAACTTATTTGTGTGGGGGCGTTTAACTCTTTTACGCATTGAAATGAGACTATTCTAGTGCAGCTTTAATGTTACAAGCAGTAACATTTTAACATCTCTTTAAAATGTTTTTAAAATGTTTTAAATGTTTTAAAATGTCTTTAAAATGTTTTTAAAATTTAAAAATCTTTAAAATCTCATTTAATAGTAACATCTCTTTTAGTCTGAAAGATCCCACTTATGGACTGCTGTGAGAATGAGCAATCTCATGTCTCCTTTCTACCCATCCAATCACTCCCCTGGTATGCAAGTACTAAACCCACAACACAATTTCAACAGCCTAATAACTAACAGTGAAATGCTTTACGTTAGTAATTGCCGGGTCTTTTTTAATGGCTAAACCCAGGCGCCGTTTAACATCTCTGTCCTGTTCTGTCCGGCAACGGCTTTGTAGGTCAGCCAGGGCGAATCAACATAGCCCAAAATTACAAGGGGTGGGGGAGAGGACTGAAGCCCAGTCGGATCAATGGTGTTGTTCCACTGCTTGTGTTTAATGCCATGATTACTTGCTGGTAATCTTCATTACTTGTAGCTCCATTCTTCCTCACCCCAGTACATGTGTATGGACACTTTGTACGTAAGCACTGGGACAAGGAAGAGGGACATTGAGGTAATTCGGGTCAGAGGTGCAGATTTTGGGTGAACATAACAAGTAAGACGTCAGAGGTCTATTAGAAAATAATATTAAATGCACGAAAAGGCTTGATTGTGTGGTCTGTAGCCACATGGAAACATGAAGTTGGATGAACGAGATGGTCACATCTACGCATGGAGGCAGACTGTGCTTCTCACTCCCTAATTTTCTCAGAGCTAAGAACACTCTCAAGGATGAATTTCAAAGGCCTAATTGACAGTAGACCACTGAGGTGATGATGGATTGATATGCTTATTGGTGGGAAGCTAAAGTTAAGATAACCTTACCAGCATCAAGATGGCCAGCCTGTTTTCTGTTAAATTAGGTGGAAATACTGAAGGAGGGTAGAGTGCAAACCAATTGTAGAGGACCTGCGCATTTAGGGGTCCTATAGTTATAAAAACCAATGAGACATTGTGTATTTAGTGACGTTCATAGTGGTCATTTTAAGGGGAGATCTTAGTTGCCCCACCTGATGTTAAGTAGCCAATCACACATTTACACTTTTTTAGACTAGTATGGATCATATACTTAGATGTTCACTTAGAACCTATCCCTGTTACTCAGAGGTTTTTGTAGTTTGCCACGTAGGATGACGTTAGTACACACGTAGGTCAACGTCATTGATGACACATATTACTTTTAAAAGCTCTCTTTTTTCTTAAATGAGTTGCATTTGAAGATGGAGCGATTGTGTTGATGTTCATTATGCTCCCTGTTTTAGAAGGTTGATATTAAAGCAGTCTTCCTTTTGTCAACTTCTTGAGTCGGTTCCATTATTGATGTATGAGTAAGGTCTGCATCCCCATCCATCTCAAGGGTAATTGCTACTCATCAAAGGGGCTGGATTATCCAGTTCACTTGGAAGCAGAGGATGGTTTAAGAGCCATCGATCTGAGTAAACTATAGAGTTTTGGAAATATGGGACGAACTTTGCCATTCGGCTGAAAGGATGTGACGCTCCCCGTAGATAGTGGTTAGTGAAAATTTTAAAAAAGTCTTGCAAGACCGGGTGTGACGGGTCCCCTAGTTTCCATAGAATCCCCTCCTACTTCTACGTGAAGCGGATCGATCGGTAGGTTGAAGAGGCGGCAAAAAGGGGGACGATCCTGAGAGTCGGAAGACGAAAAATCATATCAGCGAGTACAAAACTGAGCGAGTTGACAAAAGCGTGGCTGATGAGTGAAGAGAAAAGAGAGTAACGGAGGGTGGTGGGATAAAATATAACATGAGAGTAAGAGTGTAATATATATGTGGGGAATGAGATATTGACTCGAGTGTGGCCGTGCAATATATAATCGAGAGAGGCCACGATAAGAGAATATGCAGCTTAGACAGTACAGTGCGTAACCGCGGATAAAATGTTTATGCCATAGCCTCAAGGAGGGTCACTATCGAAGGCAGCCCTGCAGCATATGACGACATATTTGCATGCAGCATACACGGGGAAGAAGCTAGAGAAGCAATTAGCTAGTTTAGAGCTTTAGAAAATGTACCACAAGGAACGAGATGAACCCCCTCCTTTAGATTGGATACTTAATGTATGCAAAGAGGGGGGTGAAGAGCCCTCTGCTCCACCCGCCCCAATCAAAATAGGGGACGAGAGCAAAAAAGACGATGGGTTATACCCATTAAGAGAGCTTAAAGCAGCAACAGGATATAGCAACCCGACATATGAGTCACCTGTGCAAAGCAGTAACAAGAGAAAAATATTGAGAAAGATGTAATCTCCAAGGTCCCGAGGGACAAGGAGAGACGAGATAAAGAGAGAAGTGATCAAGCAAGTACATCTCTATATATAGGAAGAGAGATAAAACGATGGAAGGGAGAAAGAGACAAGGCTGATGAGAGAGCGCTTTTACAGAACGAATGGATGGCCGGTCAGATTTTGCTTAAACTCAATGGTAAAAGCATTGAGTATATAAGACAACAGGAAGATCAAGACAAGCAAGATAAAAAAGATAAGGAAAGAGAGGAGCGATTGAAAGATGAAGGAGCAAAAAGGAATGATAGGCAAATACTAGAGCAGTTACATCAAGAGGAACAGTCGAGAAAACAAGAGAGAGCAGAAGAACAAAAAAAAGTGATAACAGACAGAGCAATTGATGAACAGGAAAGGTTAGAACAAAAAAGAATAGAAGCAGAGGAACAAAAGTTAAGAGATAAGAGAATAGAGATGAAAGGATGAGGAGATACTCAGGGCAAATGAAAGAAGGGATATGACGAAAAAAGAAGAAGACAGAGTTAGAGAGGAAGCAAGGAAACAAAGAGAATTCGACGATGATATAGAATGTAAAAGAAGGCAGAGAGCATGCAATCTCGATCGCCTGGAAAAGGAGATAAGAAATCCTGAGCCAGAAGTAGCATGAGAGGACATAGAGGAATTCTTCCCAGAATACGAGTCATTACCAGGCCCGTCTAGAGTAAATCTGGAAGACAAGTGTGAATATAGGAGCATTGGGGAAGTGATCGATAAAGTATATTATGACATGAAAAGAGTTAAAAGGGAAGGGAAAAAATGATCGACTTGAGAACCCTCAATTGTATGACATAGAGGGATCCTCATATAGTACGAGGTCAAAGGAGCTGACTCTGAGCAGAGATGATGAGGAGAGAAGTTGCACAAGTTGGGCACAGGAAATGTCGGACAAAGACGAGATACTGTTCATGGGGAAGAGAGAGGGAACGTATGCGGTCCCGAGGGATGTTTTTCAATGGAGAAAGAAATCAGATGGTCAGATTTAAACGCACCTGTAACTAGGGTGTCAGAACCATTGACAAAGTCAGATCAGCATAAGGAGCAACTCCAGGGTGAGAGGGGGGAGTCGCAGAATTATGTGAGCAGATTAAGATCGCTACCAGGTAGAAGGCGATGTGGCAATATCGTCCCTCCATTAGATAGACAAATGAGAGATGAAAATAAGTTTGGGGCATCACAGTTTCCCTTGTTAGAGAAAGGAGGGGCCAAACCACACTATATACCATGGCCCCAGATGGACAAGGATAACTTAGGGTGTAAACTCCCCAGTTTGAGTTCGGGACCGGGAAATGAATATATGAGTTGGAAAAAATGACAGGAGGAAACGTGTTGGCTATAGGGGACATTAAGGGTCTCTTAATTGCCATACTTGGTGAGAGAGCTGATGATGTGTGGACAAGGGCAGGGTGCCCTGGTGTGACTACAGTAAACACTGTTCATGATGGAGCACCATTCAATAGCTGTAGGGCGGCAGTCTGGAAAGCGCTTAGGGTACTGTATCCAGACACGTCCGACATGGGAGCTATAATGACAAAAAAGATGAAAGACGGAGATGATTCGTTTCTTTACATTCAAAATTTTCAGGCGGCGTGGAGCCTGGAAACGCACGAGGCTTGGGGAAAATCTATACCTGTGTTTTATCATATATTGTGTCAAGGGCTACCAGAACCTGTGCAGAAGCATCTTACGAAGTAAGTGGGTATTGAGGCAAAACCATGGACGGATATTCAGCTGACCATTGCACATTACTGCAGACTCCTACAGGAAAAGAATTGCAAAAAAGATGATGCTAGGAAAAGCAAAGAGGTGAAATGAGTGCAGAAAAAAATGTCTAAATATGCCATTGAAAGGGCAATGTTGACGAGTGTAGATGGATCGAATTCACACCAGATTACAAATATGCCACAGGTGAATAACCAAAGGCAGTTTGACCAGAGTAATAATGGGTTTACTCTGCGTTGAAGGAGTGGATTTCGAGGAAGAGGTTTTCAGAATAATCAAGGAAACTGGCAGAACAATCAGGGAACCTTTAAAAATAATCAAGGTGGGTTTCAAAATATGCAGAATGATGGTCAAAACATGCAGGATGGGCAGATTAGGAGGCCACATATATGTTGGACATGTGGTATGGCGAGGCATTTTGCTCGCATGTGTAGAAGTCAAGGGTTCGTGCAAAATGGCCAGTTTTCAAGAGGGAGGATTCCAAACCCGCCTGCATATTTACAGCAGAATAATAATGAGTTTGCTCAGAATCAAACGATGGAATAGCAACAAGCGCAGAGAGTGCAGCAAGGCTTGCAGACACAGCAGGTAGCAGTGGCTCCGCCACAAGGGCAGTCGCATGCAGATTCAGCAGAGCACAAGTACAGAACAGTTAACGACACCTAGGATAGGGAGTGTCACTGTCGGTGGAGGGAATCCATTTGAAGGTAATGGAATTAGTCTGTACCCGCAATAGGACAGCTCACTGGGAAACTTGATGTATTCAGTACTATCAGTGACGCTGAATCCTCACGAGGAACCGAGGGGACAGGTCAATATAGGGGGCAAACATATTTTTCATTTTTAGTAGATACAGGTGCAACGCGCTCATGTATACGTGAGGGAAAGTTTTTAATGTTTGGCACCGCCATGAATACTCAAGGTTTTTCAGGAGCTACACGCAGAGTTCCTTTCACTGAAGAATTACCCGTCTCTATAGGAGAATGCGATATGAAGGTGCCTTTGCTATATTCACAGCAGACACCTGTCAATATAATGGGTCGAGATTTGATGACGAAGTTCAATATGACAATCTCGTTAACTGATGAAGGCATAGTATGTTCAACACCAGGAATGCATTATTTAAACGTGTGTGAAATTATCAGAGCATTCGCAGGACACATAGCTATGAGAGCAATACCTTTAGAGCCAGAGGTTTTTCATTTTGGAGTATGTGTTCTATTGGCATATATGCCAGGCCTTGCGGGCAGAGCAATAATAATACCTGATGAATTTCTCTTTAGACCAAATATATCTATGCATGAAGAAGAAGGGCAAGTGTTCCCCTTAGAATTACAAGCAGACATTGTGCAAGGAGAAATGGCGTTGCTTGATGGGAATGATGACAAAGGCAGACAATGGTGTGCAGTGACTGCCATCGAAGAAGGTTACAGATTAACTGACGTCACTGATGAGGACATATTTGGCGATCATCCACCTGATGACAAAGTGATATTTGTGATGAGTATTATTTATTGGGTAAAAGCAATCAAACGAGAGGTGCCTCAAAAAATTATGATAGCACAACAACGTCCTGAGTATTTTGATGAAGACATGGCAAAAGTGCCAGCTTCATTATGGGCCACAGGCCCCTATGACGTAGGCCTGTTGAAGGGGGTCGGAGAATTGAAGATTACATTGAAACCAGGAGCAATTTTACCTCTAGCACTGCAGTATTCCATGTCTCGAAAGGCAGCTGAAGGTATTTTTAAGATGAATTCTGCTATGATGGACCAGGGCATCTAAGTGACGTCAGAGTCACCATGTAATACTGCAATTTATCCTGTGAAAAAAGGGAAGGTGGGGTCTTGGAGACTAATACAAGACCTTAGGCCAATAAACCAAATTGCAGAAGCTGAGTTCCCTCTAGTTCCTAACCCATCTACAATTCTATGTAACATACCTGTAGGAGCACGATATTTCACTGTGATTGATTTGAAAAATTAATTTTTCTTAATCCCATTACACAAAGACTGGCAGGATCTGACACCGTTTACGTTCAGACAAACACGATTGAAAAGTACTTGTTTGCCTCAGGGGTATTGTGAGTCTCCATCGATTTTCAATAGAGTCCGGCAGATGGACTGAGCAATATTGACCTGGAAAGTGTTGTTCTGCAATACGTGGATGACATTTTTGTTTGCAGCACTTCAGAGGAAGAGTGTAGACGCAATTCTATTCAGCTGATGGTTATACTTGCTGATAAAATGATATAAGGTTGACAAAGAGAAGTTACAGTATTGGCAACAAGAAGTGTTGTATATTGGTCAATTGATTTCAAATGAAGGAAAGAAGGTTACTCCTGATAGAGCTGAGGCTATTTTGAAAACTGCAAAGCCACACACAATAAAGCACATGCAGATATTTTTAAGATTATGTAACTGTGTCAGAGCATGGGTTTTTGACTACAGCTCGTATATAAGGCCTTTAATGCAGGCTTTAAAGAAAGCACAGGCAACACAGGAAAAAATCGTGTGGACTGAGGAAATGGAGGAAGCGTAGGAGCACGATATTTCACTGTGATTGATTTGAAAAATTATTTTTCTTAATCCCATTACACAAAGACTGGCAGGATCTGACACCATTTACGTTCAGACAAACACGATTGAAAAGTACTTGTTTGCCTCAGGGGTATTGT
Source organism: Ambystoma mexicanum (assembly GCF_040938575.1). Lineage (NCBI taxonomy): Eukaryota > Metazoa > Chordata > Amphibia > Caudata > Ambystomatidae > Ambystoma > Ambystoma mexicanum. The sequence goes on from NC_090933.1 coordinate 1,400,992,065, forward strand.
GAGTCTCCATCGATTTTCAATAGAGTCCGGCAGATGGACTGAGCAATATTGACCTGGAAAGTGTTGTTCTGCAATACGTGGATGACATTTTGGTTTGCAGCACTTCAGAGGAAGAGTGTAGACGCAATTCTATTCAGCTGATGGTTATACTTGCTGATAAAATGATATAAGGTTGACAAAGAGAAGTTACAGTATTGGCAACAAGAAGTGTTGTATATTGGTCAATTGATTTCAAATGAAGGAAAGAAGGTTACTCCTGATAGAGCTGAGGCTATTTTGAAAACTGCAAAGCCACACACAATAAAGCACATGCAGATATTTTTAAGATTATGTAACTGTGTCAGAACATGGGTTTTTGACTACAGCTCGTATATAAGGCTTTTAATGCAGGCTTTAAAGAAAGTACAGGCAACACAGGAAAAAATCGTGTGGACTGAGGAAATGGAGGAAGCGTTTGAAGAGCTGAAAAAAGCAATTTGCACAGCTCCAGTTTTAGGGATTCCTAATTATGCTGATGAATTCTTTTTATTTTCGCACACAGATGGCACTGTCATGACAGCAGTCCTTACACAGAAGACCACATTGGAGAATAAGCCCCTTGCATATTAGAGTGGAATTTTAGACCCAGTAATGAGGGGTCACTTTCCCTGCGAACAGTCTTTGGCTGCCGCCACGTTTGCCATAGAGAAAGCTGCAAGCATAGTGATGGGATGCTCCATGACGTTATTTGTAGAGCACACACTATTTGCCATTCCAGAGAAACCAAAAGGGATGTTAACTTATCAAAGGGCTTCTGCCTACGAGGTAGTTATATCGAATCCAGCAATCAAAATAGTTTGATGCAGAGTAGTGTATCCTGCCATGTTTGTAGCTGAACCACTGGTAGAAGATGAGCATGCACATAATTGTTCAAATTACGAAGGTTTCTATGATGAAATCCCTAGGATAAAAGAGAATGCTGTAACAGGTGGAGAAATTGTTCTTATTGACGGTTCTTTGAGAATCGATCAAAATGATGGAGAAAGATATACAGGTGCTGCTGTGGTAAAACAGACAGCCAATGGGGAGTTTCCGACATTGGTAAGTGCACAACTCCCGTCTCACTATTCAGCGCAGGCTGCACAGTTAGTGGTGTTGATTGTTGTGCTTGAGAATCATGCAGACCAGGAAGTAAAAGTGTACAGCGACTCCGCCGATGTGACGTCAACGGTACACGCAAGATTAGCACGTTGGAAAAGGAGGGGCTACCTCCGAGCGGATGGCACACTAGTGCAACATGCCGCCTTATTAGACAGGCTTAGTAAGGCACTACAACTCCCAGTGGCCATCGCGGTCGTTAAATGCACAGCTCACACTAAAAAGGCAGATTTTATTTTACGTGGAAACCAAGCAGCAGATGATGAAGCAAAAGTAGCTGCATGTTCAGAAAACATAATGGGCCTCATTACAACCTTGGTGCTAAGTGCACCAACTTTACCACCATGGTGTAAACTCCGTTTACACCATGGTGGATGGCGGATTTACCGCCCCATTCCAAGGTGAGTGGGGCAGTAAATCCCCATTTCCCATTTTCCCTTCCCCATTCCCATTTTTGCCCCATAGGGCATAATGGGAGTGGGGAAGGCGCTAATTACGCCGCCGTAAATTACGACGCCGTAATTAGCACCATGGCAGGTTAGCGCCATGGATTTTAATGCCTGCTAAAAGCAGGCGTTAAAATCAGAATCAGGCGTTAAGGGTTAACGGTGGCGTTAACCCTTAACGCCTGAGTTGTAATGAGGCCCAATGTCCTTTGAAACATCCGATGTAAAAGAGAAAATGGTTGTATTGATAAATGTGGTTGAAAAATATAGTGATTTGTCAAAAACACAGCTTATGGAGGTTCAGGGGGAAGCACCTCAAGATGAGAAAGTTTTGTGGACATGAAGAAGGTGTTCTTTAAACCCCTCTGACGCATTGTGGCAACAAGACAGCATTGGTAAACCGGTGATGCCTGTAGTCTTACTAACGGTGGCACTGGAGCAGCTACGCTACCCCGCGCACACAACTAGGGAGAACCTTGCTGCAACGATTGCTGAAGATTGGTTTGTACCAAATCTGTTAGAGCATGTTGCATTTTTTATGTCAAATTGTATAGTTTGCCAATAATTCACGGCTGGGCATACACTGTGCACAGTTAGGGGGGTTATTCCGAGTCCCGCTGGCCCCTTTCAGCATTTGCATATAGACTATGGCCCTCATTACGACCCTGGCAGAGGTCCATGGTGCAATTTGCACCATGGACGATGGCGCTGAGCTGCCAACTCCGCCATGGGGGTTGGCGGACTTACCGCCCCATTCCGAGGTTGGCGGGGCGGTAAGTCCCCAATCCCCATTTACCCTTCCCCATTCCCATTTTTGCCCCATAGGGTATAATGGGAGTGGGGAAGGCGTTAATTACGCCACCGTAAATTACGGTGGCGTAATTAACAACAAGTCCCGTAGCGCCATGGATTTTTCCGCCTGCAAAAAGCAGGCGTAAAAATCACCATGGCGTTACGGGAACTCGTAATCTGGCGGAAAGGTACGCCATGCATTACGCTGGCGTAAACCCCTTTCCGCCAGGGTCGTAATGAGGGCCTATGTCAATATGATCCAAGTAATCGATATAGATACATGATTGTTGTAGTGTGTCCCTTTTCAAAGTGGATTGAAGCACGTCTCTGTACACATCCAGATTTCACCTGTGCAGCTAAATTCTTAGTCCGGGAAGTGTTTCCCAGATGGGAAGTATGTGAAGTAATAAGGTCAGATAATGGTACGCACTTTGTAAATCAGACATTTGAGCAAATCCACTTGTTGCTTGGTATAAAGCACAAGTTTTCCTCGTCTTATCATCTTCAAGAAAATGGGATCTGTGAGAGGCTCAACGGCTTGCTTAAAGAAAGGATAGCCAAGTTGAAGCTTACTTTGAAGAAAGGGTGGTTGCATTGCCTACCACTGGCATTATATGCTTTAAGGAACCAACCAGGTTCTGACCACCATCTCACACCCCACGAAATTGTAACTGGGATGCGAATAAGAACACCCATAATGCCTCCATCCAGAGTTAGAAGTGATGCTCAGCCAACTGCAGATTTGTTTGGAATGGAAATGCGTGATTATTTGAACAGAATGACTTCCAGTATTTCTGTCATTTCAAGACAATTGCAACAACAAGGGTGCAGGGCAGTACAGAACACAGAAGGAGATGCTACAACAAAAGAATCTCAGCAATTTCGTCTTCCCCAACTTTTCCCCCGGAAATGAGGTCCTAATTCGTAACCACACAAGAAAAAGGGAGGACGAACCCCGTTTCAACGGTCCGTTCATTGTAGAAGACGTCACGCCGTCTGCTGTCAAACTGCAGGGCAGGTGTGCCTGGATTTTCCTTGGTGATACTAAGATCTTTGCTGGAAAAACCCATCTGCCCCCCGGACTCCAACGAGAAGCAAGTACAAGCATCGGGTAAGAACCACAGCACGTGCAGATGAGATCTATGACGAGGAAGACTGACACAGAAGCTGATAAGTAGAAAGACAAAGAGTTTATTGGACTGTGCCTTGGTTCTGGAAACTCTTTTAAGCCATCCTTGGAAGAGTTAAGGGAACTGAGTTAAGGGGAAAAGGGACATTGAGTCGACTGCATCGACACATAGTGCCCTCTGTCGAACATGTCTCTAAATCTGCATGCTTCTACTCTCCGCCCTCTGCAACTCATCCAAAACAGGACTGCAAGACTTGTCCTTGGGCTCAAACCCAGGGATCGTATCTCTCCAGGACTGAAATCTCTTCACTGGCTCCCAGTGCCAGCAAGGATTAAGTTCAAAACCCTCTGCATTGTCCACAAGGCCTTTTGGGGCCTGGGACCTCAATACCTCTAACTCTCTCTCTTCCTAAATATCTTCCTTCTCAAGCTCTTCGCTCATCCGCCTCCAACTCCTTCAGAGTTAGTCGCTTCTTCAAGCAGCGAGTTGGTGCTAGATCTCTTTCTTCTGCTGGGGCCTCCCTCCTCAAACAGCCTCCCTGCCTCTCTGAAACTTGAGGATAACCATCTCCGGTTCCGGAAGTACCTCAATACCTTCCTCTTTGCCTCTGGTTCCCCCCCACTCCCCTGCCGATCTCCTGGCTGAATCCAGAACTTCACTGGTTACCTGACTCCCCTTTGATCTCGGGCCCAGGTCCCTGTCCGCCAGTTGCACACCTGCACTGCCCCCAGGGCAACCCTTTCACTCGGGGACTGTTTCTGTACCCCTACAGCCGCTACTAGCACATGACACCTGATGTCTGCACTTACCCTTGTACTGCCACCAGCTGGCCGCACTTTATTTATTGTCTTTATTTATTTTACTGTTATCCTATGCACTGCACTGCCCCTTCCCCTTCCCCCCTGCTCTTTTCCCCTTTCCCCCTCCCCTGCACTTGCGTGATCTTAATGTCACCTGGCCTAGTAGGATCGTTGTCTCTGTCTTCCCTCTGTTCCCCTCCCTTGCCTCGTCGCGCCTTGAAACACTTGTGTATAGGCGCGTAAAAAATGCCATATCATATAATATCATATCATGTTTTTCCGAAGCAGCTGAAGCTAGAAGATATCATATCATAAAATGAGGAATACGTGGGAGGACACAATCCATTCAAGATGCATTTTTCTTTAAACCATTAGTACCCGCTTTGGCACTCAAGCTCTCTAATGGTGAAATGAACCCTGGATGAACCCTCCATGTTTGTAAAAAGCCCCTAATCTTGAACTGAAGACTGCTATTAGCAGATTAATCTAACCCCTGGGTTCGTATTGTCTCAGGGGTGTTGGATTAGATTTAGGAAGTTGCAGCCTTCTACTCATTTAGCAAAAGGAGAATTGTTAGATATATTCAATTGTGGTTGCAAAGTGAGCGCATTTTGAAACTTAAACCCTCTGACACTTTTTCTGGGGCTCAGGAAAAGGTCGAAAGCCGATGTGATGTCTAGGATTCTCAACTCAAATGTATGTACAAATTATTTGTTTGACTAACCTTTTAAATTCATTAATATTTTTAAACATGGCCATACTGGAAAGCATAACAAAGATTAAACCATTTTAGTAGGTCTAAAACAGAGAGATGTACTTTAATGCGGTGTCCAGTCAACTCGTCGAAAAAAAAACGGTCGACTGCAATTTGGTCGACGCAATTTGGTCGAAAACCAAATGGTCGAATTTTTTTATTTATTTATATATTTATTTTTCGGGTTTTCGTTTAGTTAAAAAAGGGGTTTTTAGAGAAAAAAGGGGGTTGGGGGGGACCCCCCCACCAAAAAAAAGGGTTAAAATAAAAATAAAAAAAATTCGACCATTTGGTTTTCGACCAAATTGGTTCGACCATTTGTCTGGTCGACCAATTTTTTTCGACAAAATGTCTAGCAACCCTTTAATGCACAAGAAGCAAAATCTATTCTTTTTTATTTTGTCTTTTTTTATTTGGGCCTCATTATGAGTATGCAGTGTGGTAAAAAACAGTGTTTACGTGGCAGTAATCGCGTTACCACAGTATCACTGCGCCGGCGTAGTATAGGTTTAGCAGTCAGGTGTAGGATTTTCCTTCAGCAAAAAGCTGGAGGGAAATCCTTCACCTTACTGCTACAAACTGGCAAAAGCAGCAGAATTACCACTGGTGGCAATTTTACCGAAATCCCTATGGAGTCCTAAGGGCTGCATAACAAGGGGACTTACACTGCCTACCACCACTTGTAATCCTGCGGTAAATCTGGGGGTCCAAGTGGTGGTAATGGTAAATCCATTTGGTAGTTTTTCAGAGGAAGTACACACTGAAAAAATGTAAACCCACATACCACTCTATTTAGTGACATGATACAAATATCAATATTTTATTGGCATGCCAAAATCTTAGACATAGTGTTTCTTTTTAGCTTGGTGAACATTCCTCGTTGTATTTTCTTTCATTAAAATGTGGTGCGTGTGAGCTCTGAAACACAGGCACTAGAAAACGACTGAACCACCGCAGCATTTACAATAATAATTACCTTGCCTACTGAAGAGACTTCAGTTTCTTGTCCTCCCATCCTGAATGCCCTGAGTTATCTGTTACATATTGAGTGTCAACAGCATTGGGGCAGAATGAGAAGATTCCCAGGAACATCTCAGATTTGCACTTGCTCCCCTAAACGTGACTCACAAATACCAAAACCTAGAGCACATCTGCAGATGCTTGGAGCATCATGGAGATCCTCAAATGCAAACGTGATTCACAAAACATTTTCTCCAGGGCAACTGACGGCTCAGACAATATCCCAAACAGGGAGAGCTATTGAGGTAAAAAGAATAATAGTCAGGAACCGGGCACAAACGGCCTCATTATAAGTTTGGTGGTATCTCGGCCGTAAATCTGCTGAGATACCACCAAACTGTATTACAGTTAGCGCCACTTGGTCCAGCGGTACTTCTGCCAGATTACGAGTGGTGGCAGGTGATGTTAGCCCTCATTAATTGGAGTCCATGGGACTCCATGTGAGATTTCAGCAGTACTACCAACGACAGAATTAAAGGATTTGGGGTGGTAAGGTGTCCGAATTACCTCCAACTTCTTGCTGGAGGTTTTTCCTCCACCTTAATTCCAAACTCGTAATTGGGCAGTGTGGAAATGTTGAGGGAACAGTATTACCGCTGGATTTTTACCATCCCTCCAAACCTATAATGAAGCCCTTCAGGGTGTGTGAATTCATTTGGGGGAATGACAGGATGAAAGTTGACATTTTAGGCCATGGAAGTTGGGCAGATAATCTCAAGTTCGATGCGTTCGAAATTCAAAACTTTTTTACAACCTATTAGCTGCCTGAAGGTGAGCCAGGAGAGACAGAGCAATCAAAAATAGTATTTGAATGAGGGATGTACCCCGGGCACCAAACTTCCATTATCTCACTAACCATGGATCTTTGTGCTCGAATGGGAAATTAAACAAAATTATTAGGTTTTGACTCCTAGGTATCTCTAACTAATGCTATGAATAAGAAGAGCGGATGTTGGTATTTGCAGATGGATGCATCTACGCTAGTGGCTTGGCCATGTTCAAGCCCACATGCCATTAAGGCACTGGGGTCCCACGTTAGAACATGACCTGTCACTTTATACTGTTAAACAGATTTACAAAAGCAATATTTGTAAGGTAATTTATTTATATTGATTTACATCTTGCTAAGGGACTGGATACGTGCTGCAAGTTAACTGTTGGATGATATACAAGCTCAGAACTGTAATATATTTGTTTTTTTATAACTTAAATGGCTGATGTATATGTCTTCTGTATTGCGAATATTTAGTGAAAAGGAAACACGCTTACGGAGCTAGGCAGCATCTGTTTTATTTCAGTTGACGGTGCATTATTTTTCAAGTCTGAATCATAATAACAGCGATGCTGCTGTTAATGTGGACATGCTTATAAATATATGTAATTTTTTTTGTGCCATATTAGTAAATGATGTAATTGAAATGTCTATTTTCTTAATCATTTTAAAAAATGACCACGTGTCCTGACAAAAAGAAAACACGTGGAGACTCACATCTTGTGTGCCCCCATTTCAACATATCAGTCAAAATAATATGATTTTCAAATTATTACATTTAGATAATGTGCATAATAAAATCCTTAAACAAATATACGTTGGCATGTATATTTTTTTGAAAATTGAAAATATAAGTTTATTGTCCTTCCTTCAAAGGACTGCATTGGATCGCATAGGTCCACCCACCTCCCGTGGACACTATGAGGCCGATTCATGGAATAATTAGCGCGGCGCAAGTGGGCAAAAACGTGCGAATCGCAGTGGAATAGCGAAAATTGCAGTGCAAGTGCAAAAATCGCACGAAAAGCAGTGCACATCGATTCATGGAAGGCTGTGCGCGAGAAAACCATCGGATGTGCGATAAAAAAGTGCACGGCGCACGTTGGCGCACAGGCCATCTAACTGCGTGCGCCAGGTCACAGCGAAAATCGCACAGGCCACAGCGAAAATCGCACATAGCGCGGCGCACGCAACAAAAGTAGGCGGAACACGGGGCGTAACACTCGGAATGGGGAACAACTTGCCAAAATGTGGGCGTCACGGGGGAAGTACAGGGTACAAGTGCGCGGAACGCCCACATGCTCGCCTACAACACGTATTCATGGAATAGAATAGGGCAAAAAAGCGCACGCTCAAACCAGCGCACAGGCACAAACACGACCGCCACAAGAAAGCAGGCGGTAGCGTCTCTGCGCCTGGAAGAAATGTGCGCCAAAAGGTGCGCCAACAAATAGCACCTATATACAGCCATGATGAATGTCCTATACTGTGGCCCTCCAGGACAAATGACGTGCAAAGGGTTACCCACAAACACGGAGGCCCGCAGACAAAAAATACGTGTGCGTGCATACCGGGGTGCGCGGGAAGTCTCACACGCGATTTGGCAGGGTACGTGGATTTCAGTGGTGCGCGGGAAGTTCCACACGCGATTTGGCCGGGTACGTGCGCGGGAATTTCCACACGCGATTTGGCTGGGTACGTGGATCTCAGGGGTGTGCGAGAAGTCCCACACGCGATTTGGCAGGGTACGTGGATTTCAGGGGTGCGCGGGAAGTTGCACACGCAATTTGGCAGGGTACGTGCGCGGGAATTTCCACACGCGATTTGCTGGGTACGTGGATCTCAGGGGTGCGCGGGAAGTTGCCCACGCGATTTGGCCGGGTACGTGCGCGGGAATTTCCACACGCGATTTGGCTGGGTACGTGGATCTCAGGGGTGCGTGGGAAGTTCCACACGCGATTTGGCCGGGTACGTGCGCGGGATTTTGCACACGCGACTTGGCTGGGTACGTGGATCTCAGGGGTGCGCAGGAAGTCACACACACGATTTGGCCGGGTACGTGCGCGGGAATTTCCACACGCGATTTGGCTGGGTAAGTGTATTTCAGGGGTACGTGGGAAATTCTACACGCGATTTGGCTGTGTGCTCCCAGGTATTCCCTGTACACCCTCCACGGCCCCTGCAGGCAGCCGACACCACAGGGGACTACCCTGCACACCTGCTCATGTCACCCAGCACCCCCACCCCCCAGCAGTGTGGGGCACCCTCCACCAGGCCCCCACTCATGGCCCCTATCACCCGAACCCCCCAGCAGTGCAGGGGCAGCACCACCAGGCCCCCACTCATGTCCCCCTGCACCCCCCCCCCAGCATCCAGGGGCACCCTCCACCAGGCCCCCACTCATGTCTCCCACCACCCCCACCCCCCAGCAGTGCAGGGGCACCCTCCACCAGGCCCCCACTCATGTCTCCCACCACCCCCACCCCCCAGCAGTGTGGGCCACCCTCCACCAGGCCCCCACCCATGTCTCCCACCACCCCCACCCCCCAGCCACCATGGGCAGCCCCCACCAGGCCCCCACTCATGTCTCCCACCCACCCCCACCCCCCAGCCACCATGGGCACCCTCCACCAGGCCTCCACTCATGTCTCCCACCCACCCCCACCCCCCAGCCACCATGGGCAGCCCCCACCAGGCCCCCACTCATGTCTCCCACCCACCCCCACCCCCCAGCCACCATGGGCAGTCCCCACCAGGCCCCCACTCATGTCTCCCACCCACCCCCACCCCCCAGCCACCATGGGCAGCCCCCACCAGGCCCCCACTCATGTCTCCCACCACCCCCACCCCCAGCAGTGTGGGGCACCCTCCACCAGGCCCCCACTCATGTCTCCCACCATCCCCATCCCCCAGCCACCATGGGCACCCTCCACCAGGCCCCCACTCATGTCTCCCACCACCCCCACCCCCCAGCAGTGCAGGGGCAGCCTCCACCAGGCCCCCACCCATGTCTCCCAGCACCCCCACCCCCCAGCAGTGCAGGGGCACCCTCCACCAGGCCCCCACTCATGTCTCCCAGCACAACCACCCCCAGCCACCATGGGCAGCCCCCACTAGGCCCCCACTCATGTCTCCCACCACCCCCACCCCCCAGCAGTGTGGGGCACCCTCCACCAGGCCCCCACTCATGGCCCCTATCTACCCCACCCCCCAGCATCCAGGGGCACCCTCCACCAGGCACCCACTCATGTCTCCCACCACCCCCACCCCCCAGCAGTGTGGGGCACCCTCCACCAGGCCCCCACCCATGTCTCCCACCACCCCCACCCACCAGCAGTGCAGGGGCACCCTCCACCAGGCCTCCACTCATGTCTCCCACCCACCCCCACCCCCCAGCCACCATGGGCAGCCCCCACCAGGCCCCCACTCATGTCTCCCACCCACCCCCACCCCCCAGCCACCATGGGCAGTCCCCACCAGGCCCCCACTCATGTCTCCCACCCACCCCCACCCCCCAGCCACCATGGGCAGCCCCCACCAGGCCCCCACTCATGTCTCCCACCACCCCCACCCCCAGCAGTGTGGGGCACCCTCCACCAGGCCCCCACTCATGTCTCCCACCATCCCCATCCCCCAGCCACCATGGGCACCCTCCACCAGGCCCCCACTCATGTCTCCCACCCCCCCACCCCCCAGCAGTGCAGGGGCAGCCTCCACCAGGCCCCCACCCATGTCTCCCAGCACCCCCACCCCCCAGCAGTGCAGGGGCACCCTCCACCAGGCCCCCACTCATGTCTCCCAGCACAACCACCCCCAGCCACCATGGGCAGCCCCCACCAGGCCCCCACTCATGTCTCCCACCACCCCCACCCCCCAGCAGTGTGGGGCACCCTCCACCAGGCCCCCACTCATGGCCCCTATCTACCCCACCCCCCAGCATCCAGGGGCACCCTCCACGAGGCACCCACTCATGTCTCCCACCACCCCCACCCCCCAGCAGTGTGGGGCACCCTCCACCAGGCCCCCACCCATGTCTCCTACCACCCCCACCCACCAGCAGTGCAGGGGCAGCCTCCACCAGGCCCCCACTCATGTCTCCCACCACCCCCATCCCCCAGCAGTGCAGGGGCAGCACCACCAGGCCCCCACTCATGTCTCCCACCACCCCCATCCCCCATCCACCATGGGCACCCTCCACCAGGCCTCCACTCATGTCTCCAACCCACCCCCACCCCCCAGCCACCATGGGCATCCCCCACCAGGCCCCCACTCATGTCTCCCACCACCCCCACCCCCCCAGCAGTGCAGGGGCAGCACCACCAGGCCCCCACTCATGTCCCCCTGCACCCCCACCCCCCAGCATCCAGGGGCACCCTCCACCAGGCCCCCACTCATGTCTCCCACCACCCCCACCCCCCAGCAGTGCAGGGGCACCCTCCACCAGGCCCCCACCCATGTCTCCCAGCACCCCCAGCCCCCAGCATTGCAGGGGCAGCACCACCAGGCCCCCACTCATGTCCAACTCATGTCTCCCACCACCCCCACCGCCCAGCAGTGCAGGGGCACCCTCCACCAGGCCCCCACCCATGTCTCCCACCACCCCCACCCCCCAGCAGTGCAGGGGCAGCACCACCAGGAACCCACTCATGTCCAACTCATGTCTCCCACCACCCCCACCCCCCAGCAGTGTGGGGCACCCTCCACCAGGCCCCCACTCATGTCTCCCACCACCCCCACCCCCCAGCATCCAGGGGCACCCTCCACCAGGCCCCCACTCATGTCTCCCACCACCTCCATCCCACAGCAGTGCAGTGGCAGCCCCCACCAGGCCCCCACTCATGTCTCCCACCACCCCCACCCCCCAGCAGTGCAGGGGCACCCTCCACCAGGCCCCCGCCCATGTCTCCCACCACCCCCACCCCCCAGCAGTGCAGGGGCACCCTCCACCAGGCCCCCACCCATGTCTCCCAGCACCCCCACCCCCCAGCAGTGCAGGGGCAGCACCACCAGGCCCCCACTCATGTCCCCCTGCACCCCCACCCCCCAGCATCCAGGGGCACCCTCCACCAGGCCCCCACTCATGTCTCCCACCACCCCCACCCCCCAGCAGTGTGGGGCACCCTCCACCAGGCCCCCACTCATGGCCCCTATCACCCGAACCCCCCAGCAGTGCAGGGGCACCCTCCACCAGGCCCCCACACATGTCTCCCAGCACCCCCACCCCCCAGCCACCATGGGCAGCCCCCACCAGGCCCCTACTCATGTCTCCCACCCCCCCACCCCCCAGCAGTGTGGGGCACCCTCCACCAGGCCCCCACTCATGTCCAACTCATGTCTCCCACCACCCCCACCCCCAGCAGTGTGGGGCACCCTCCACCAGGCCCCCACTCATGTCCAACTCATGTCTCCCACCATCCCCACCCCCCAGCAGTGTGGGGCACCCTCCACCAGGCCCCCACCCATGTCTCCCACCACCCCCACTCCCCAGCAGTGTGGGGCACCCTCCACCAGGCCCCCACCCATGTCTCCCACCACCCCCACCCCCCAGCCACCATGGGCAGCCTCCACCAGGCCCCCACTCATGTCTCCCACCACCCCCATCCCCCAGCAGTGCAGGGGCAGCACCACCAGGCCCCCACTCATGTCTCCCACCACCCCCATCCCCCAGCCACCATGGGCACCCTCCACCAGGCCTCCACTCATGTCTCCCACCCACCCCCACCCCCCAGCCACTATGGGCATCCCCCACCAGGCCCCCACTCATGTCTCCCACCACCCCCACGCCCCCAGCATCCATGGGCACCCTCCACCAGGCCTCCACTCATGTCTCCCACCCACCCCCACCCCCCAGCCACCATGGGCATCCCCCACCAGGCCCCCACTCATGTCTCCCACCACTCCCACCCCCCCAGCAGTGTGGGGCACCCTCCACCAGGCCCCCACTCATGGCCCCTATCACCCCCACTCCCCAGCATCCAGGGGCACCCTCCACCAGGCCCCCACTCATGTCTCCCACCACCCCCATCCCCCAGCAGTGCAGGGGCAGCACCACCAGGCCCCCACTCATGTCTCCTACCACCCCCATCCCCCAGCCACCATGGGCACCCTCCACCAGGCCTCCACTCATGTCTCCCACCCACCCCCACCCCCCAGCCACCATGGGCATCCCCCCCAGGCCCCCACTCATGTCTCCCACCACCCCCACGCCCCCAGCATCCAGGAGCACCCTCCACCAGGCCCCCACTCATGTCTCCCACCACCCCCAACCCCAGCAGTGTGGGGCACCCTCCACCAGGCCCTCACTCATGGCCCCTATCACCCGAACCCACCTGCAGTGCAGGGGCAGCACCACCAGGCCCCCACTCATGTCTCCCACCACCCCCACCCCCCCGCCAGTGCAGGGGCACCCTCCACCAGGCCCCCACTCATGGCCCCTATCACCCCCATCCCCCAGCAGTGTGGGGCACCCTCCACCAGGCCCCCACTCATGTTCCCACCACACCCACCCCCCAGCAGTGCAGGGGCACCCTCCACCAGGCCCCCACTCATGTCCAACTCATGCCTCCCACCCACCCCCACCCCCCAGCCACCATGGGCACCCTCCACCAGGCCCCCACCCATGTCTCCCACCACCCCCACCCCCCAGCCACCATGGGCAGCCTCCACCAGGTCCTCACAATCCCCAATCATGTGCGTTATGGTCAGCCTCCACAGCCAAAAAGCCCTACCAAGTAACCCATTCACCCACATGGAAATGGAAATTACATGTTACACCCCCAATGTTCATAAAGCTAATGAACCCATGTCCGTCACACACAATGGTTGCAATTGAATGGGAAAACACCCAACATTACATGCATGAAACCAATGAGATGATACCACACAGTGAAGTATGAAAACAAAATTGTATTAAAAAAAAAGAATGCAAAAGAAATGAAACAAACTACAATGGGAATGAAAAAAAGATAAGCTGCATGTCTGTTTAAAAAAATAAAAATACCAAATCCTAATCCAAAAAAATGTTGTCCAAAGTCAAATGAAAAATAAAATCAATCCAATGAAGAACTATGTACAAAACATCCAAGGGTCCATGAGCCCAACTGAACAAAGGAAACCTACAAAAAACCCTAACTAAAATGCAACTATATACAAAAAGTGGAGCAGCGTCTGTCGACTCCAAATCATAAGAACAAACAAAGGAAACCTAAAACTAAAGAACTATATACAAAGGCGGCGGGCAAGTCCAGTGGCTCACTCCGTGGTGTTCCGGGCCAGGGCATCATCGAACTCCTGTTCGATGTCCCGGAGGCGGTCCTGTTCCATGGCCCCGAGGGTCCGCAGGGACGACGCCGTGTCCTCCTCCAGCCCCCTGCGGATTGCCTCGAGGCACTCGGCCCGCCTCAGGGCCCTCCGCATGGAGTTCTCTGCTCTGACCATTGTGAGCCGCGCTCCTTCCGCCCGCCGCCGCTCCGCACCTATGGCGTGGCCCAACCGCTGCCACACGGAAGACACTCTCTGTCCTGGGTCCTCCTGCCCTCCGGCCGATGCCTGCCCCTCCTATGTCGAAGGCCCCGAGCCTTCATGGCTCCCACCATGTTGCTGCTGCTGCTCTGCCTCTGCCCGTGCACTGCCTCCTGCTGCCTGCACATCCTCCGCCGGCTGGGGTGCAGTCGTAGATCTGGCCACCCCTGCTGGACGTCCGACTCACGACTGTGGCAGGGTTGCCTCCTCCACCAGCCTGGCCGCACCGTCAGAGGCAGCACCACAGGGCACCCAGGTGACTGATGGGTGGGAAGATGGCACAGAGGACGACTGGCGCGTAGGGGGTCCAGTTGAGGAGGGGGTCGGAGCAAGCCCCATCAGACGGAGGAATCCGGCCTGGGTGACCTGTCCCAGCAGGCTGACGTGGTCAACGAGCCATTCGAGATGACGTGCAGTCTCTCCATGAAAAGACTGCAGGTCACCTTGCATGGCCCGTTGACGCAACGCCACACTAGCCAGGACAGGCTCAACCCGGACCTGGATAGCCACGTCCGCAGGCAGAGGAAGGCCAGTTGACGTCAGCTCATCCCCTGCCTGAAAACGGGTCTGGACGTAGGCATCCCTGCTGGTGCAAGATGATGCAGGGACAGGATCGGGGACAGGATTGCACACAGGCACCTCCGCGGCAGCCTGTGCTGCCTCCTGTCTCTGGTCCTGCACTGCACCACTAGCACCAGTGGGATCCCCACCTCCAGACCCCGTCTCTGGTGCTTGCATGGCCTCCTCCTCCACCAAACCCCCCACCAACCTGGATGACTCCGTGCCATCTTCCCCTGTTGGGCCCTCTGGGGTCCCAGCTGCCCATTCTGCTGCCGAGGAGTCCAACTCCAACCTCCGCCTCTTGGACCTCCCCCCGGCAGCTGCGGCCTGGGACGCGGCACCGGACTCCTCACTCCCCGACGAGATGACAACACGGGAGGGGAGCCGGGCCTTGCGTCTCCGGCTGGCGGTGGGATCCCCGCCGCTGTGCTCCACAGCACCTTCTCCGCCCTCTTCATCAGTTGACGCTGCAGACAGGGAGAAACAAAACACAGGCATCAGGGCACTGTACAATGGACACATACACACATGACAGTTGCACATGAGTGGCATTGGCAAACCTCAGACATGTCATCACAATCCCCAACACACATGTCATTACAACTCGCACACATGAGCCATACCACAGCCATATCGCAACTGCCACCACCATCCCTACACATACAACAGCATGAGCAGCCAAAGGTGAGCCAGACATCACATGCAACACAGGAAGTGCACCACACATGTACAAACACCACCACACTTGCATGCATGTGTACACCTCTGCCAAGTGTCGCACTGTTCAGACGGGCATCCATGTCACATCTGCCAATCAGGCTTCCACATACCGCTGTCACGTGCATCCATGTTGCATCACTGTTGCACCCTTGTCAAATACACACACATGCACATGTACACAGTGCTGATGCATGCAGCCGAAAACAACATACATGCGTGACATCACGGACATGTCTACTTACATACACATTCATCCAAACATGTGTGCCCACACAACTGCATTTGGCATGCAAGCCTACACACACAAGCACCATCCATGTCTCACACATTACAGCCCTCGCATGTGTCAGCCCCACGGCCCTGTACACCCCCACCCATACTCGACCCCATACAAACAGATGTGCAACCTGCACACTACCGAATAATCACCACACGCACTGCTCACAATCAGGATGCATGTACACTCACCGCTCGACTCCAGACGGGTCTGCTTCTCTAGGACCTGGACGTGGAGCGCTGGGGATATGCGTTCCAGGACCCTCATCTGTTCTTCCGACAAGTGGCCCCGGCGCCCCTTGGCATCCGCTGCCTTCAAGAGGCGCCGGGCCTTGTTCAGGGTCCTGGACCTGAAGTCCTCCCAGCGCTTCCTGACATGTTGTAAGTCGCGGACTGCCACCCCCTCCGCGTTGATGGCAGTCACAATGTCAGTCCAGATCCGAGTCCGTCCTTCCTTGTCGGCGCGGGAACTTCCGAAGAGGGCATCATACTGCCCCAGGACTTGCTCCACCAGGACACCAACTTCGGTGGCACTGAAGCTGGTGCCCCTCTGCCTCTCTGGCCGGGGGTTGTCAGTGGTCACAGATGGTGTTTGCCCCGACATGACAACCCCAGAGGCAGGAGTGGGTGGGCAACTGGGTCCTGGGGCTGGGCTGTGGAGCGATGGAATCCCAGTCGGGAGTCTTCGGTTCCAGCAGGGGTGGTCACAGCAACAGCACCCCTGGCTGATGTGCAGGCAGCAAATGGCAGTGCACGTGGGCAGCAGGCAGTCAGGCAGCAGCAGATGGCAGGTGGGAGCGTGCTCGGGGCTCTGGGGGGCAGTAGTTCGGCCTTCTGGGCAGGAGCGTGGTCTTCCGTGTGCATACGCGTGGCCAGCTTGATACGGAGTGATTTGGCACGTGAAAAGTCTGCACGTCAGCGTGTAATTCGAGGAAAGGCCCTTAGCGCGTAAGCGCGTCTGCACGCATACGCATTTTCATTGGACAGAAGGCCCCTCAAGCGCAAGCGCCCCTGTGACGTGACGCGTACAGACGCGCATGCGCATTTCAGCGTGTGAAAAACTGCACGTCCGCGTGTAATATGTGGAAAGGGCCCATGCGCGTAAGCGCGTGTGGAAACTGCACGTCCGCGTGTAATACGTGGAAAGGGCCCATGCGCGTAAGCGCGTGTGGAAACTGCACGTCCGCGTGTAATACGTGGAAAGGGCCCATGCGCGTATGTACGCGTCACGTCACAGGGGCGCTTGCGCTTGAGGGGCCTTCTGTCTAATGAAAATGCGTATGCGTGCAGACGCGCTTACGCGCTAAGGGGCTTTCCTCGAATTACACGCTGACGTGCAGACTTTTCACGTGCCAAATCACTCCGTATCAAGCTGGCCACGCGTATGCACACGGAAGACCACGCTCCTGCCCAGAAGGCCGAACTACTGCCCCCCAGAGCCCCGAGCACGCTCCCACCTGCCATCTGCTGCTGCCTGACTGCCTGCTGCCCACGTGCACTGCCATTCGCTGCCTGCACATCAGCCAGGGGTGCTGTTGCTGTGACCACCCCTGCTGGAACCGAAGACTCCCGACTGGGATTCCATCGCTCCACAGCCCAGCCCCAGGACCCAGTTGCCCACCCACTCCTGCCTCTGGGGTTGTCATGTCGGGGCAAACACCATCTGTGATCACTGACAACCCCCGGCCAGAGAGGCAGAGGGGCACCAGCTTCAGTGCCACCGAAGTTGGTGTCCTGGTGAAGCAAGTCCTGGGGCAGTATGATGCCCTCTTCGGAAGTTCCCGCGCCGACAAGGAAGGACGGACTCGGATCTGGACTGACATCGTGACTGCCATCAACGCGGAGGGGGTGGCAGTCCGCGACTTACAACATGTCAGGAAGCGCTGGGAGGACTTCAGGTCCAGGACCCTGAACAAGGCCCAGCGCCTCTTGAAGGCAGCGGATGCCAAGGGGCGCTGGGGCCACTTGTCGGAAGAACAGATGAGGGTCCTGGAATGCATATCCCCAGCGCTCCACGTCCAGGTCCTAGAGAAGCAGACCCGTCTGGAGTCGAGCGGTGAGTGTACATGCATCCTGATTGTGAGCAGTGCGTGTGGTGATTATTCGGTAGTGTGCAGGTTGCACATCTGTTTGTATGGGGTCTAGTATGGGTGGGGGTGTACAGGGCCGTGGTGCTGACACATGCGAGGGCTGTAATGTGTGAGACATGGATGGTGCTTGTGTGTGTAGGCTTGCATGCCAAATGCAGTTGTGGGCACACATGTTTGGATGAATGTGTATGTAAGTAGACATGTCCTTGATGTCACGCATGTATGTTGTTTTCGGCTGCATGCATCAGCACTGTGTACATGTGCATGTGTGTGTATTTGACAAGGGTGCAACAGTGATGCAACATGGATGCACGTGACAGCGGTATGTGGAAGCCTGATTGGCAGATGTGACATGGATGCCCGTCTGAACAGTGCGACACTTGGCAGAGGTGTACACATGCATGCAAGTGTGGTGGTGTGTGTACATGTGTGGTGCACTTCCTGTGTTGCATGTGATGTCTGGCTCACCTTTGGCTGCTCATGCTGTTGTATGTGTAGGGATGGTGGTGGCAGTTGCGATATGGCTGTGGTAAGGCTCATGTGTGCGAGTTGTAATGACATGTGTGTTGGGGATTGTGATGACATGTCTGAGGTTTGCCAATGCCACTCATGTGCAACTGTCATGTGTGTATGTGTCCATTGTACAGTGCCCTGATGCCTGTGTTTTGTTTCTCCCTGTCTGCAGCGTCAACTGATGAAGAGGGCGGAGAAGGTGCTGTGGAGCACAGCGGCGGGGATCCCACCGCCAGCCGGAGACGCAAGGCCCCGCTCCCCTCCCGTGTTGTCATCTCGTTGGGGAGTGAGGAGTCCGGTGCCGCGTCCCAGGCCGCAGCTGCCGGGGGGAGGTCCAAGAGGCGGAGGTTGGAGTTGGACTCCTCGGCAGCAGAAGGGGCAGCTGGGACCCCACAGGGCCCAACAGGGGACGATGGCACAGAGTCATCCAGGTTGGTGGGGGGTTTGGTGGAGGAGGAGGCCGTGCAAGCACCAGAGACGGGGTCTGGAGGTGGGGATCCCACTGGTGCTAGTGGTGCAGTGCAGGACCAGGGACAGGAGGCAGCACAGGCCGCCGCAGAGGTGCCTGTGTGCAATCCTGTCCCCGATCCTGTCCCTGCATCATCTTGCACCAGCAGGGATGCCTACGTCCAGACCCGTTTTCAGGCAGGGGATGAGCTGACGTCAACTGGCCTTCCTCTGCCTGCGGACGTGGCTATCCAGGTCCGGGTTGAGCCTGTCCTGGCTGGTGTGGCGTTGCGTCAACGGGCCATGCGAGGTGACCTGCAGTCTTTTCATGGAGAGACTGCACGTCATCTCGAATGGCTCGTTGACCACGTCAGCCTGCTGGGACAGGTCACCCAGGCAGGATTCCTCCGTCTGATGGGGCTTGCTCCGACCCCCTCCTCAACTGTACCCCCTACGCGCCAGTCATCCTCTGTGCCATCTTCCCACCCATCAGTCACCTGGGTGCCCTGTGGTGCTGCCTCTGACGGTGCGGCCAGGCTGGTGGAGGAGGCATCCCTGCCACAGTCGGGAGTCGGACGTCCAGCAGGGGTGGCCACATCTACGACTGCACCCCAGCCAGCGGAGGATGTGCAGGCAGCAGGAGGCAGTGCACGGGCAGAGGCAGAGCAGCAGCAGCAACATGGTGGGAGCCATGAAGGCTCGGGGCCTTCGACATCGGAGGGGCAGGCATCGGCCGGAGGGCAGGAGGACCCAGGACAGAGAGTGTCTTCCGTGTGGCAGCGGTTGGGCCACGCCATAGGTGCGGAGCGGCGGCGGGCAGAGAGGCGCGGCTCACAATGGTCAGGGCGGAGAACTCCATGCGGAGGGCCCTGAGGCGGGCCGAGTGCCTCGAGGCAATCCGCAGGGGGTTGGAGGAGGACACAGCGTCGTCCCTGTGGACCCTCGGGGCCATGGAACAGGACCGCCTCCGGGATATCGAACAGGAGTTCGATGATGCCCTGGCCCGGAACACCACGGAGTGAGCCGCTGGACTTGCCCGCCGCCTTTGTATATCGTTCTTTAGTTTTAAGTTTCCTTTGTTTGTTCTTATGATTTGGAGTCGACAGACACTGCTCCACTTTTTGTATATAGTTGCATTTTAGTTAGGGTTTTTTGTAGGTTTCCTTTGTTCAGTTGGGCTCATGGACCGTTGGATGTTTTGTACATAGTTCTTCATTGGATTGATTTTATTTTTCATTTGACTTTGGACAACATTTTTTTGGATTAGGATTTGGTGTTTTTATTTTTTTAAACGGACATGCAGCTTATCTTTTTTTCATTCCCATTGTAGTTTGTTTCATTTCTTTTGCATTCTTTTTTTTTTTAATACAATTTTGTTTTCATACTTCACTGTGTGGTATCATCTCATTGGTTTCATGCATGTCATGTTGGGTGTTTTCCCATTCAATTGCAACCATTATGTGTGCGGACATGGGTTCATTAGCTTTATGAACATTGGGGGTGTAACATGTAATTTCCATTTCCATGTGGGTGAATGGGTTACTTGGTAGGGCTTTTTGGCTGTGGAGGCTGACCATAACGCACATGATTGGGGATTGTGAGGACCTGGTGGAGGCTGCCCATGGTGGCTGGGGGGTGGGGGTGGTGGGAGACATGGGTGGGGGCCTGGTGGAGGGTGCCCATCGTGGGTGGGGGGTGGGGGTGGGTGGGAGACATGAGTTGGACATGAGTGGGGGCCTGGTGGTGGGTGCCCCTGCACTGCTGGGGGGTGGGGGTGGTGGGAGCAGTGCTTTAAGTGGGCCGGGGCCGGGCCCCGGCAGTCTCCAGAAAGTGGGGCTGAGCCGGGGCCCAGCCGGGGCCCCCCCGTCCCACACAACATTGCGGGATGCATTATCCCGCCGTGGCCGCAGCCGCGACGGGAGATGCGCCCGTCATTATGTTGGCCAAGCTGACAGAAGTGCCAGCCAGCCACAGCGACGCTGAGGCTGGCGGCACTTCTGTCAGTTAGTGTAACTCCCTCTGATGACCCCTCATCAGGGTCATCAGAGGAAGTTACTGTCCCTTTGTTTTCCCTCCCCAGGTCACTGACCCCCGCGGGCTCCGTGATCTAATATGCAGATTAAATCATGGAGCCCGCGGGTTCGCAGAGGGTGAAAGACACCTCGGGCTCAGTGATCTATGTGCTCTGAGCAGAGATCACAGAGCCCGAGGTGCCTTTCTCCGTCGGCAAAGCTTTATAAAAGATGCCTTGAACTGTGTACGTTTCAAGCCATCTTTTATAAAGGTAGAAATATTTCTATGTTTATAAAAGACGGCTTGAAACGTGCACAATTCAAGGCATCTTTTATAAAGCTTTGTCGACGGACAAAGCCACCTTGCGGTTTGTTTTGTCCGTCATGCCTTGAATTGTTTACGTGTCAAGCCATCTTTTAGAAACATATAAAAATGTTACAAATATCTATGTTTATAAAAGGTGGCTTGAAGCGTACACAAACCATAGTAAGGTAAGCACACAAGTGTGCATAACTTACTATGGTTTGTGCACTTTTCAAACCACCTTTTATAAACATAGAAATATGTAACATTGCTATGTTTATAAAATATGGCTTGAAAAGTACACACACCATAGTAGTACGCATACAAACATATAAATGCTCACATACATTTATATATTTGTTTGCGCACCTTACTATGATTTGTGCACTTTTAGGCCACGCCCACAATGAAAGCCACGCCCCCAAACGAGGGCCCCCCCTCAATTTCTTACCCCACTTAAAGAACTGGGTGGGAGACATGAGTGGGGGCCTGGTGGAGGGTGCCCCACACTGCTGGAGGTTGGGGGTGATAGGGGCCATGAGTGGGGGCCTGGTGGAGGGTGCCCCTGCACTGCTGGAGGGGTGGGGGTGGTGGGAGACATGAGTGAGGGCCTGGTGGTGCTGCCCCTGCACTGCTGGGGGGTTCGGGTGATAGGGGCAATGAGTGGGGGCCTGGTGGAGGGTGCCCCACACTGCTGGGGGGTGGGGGTGGTGGCAGACATGAGTGGGGGCCTGGTGGAGGGTGCCCCTGGATGCTGGGGGGTGGGGGTGCAGGGGGACATGAGTGGGGGCCTGGTGGTGCTGCCCCTGCACTGCTGGGGGGTGGGGGTGCTGGGAGACGTGGGTGGGGGCCTGGTGGAGGGTGCCCCTGCACTGCTGGGGGGTGGTGGTGGTGGGAGACATGAGTGGGGGCCTGGTGGGGGCTGCCCATGGTGGCTGGGGGGTGGGGGTGCTGGGAGACATGAGTGGGGGCCTGGTGGAGGGTGCCCCTGGATGCTGGGGGGTGGGGGTGATAGGGGCCATGAGTGGGGGCCTGGTGGAGGGTGCCCCACACTGCTGGGGGGTGGGGGTGGTGGGAGACATGAGTGGGGGCCTGGTGGAGGGTGCCCCCACACTGCTGGGGGGTGGGGGTGGTGGGAGACATGAGTTGGACATGAGTGGGGGCCTGGTGGAGGGTGCCCCACACTGCTGGGGGGGTGGGGGTGGTGGGAGACATGAGTTGGACATGAGTGGGGGCCTGGTGGTGCTGCCCCTGCACTGCTGGGGGGTGGGGGTTCTGGGAGACATGGGTGGGGGCCTGGTGGAGGGTGCCCCTGCACTGCTGGGGGGTGGGGGTGGTGGGAGACATGAGTGGGGGCCTGGTGGAGGGTGCCCCTGGATGCTGGAGGGTGGGGGTGATAGGGGCCATGAGTGGGGGCCTGGTGGAGGGTGCCCCTGGATGCTGGGGGGTGGGGGTGCAGGGGGACATGAGTGGGGGCCTGGTGGTGCTGCCCCTGCACTGCTGGGGGGTTCGGGTGATAGGGGCCATGAGTGGGGGCCTGGTGGAGGGTGCCCCACACTGCTGGGGGGTGGGGGTGGTGGGAGACATGAGTCGGGGCCTGGTGGAGGGTGCCCCTGGATGCTGGGGGTTGGGGGTGCAGGGGGACATGAGTGGGGGCCTGGTGGTGCTGCCCCTGCACTGCTGGGGGGTGGGGGTGCTGGGAGACATGGGTGGGGGCCTGGTGGAGGGTGCCCCTGCACTGCTGGGGGTGGGGGTGGTGGGAGACATGAGTGGGGGCCTGGTGGAGGGTGC
The DNA here is from genome assembly GCF_040938575.1 of Ambystoma mexicanum. Classification (NCBI taxonomy): domain Eukaryota; kingdom Metazoa; phylum Chordata; class Amphibia; order Caudata; family Ambystomatidae; genus Ambystoma; species Ambystoma mexicanum. Next base: position 1,401,015,151 of record NC_090933.1, read on the forward strand.
CCCTGGATGCTGGGGGGTGGGGGTAATAGGGGCCATGAGTGGGGACCTGGTGGAGGGTGCCCCTGCACTGCTGTGGGATGGAGGTGGTGGGAGACATGAGTGGGGGCCTGGTGGAGGGTGCCCCTGGATGCTGGGGGCCCCTGGATGCTGGGGGGTGGGGGTGATAGGGGCCATGAGTGGGGGCCTGGTGGAGGGTGCCCCATACTGCTGGGGGGTGGGGGTGGTGGGAGACATGAGTGGGGGCCTGGTGGGGGATGCCCTTGGTGGCTGGGGGTGGGGGTGGGTGGGAGACATGAGTGGAGGCCTGGTGGAAGGTGCCCATGGTGGCTGGGGGATGGGGGTGGTGGGAGACATGAGTGGGGGCCTGGTGGTGCTGCCCCTGCACTGCTGGGAGATGGGGGTGGTGGGAGACATGAGTGGGGGCCTGGTGGAGGCTGCCCCTGCACTGCTGTGGGATGGAGGTGGTGGGAGACATGAGTGGGGGCCTGGTGGAGGGTGCCCCACACTGCTGGGGGGTGGGGGTGGTGGGAGACATGAGTTGGACATGAGTGGGGGCCTGGTGGAGGGTGCCCCTGCACTGCTGGGGGGTGGGGGTGCAGGGGGACATGAGTGGGGGCCTGGTGGTGCTGCCCCTGCACTGCTGGGGGGTTCGGGTGATAGGGGCCATGAGTGGGGGCCTGGTGGAGGGTGCCCCACACTGCTGGGGGGTGGGGGTGGTGGGAGACATGAGTGGGGGCCTGGTGGAGGGTGCCCCACACTGCTGGGGGGTGGGGGTGGTGGGAGACATGAGTGGGGGCCTGGCGGGGGATGCCCATGGTGGCTGGGGGGTGGGGGTGCTGGGAAACATGAGTGGGGGCCTGGTGGAGGGTGCCCCTGCACTGCTGGGGGGTGGGGGTGCTGGGAGACATGGGTGGGGGCCTGGTGGAGGCTGCCCCTGCTCTGCTGGGGGATGGGGGTGGTGGGAGACATGGGTGGGGGCCTGGTGGAGGCTGCCCCTGCAGTGCTGGGGGGTGGGGGTGTTGGGAGACATGAGTGGGGGCCTGGTGGAGGGTGCCCTTGGTGGCTGGGGGTGGGTGGGAGACATGAGTGGGTGCCTGGTGGGGGCTGCCCATGGTGGCTAGGGGGTGGGGGTGGTGGGAGACATGAGTGGGGGCCTGGTGGAGGGTGCCCATGGTGGCTGGGGGGTGGGGGTGGGTGGGAGACATGAGTGGGGGCCTGGTGGGGGCTGCCCATGGTGGCTGGGGGGTGGGGGTGGGTGGGAGACATGAGTGGGGGCCTGGTGGGGGCTGCCCATGGTGGCTGGGGGGTGGGGGTGGTGGGAGACATGGGTGGGGGCCTGGTGGAGGGTGCCCCACACTGCTGGGGGGTGGGGGTGGTGGGAGATATGAGTGGGGGCCTGGTGGGGCTGCCCATGGTGGCTGGGGAGTGGGGGTGGGTGGGAGACATGAGTGGAGGCCTGGTGGAGGGTGCCCATGGTGGCTGGGATAGACATGAGTGGGGGCCTGGTGGAGGGTGCCCATGGTGGCTGGGGGATGGGGGTGGTGGGAGACATGAGGGGGGGCCTGGTGGGGGCTGCCCATGGTGGCTGGGGGGTGGGGGTGGATGGGAGACATGAGTGGGGGCCTGGTGGGGGCTGGCCATGGTGGCTGGGGGGTGGGGGTGCTGGGAGACATGGGTGGGGGCCTGGTGGAGGGTGCCCCTGCACTGCTGGGGGGTGGGGGTGGTGGGAGACATGAGTTGGACATGAGTGGGGGCCTGGTGGTGCTGCCCCTGCACTGCTGGGGGGTGGTGGTGGTGAGAGACATGAGTTGGACATGAGTGGGGGCCTGGTGGAGGGTGCCCCACACTGCTGGGGGGGGTGGGGGTGGTGGGAGACATGAGTGGGGGCCTGGTGGGGGATGCCCATGGTGGCTGGGGGGTGGGGGTGGTGGTAGACATGGGTGGGGGCCTGGTGGAGGCTGCCCCTGCACTGCTGGGGGGTGGGGGTGGTGGGAGACATGCATTGTTGATCAGTAGTGCAAGGTGACATGTGGGTTGGCTGGGGGGCATGCCCATGGTGGATGGGCTGCCTGCGGGACATGAGCAGGGGTGCAGGGTAGTCCCCCGTGGTGTGGGCTGCCTGCAGGGGCCGTGGAGGTTGTCGAGCGTACACCTGGGAGGACCCACACGGCCAATTCACGTGTAGTACTCCCCAGAACCCCTGAAATTCACATACCCTGCTGAAATCGCGTGTGGAACTTCCCGCGCACCTCTGAAATACACGTACCCTGTTGAAATTGCGTGTGGAACTTCCCGCGCACCCATGGAATACACGTACCCTGCTCGCACTGGGCCAATCACGTGTGGAACTTCCCACGCACCCCTGAAATACACGTACCCTGCTGAAATCGCGTGTGGAACTTCCCGCGCACCCCTGGAATACACGCACCCTGCTGAAATCGCGTGTGGAACTTCCCGCGCACCCATGGAATACACGTACCCTGCTCGCACTGGGCCAATCGCGTGTGGGACTTCCCGTGCACCCCTGAAATACACGTACCCTGATGAAATCGCGTGTGGAACTTCCCGCGCACCCCTGAAATACACGTACCCTGCTTGCACGGGGCCAATCGCGTGTGGAACTTCCCGCGCACCCCTGAAATACACGTACCCTGCTCGCACTGGGCCAATCGCGTGTGGAACTTCCCGCGCACCCCTGAAATACACGTACCCTGATGGAATCGCGTGTGGAACTTCCCGCGCACCCATGGAATACACGTACCCTGCTCGCACTGGGCCAATCGCGGGTGGAACTTCCCGCGCACCCCTGAAATACACATACCCTGCTGAAATCGCGTGTGTAACTTCCCGTGCACCCATGGAATACACGTACCCTGCTCGCACTGGGCCAATCGCGTGTGGAACTTCCCGCGCACCCCTGAAATACACGTACCCTGCTGAAATCACGTGTGGAACTTCCCGCGCACCCCTGGAATACACGTACCCTGCTCGCACGGGGCCAATCACGTGTGGAACTTCCCGCGCACCCCTGAAATACACGTACCCTGCTGTAATCGCGTGTGGAACTTCCCGCGCACCCCTGTAATACACGTACCCTGCTGACTTTGGTGTGGAACTTCCCGCGCACCCCTGATGCACACGTACACAGGATAATCGCGTGTGGAACTTCCCGCGAACCACTGAAATACACGTTCCCCGCTTGGCGTTTGCTGTTTGCCAGCCCGGTGAACTGGTCCAGGGTTAGCGCAGCCCTTTGCGATTATTTGGGGATTTTGAAGGCTTTTCCTTGCGCGAGGGCGTTCTTGGGGGCGTAACTGGCGCTGCTGCAGGGTCGCTGCGCCACGCTGCGCCACGGCTGGTTTTGGATGCGAAAATCCATGAATGCGCTGTGCGCGGAAATCGATTTTAGCGCACGCGGCTGGCGCAGACAATCGCAAGCGGACACTCTGCGCCAGCCGCTTGCGACACTTTTCTGCGAAATTCTATGAATTACCCTGTATGTCTATTCTAACTGTCGCCTGTCCCTTTTGCCACCTGCCTCTAATTTCTGCACTAATCTCTGCACAAAATGTACTTTGCATCGTGATGTTCCACATATTGATGGCTTCTCTAATGCTTTCTAAATGTCCTGTTAACAAAAAAAAAAGAAAACTAATAATTTAAAACTCTTTTCCTACTCTCTGGTGTGTTTCAACTGCACATCCACCTGTTTGTACTGCTTTTTAGTGCTTTCTGGCATAATTCGAATTATGCGACCCCTGCCTTCTCTCTTACTCTCGCTACCATCTACAGGCTTCTAAGACCTACCTCCCTCTTCCTCTCAGAATGGGCCGACCTGTCCTCCTCTCTTCTTAACTCCTCCCCCAAACGTATCTTCCTTGGAGACTTTAACATCCATCTTGACTCTCCTGATGTGGCTATTGTTCTATTTCGCGACCTCTACATCACCCTTTACCTTAATAGTCTTCACTCTGGCCAAACCCACTCTGCCAGACACACCTTGGATGATCTCATCTCAACTGACATCCCTATCTCCAACCCTCTTACTTCCTCTCTCACCTGGTCTGACCACTCTCTCCGCTCTTCCCACCTTGACCTGCCCTGTCCCTTAAAGATGTCTCACACCACAATGCCAGTCTCCTTCTCTGTCATTCGACCGATGAAGCGTGTGCAAGTTGCTGCATTTGCCTTTTCCTTCATCCCCCCATCCACCCCCTTCATCAGACCCTCCTTCTGACCCTGTTCTAGCTAACCTCCATCTCTCTATCTCTAACCGTCTGGACATCCTTGCCTCCGTCATTTGGATCCGCATGAAGCCTGCCTCCAAATGCAACTCTTGGTATGATTCTGACTTGGCAGCTTTGAAACGCAAGTGCAAAGCTGCAGAGCGGAAGTGGCAGGCATCCAGCTCATCCTCTGACACACTGGTTTGCCGCCTACTCCAAAGGCAACTTTGTCTCGCCATCTGCTCCAAGAAGAGGACTCATGTCCAAGCCTGCATCTCTGGAGCCCCCAATAACACAGCTGAACTCTTTAAAATCTGCAAGGAACTGGCCAATCCTTCCACAATCACATCTCCTCCTCTCTCTCAGGCCCTTGGTTCTGCATTGGCCGTCCACTTCTCCTCCAAAACTCTGGACATCCTGTCCTCTCTGTCATCTGCTCTCCCCTTCTCTCGCCTTCGTTGGCCACCCTCTACTCCCCCCTTACTCTCCTCCTTCTCTCCCATTGCACCAAATGAGATCTTTAGAGTTGTCTGCTCTATGAAAATTTCCTCTAAACAGGTGCTCCCTTTTCCTCCAGCTACAGAAAGATTTTTCTACGGGCCAGACAAGCCAGATTTGGGGGTCCAGTTCAGTCGGTGTTTCGAATCCTGCGCATCACGCTTGAAGAGGTCACAGCAATCCAGACCAGGTCAGCGCCTCCGTGGGAGCCAGGTGAGCATTACCTCAATCACTTTTGTGAGTCAAATTAATTAGTCAAATATGCTCATACTGTGCACTTTGGCAGGGGCAGGAAGGGTCAGCATCTGTGACGTTATTCTTTACATATGGTGTCTTAGCAGACAGATGATAATATGACTGGGGAATTTGATAACCAAGCCCAGCATGCAATACCACACCGGCACATGATGGATTATAGTTTACTTACGCTGACTAAAAAAGGCATGTGATGGCCTTAATTGGAATCTGAGTCTCTACTTGATATATGCTAGTAGCACCTGCACCTGTGACAATGTTGTCTAATTATAGTGACTATTAGGCTGCAAATAACAGCAGCGGTTTATCCAAAGGTATATCTTAATGATATGGAGGCACGTGATGGCACTTTGGGGGCATTTAAGTGTTGTACTTGACATATTATGGCCACACATAAGAAGAACAAATTATTTACCTTCAGTAATGTTCTTTCTGATGGACGTTCCTCCCACTGATTCCTTAACTATGATATCTATCTCCAAGTGCAGCTGCTCTTCAGAAACATTTCTGCCACCAGGGGGTGCAGCATGGCTCTGCATCTGCTCCGTCTGATGCCTCTACATGCCCTGCACCGGATGTGACATCCGAGCCAGAATATATAGAGGCGCTGCACACTGTGACCTCATTTCCAACCTTTTTTCTTATCACTATTACGCTGATGGACCACAGACCCAAGGTGCACTAACTACCCAAGAGGGGAAGGAAGGGAGGGCGATGAGGAATCAGTGGGAGGAAAATCCATCAGAAAGAACATTACGAAAGGTAAGTTATTTGTTCTTCTGAAGGACTCCTTCCTCTCACTGATTCCTCATCTATGGTACACTCCCAAAGCAGCCCAACGACCTGGAGGAGTGAGGGTAGCAAGGACTCCACCTAAACCAGAAAATACTGAAGGGTTGCCCTGCCAAAACGAGCATTCAGACCAGACAGAGTGCAAGCAGCAATGCTTAGCAAAGGTGTGCAAGGAAGCCCACATGGCTGCTTGACAAATATCCAGAACAGGCACTCCGCTTTGCAGAGACAAGGTCGCAGCCAACCCTCGCTGGTGGAGTGAGCCCTGAGACCTTCAGGCACGTCCTGGCTGGCCAGATTATAGGAAGATGACATGTAGAAAATGTTCCAATGGGGTCTGTTTCATAACAGCCCTTCCTTTCCGGCATTATTATTATTATTATTATTATTATTATTATTATTATTGTATTTATTGAGCACAGACCTAGCTTCGAGAAGCAATGGAGTGCTTTACAGAGGTATACAGCAATACAGATACACAACGGAACGCTTTACAGAGGTATACAACCGTAGAGATGCATAACAGAGTGCTTTTCAGCGGTCACGACAGACAAGATACACATATTATTATTATGGTATTTATTGAGGTCACCAGTACTGTCCTCCCGAAACACAGAGACATAGAACTTGAGAGCCTGCACAAGACATAACCAATGGAACCATTTCACTGCCTTGGAAGGGTAAGGAAGAGGAACGAAAAGTGGTAGGTGGATCTTTTGAGACAAATGGAAATAGGAGACCACCTTCAGAAGGAAGGAGGGCCTAACGCTCAACGTCACCCTCTCTTTGGAGAAAACCAAGTAAGGCGGGCTAACAGACAGATCCTGGAGCTCACTCAGCCATCTAGCAGAAGTGATGGCAACCAGGGAAATCACCTTATGGTTGAGCAGTCTTAAAGAACAAGAATGAAGGGGCTCAAATGGAGCACCCATTAAAAACATCAACACTACATTTTAGTCCCATGCCGGAGCAACAAACTGACATGGGAAAACACATTGAAGTTGGAGCAAGGTTAAGGGTCCAGATCACTCTCCCGGCACCAAACTGAAACTTCCACCACCAGCAGGCATACATATGATATAATGTGGCATTTGGCATATGGCAAATGGACTTGGTTGTGGGTCTTCTAGCAGATAGGAGCATGTCCAGAATGGCCTCCAACAAATCCCACTCCTGATATCTGATATCTATGCCAGGCATGAAGATTCTGTCTGCTGCTGTTCGGGTGCAGGACCCTCCCCTTCAAGTGGGAGAGTAGGTCTGTTCTCTGCAGGGTACCACATTCTCCAGGCCCAGTCCAGAGCGATTAAGATACTTGTGGCCCGAACAGATACAGTCACCTGAGAACCAGCAGAATGACAGGGAACAGCTAGGTGATCTCAACCTCATCTGGTGCTTCTTTTTGTCCTGCTGGATGGGGAACCCTCAATGGTGCCATGCTCTGTGCCTGGTGACTTCAAGCTACTCAGCTCATCACCTCTCCTTGTGCAGCAAAGTGAACAGCTTTGCTTCGCATTCTCGCAGCGCCTTCAGGTGCATCGACAGGCAGGACTTGTGTCCTGGCCTTCACCAAGGCTGTAAAGGCATATGCAGTGCATTCCGACATGTACATTTGATGCCCACAATCCACACACTGTTTGAACCCTGAAGACCTCTCCGGATTTGACTCTACAACTACTACGAATGACGATGCAAGAATTTCATGTAAATGAACAATAGGATAAGAGCAGTGTTCCTAGTAGCGAAGTAGCGTGTACAGAAGAAAGTAACTGAGGTCACGGGGCATGGCGCCTCTATATATACTGGCATGACGAAATTCCCAGTAGGAAGCCCTTACAAGCTTCGGCAGAACCGACATAGATCCGCGATGTGCCCCTGGTGGCGGAAACATTTCTGAAGAGCAGCTACACTGGGAGATAGATATCATAGATGAAGAATAGTGGAAGGAAGGAATCCATTAGAAACTATAATGTATGTACAGTAATGTACCAGGCCATTATTGGGGCATGTGAGGCTTCCCAGGAAATATGAAAGCAGTGACTATGCAACGAATATAATGGTATTATTGGGGAGCTTAATGCTGGACTTGGTGCATGAAAATCAACGCCTATTGGCTTTGCCAATGCTTGTCCATGACCTAACTGTACCTTTACAGAAAATATATGTGTTTTGGAATCAGCGCATGTTAGGAATTCCATCATCACCAAGCACAACATGTTTCAGGCTGTGCACAACTACATGTGTGCTTTACTTAACAACGAAACCTCTTTTCTCCAAAATGTGAAAGCGCTCATTAGTTTACCCAACTGTTTGGAATAAGTCCTACACAAAATGCTACAAACGTGTTGAAAATACATTCTAAGATTTGATTCCTCAGAAATTCTAGGGTTCTAGTTGATCATTGTTATATGGTGTGCAAAAGCTATGACACAACTTGGGCATGATGAAGCTTCCATCATTCTTTGCTAAAAGCATCATTGTATGCATGTATTTGTTTATAAGCAGTAATTTTTGATGGTGCTCTAGATGCTGGGCTATTAGAATCTGCTTACCACACAACTGCACTGCTACCCATTGAAGTCGTTTTGGGGCACGCAATTGAGGATAGCATTATCAGCATTGTCCATGTGTGTAAATTAGTCTCCATGGGTGGATACCTGTGTTTCGCATATAGTTCACTTGTTGCAGCTTAAAATGTATTTTAACTTATTGCATGTCACTTGTATTTTCATGGGACACTATATATGATTGTACTTGCATTTCAATGTATTACATGACTTTTCATCCCCCACTCTATTTTTCATCTTGTAAACTTGTTCCCACCTCAAGCGACAGCTAGCAGTTGCAATTTTACAGAAGTGCAAAATATTCAGCCTGGGAGCTGGCCCTGCCCCCTTCCTGTACTAAGCTTTCTCGAGTCAGTCCTGGTAACAGCTTCCTCCCCTCCCAAAGGGACCTTCCTATGTTTGCTCACCTGCCCCTTTTATTTCCTGTCATCAGCCCATCTGCACCCTGGAAGAGTTGTGTTGGAAGCATTGTGTCCATCCTGGTATGTTTGCCCACCTGTCATTTCCCTGCTCACTTCCTCCTTGGTCCTTCCTGGGACAGCTGTGGAGAAGGGGGTTGTACCTGCATGTGTCAGCCTCTCACCTCCCCTTGTGAATTCCCACCCTGTTCCTGTCACTTGTACCATGGGAACTATTTTGACGCCTTCCCCTTTCTGTCACTTGGACAGCTGTGCTGTTCATGGCATCTCTTCCTGAAAAACTCTTCTCCTCCCCTGTGGAGGGGAAAAGTGACAGCTGTGGAAGGCAGGACCTGTGCCTGCATGTGTCATCCTACACCCTGTCATCCCCACCCCTTTCTGCTTGAACCCTATGGGTAGGCTCTGCAGGGTTGGAGCAACAGCCTTATAAATTGACAGAGAATCATGGCAGGCTCTCTTTTTTGGCTGCAGTTGGTGAGGGAAGAAGAGCTACAGAGACCCTTAGCTGGCACACTTATCCCAGTCCGGCCTAATCCCTTTCCATCTCATTGTGCCCCTTCCACACACACAGGTTCTCCTCTGCCCCTGCTGCCCCTCTGCCTCTCTGTTTCTCTATCTGTTTCTCTCTCTCAGTCTCTCAATTTCTCTGTGCCACTCACTCTCTCTCTGTGCCTCTCTCTCCCCCTCTCTCTCTCTGCCACTCTCTCTGTGCCACTCACTCTCTTCTCCTCACTCCCTCCCCCTCTCTTCCTCACTCTTTCTCTGGGTGTGCCTAGCCAGTATTCCTGCCATCAATGCCCCTCCTTGTGCCTGCAGCCCGCTGCAGACAATGATCCATCTCTAGTGTGTCTAACTTACTCTGCTGGCAATGAGCCTACTACACTGTCTGTAATAAATCTGTTTCCTGATTTCTGCGTAGAGGTTGGTGCCTTCTTTTGTGTCCCCACTTCTTGGGTAGCCTGCAGGAGGGGAGGCCCAGTCTGCATACACAACACACACTTCACCGGGTTCTGTTAATTTTCTGGCCCAAAACTGTGGCTCTGCCTGGGGTCTCCCAGACAGCCTTCCCCATTGTGGCCTGCCTTTCACTTCCACACAAGTCCTTCGGGGGTTGGCTTTGCCCCTCTTAGGCTCAAACTTGGTCTTTGTTCCATAATCAGAATAAATGTAGTATGATTATATAGCAACATGCAGAGCACTATAATAGGTGCTGTAGCCAAAATAATATGTCATTGTACCAGTAAAATAAAAGGCATTAATACAGACAGTGGGGGTCATTCCGACCCTGGCGGTAGGGGGTTAACGGAACCGGTAAGGATGCCGGTGCCGTTAATCCCCTACTGCCCTATTATGAGGTCCCTTAGCGTTAACCAGCCGCCCTTAGCGGGACCCGTTAAGGGACCATGGAGCTGATAACGGGCCCGCATTTGCGGGCCCGTTATTAGCTCCATCCCCATTCCCATTGAGCCCTATGGGGGCTCAAATGGGAATGGGGAATGGTTTTCGAAAATGGGCACTTACTGGGTCCGCATAGGTCGGAATGTCCCGGTAAATCCCCATTCCGACTACCCGGACCCGAGTTTGGAGGCAGCCATGGTACTATGGCTACCTCCAAACTCGGAATGACCCCCAGTGTATTTCTCTGGTTTCCCTTTTTAGTTAGTTTTGTTTTCATGATCCTAATTAGAATGATTTTCAAACATATACTTTTTTATTAAGGGGTTGGTTAGTGTTCTATTTATTTGATTTTTGTCCCTTGTATGGATTTATCCAACTTCATTGACATTTTCATCCAAACATTGGGACCCGATCTTTGAAGGACTAGTGAATATTTTTTTTTAGTTTGAAAATTGATAGGAGAATCATATACATCAATTAAAAGTAATTACAAACAAAGTGATATTTTGAATATTTTACTTTTTTTTAAAGTTTCCGGCAAATATCTGTTTCAGACTCAGCATTGTAAACTGTCTCAGTGTCCACTCTGAATAAAACTAGAGGGAGCAATTGGTCTGGGTTTGATTTAGATCTTAGTGTTGATCAGTTGTATGTTGGTTGATGGAGGAGAGCAATGTTGGTGCCAAGTACAGCACATTTAGTGAGGACTGCTTCCTGTTTATGTACAGAGTTAAGGCTCTGTACATTGAGTGAGACTGTTCTAAATGAAGCCACAAGCCAAAGCCAATCCCATTGCTTTGTACAAATATTCCCAATGTAAATCCTTTTGCAGTCCATATCCTACTGGCAACAAAAGGTGCATCAATTGTAAGATAATGTTCCTCTAGCCCGAGAAGTGAAGCAGACCTGACCCCAGAGGAAAATTCCAACACCTTTCAGAATTCACCCAGTTATAAGAGCCTCCTTGTACAACCCACTCTGACACCCATGTCTGCATTAATGTCCATTATGTACCTGTTCCACGGGCAACACTGGGGGTAACTCCCTGGGGCCCCAGTTAATGGCCCGATTGAAGCGCAGGCAGTTAACGTGGGTTCAGGGCCATTACCCCCAGTGTTTTCCCTGGTGCGGGTACTTAAGGCCATTAGCACCAGTCCCAAATATTGGGATGGGGCTAATTTAAATTATGTTCCTCCTGCAAATGGTACACCTCACAGTGTCCCAATCGCGGAAGGAAAATTCTATTCCACGATGAAGCCCCTCTTTCCTTTCCATAATGGTCTCTGGGAGCCAGGAGGAAGGAGCAGCTGCAGGGAGTGGCGCAGCCAAAAACAGGTAATTGAGGGGAGAGGGGGTGAGAAGGGTGAAAAAAAGAAAAAGGTGATGGAGGGAGGGGGGCTGATGGCAGCAGGGGGAGCCAGCCATCAGGTGGGATGGAATGTGGGCTTTCAACGGTGGTTCAAGCCCGCGGTCCTATTCACCTGATTGGCTGGCTCTCCCCGCCAGGGTGCTAATAGGATAAATATCATAGAACTGCCAATAGTAATTAGACGGTTGCCCTGACTGAAGGCCTGAACTTGCAATATAAAATGAAAACACTGGTGATACAAAACAGTAAGTCAGGTACTTACGCCCCCTGATGAACAATGTTAACAATTATAGAGAGATCAAAGATCCCGCTTTGCACCCCACTCCTCAACAAGCATGTCTCAATGTTCAAGATGTGACACAATCATCTTTTGTATCAATTAACCCAGTGTGGATAGCCCACAAGTAAAATGCACTTCTCTCAATTGGGGACAGCCTGCAGTTCACAAGTTGATATCCCATGGTAGGGGCAGCTCAGCCTTTCATCCTTTTGAGGTTGATTAATTGACTACTATTAAATGGGGTGCTATGAACATGTGCTGTGATAGCCCTTAGGATCTGGCATGATTAAGTATGTAACAACACAGATTATTGTTATATTATCACTTAAGATTCCTTTGCATGAGTACTGTACTCACACCTATTCATTGGGAATCATTACGAGGTCGGCGTTAAACCGCTGGTGCGACCGGTGGGTTGCCACTGACCCTGTAACACCGGAAACCACCACAAGACATCCTGGTGCCACCGGAAGCGGGAAGTCAGGCGGTAGGTTTTGTAAGTCCCCATTGCCATGGGGTCCCATAGGACTCATAGGATCCCAAGGGGATGTTGGTGTCCTCTAGGAAAATCTCCAAGGTGAAACTGGGGTCTTCTGTGGGGACTATCGAGTATGTGCAGAGCTACAAGTATCTGGGGCTGGAGATGTCCAGAATGCAAAGGTATGCTGATATTATAGATACCAAGGTTTTAAAGGCAAGACAGATCACAGGTGTTTGTTGAAAGTTTGTAAGGGACCACTCTGGGTTCACATTATCTGGGGTTTTAATGCTATACAAACAATGGTTATGCCCAACGGTATAATATGGGCTGGAGGTCCTTGCTATGAAAGACCTGAAATGGCTAAAAAGGGTTGAAGCTAGATTTTGGAGAGCTGTAATTCATCTGCCCACGGCAACCTCTGTTGAATATATTTGCCTGGAACTGGGACTTATTTTCCTTAGAGCCCAGTTACTAATACAAAGAGGTTGTTTGATGTTGAAAGCTAGAACCTCACCCTCCTGTCCTTTATTGAGCGTAATTGGTGCCAGCTATGAGTCAGTTCTCAAGGGAACCAAGTGACGAACGTGAAGAAGTCGGATGGTTTCTAGATTTTGATCGTTGTTCCAACTTCAAAAGATTAAAAAGTGTGCTCAAACGAAGGGTCCAGACATATGTTTGGGTACGAAACTATGTTCATCTTAGTACCCTGAAAAGCTACTCGAGGGCAGGGCCAGTGATACATCAGTATTTGAAACCTGAGAGTTATTAAGAACTGTGCCCTGATCGGCGGGCTCAAGATTATTATCTCTGGCTTGCATGAATCAAGTATTGGCCATCTGTGGTGCATGGAAAATGATCCCCCACAAGGCTAGATTCTCTAGGATCTGCCACATTCCCACCAACCTTTTAAACAGGTAGGCATGTCCTGAAGGAATGCCCTAGCCTTGGCTCTTTGTATATGGTGGCATTGGGTCACCTAGTTCATAATATAGACACTAATAAAAGCGAGGAGTTTTGGGGGCTCTGTGTTAACTCTAAATCTGTAACCACTTTGTTGGCCCTTTATAGGGTCTGGAGATCTGTATTGATATTACTAGTGTAGACTACCATAACCAGGGAGTGTGATTGTGTTGATTAGTGTAGGAGGCCGGGTTGACAAATGTATGTTGTAGGGCCTCTAAGTGAGATATGGGATGATTTGAAAAATGTGTTGATTTTCTTTCTTCTTAATGTGATGTTTTAGTATTTTAAGTGAAACACATGTTTTCTTTTTAGGTTTTGGTAAATGTTTTATTTTCTATGAAATTAGAAGATGGTGTGTTAAATTGTGTTAAGTATTTGTAAAATTGTTAAAAAGTTATTATTGTAAAAGTTCCAGTTTCTGAACTATTATACAATTAATAAATAAATAAATGCACTTTGTGCACCCAATGAATATGGAATGAATAAACACATGCCAAGCCTGATTAAATTAACTAAAATTGAAAAACAAGGATCCCCGCAATGTTGCATCATTGAGGAAATCTTTCAAGACTTTTATTACTCAGAGCAACAAGAGTTAGTACTTAGTTGCTTGGGGAAATCATGTGCTCCCTATAAGGAAATAAATACTAGAATGTTTGGGGAATTTGTTATTTAAGACCTCTATTGTAGCCATAGTTTTAAAATTATAAATAATGGTAGCACAGATGATTGGGTACAAATCTTTTCAACTATTAGGCTACTCAATTTAAAAAGCAACCCTATTTAATAACAGTTGAGTTAATGCCCATTAATGTTTCTAGACTTATCTTTTCAATGCAGAGGTGTCAGAATGTATACTGAGTATGAAGTTGAACAAGTGCCCGGACCTGATTTTTTTTGCTGTAGATTTGTTTAAACAGCAACCTGATATGTAGGGACCTTTGTTATTCAATGTACTAAACTTGTTAATATCTACAGTGTAGTGCCCAAAGTCTTCAAACACAGTTATCATGTATCCACATTTTAAGGAATAGGGTACAGGGGTCCTGTCATGTTGTAGTCCAGTATCCCTATTATATTTTTAATTTAAAATTGTTGGCAAACTGGTTATAATTAAAATTATAATTCACTTTTATAACACGCTTAATACTGAAGAGGTTTCTAAGTTCAGACCCGTGATTTGAACCTGTGTTGCTCTGGATTGTCTTGCTTCCAAGATGAGCTTGTTGCCCCTGAGCTATACTACCCATGCCAAAAGATAATTGATTAGATTACAACTAACGATTTGTTTTCATATGAAACGCAATTAGGTTTTGGAGAATGTTTCAGTGCAGAAATTCAATCTGTAAACACATACCTGTTTGCTGCTTAATCCGTATTTGTTGGAACAAACCTATTTTAAGTGTCTTTTATAGAGCTGAAAATGGATTTGGATTTGATTAATTTTCAGAAATTGTTTTCCCTTTTAAATCAGTTGTGAATTCCATCTAATTTGTTGTCGCGGTTAATCAGCATCCATGAAAATAACAGTGTTGTAGTTTATATTAATGGCCATGGTCTCACCACTCCCACTTTCCCAATATCTCATTGTGTTGGGCAATGTTGTGTCCTGGCCTTTGTACTTTTTTCACTTATATATTAACTCATTATCTTCAACACTTCAAAATATTAACTAAGAAGTTCCTATAGGTGATGGTAGGAGTAGTCAGGTTCTATTTTATGCAGATATTGTTTTCCTTTGGCCAGGATCCTCGCCTCCTTACATAACTTGAGTAACGCTTACACGGATACCATGAAAAATGTAGATCCGATTGTAAATATTGGGACATCGCTACTATGTGTTTTACATTAAAGGGCGGAAAGAAAGAAAGGATTGTTTTTTTAAAAACTGTTCCCCGATCCCAGCAGTTAAATCTAAACATTAGTTTTGTTTGTTATCTTAATTCTCAAATTAACATAAGCGAACAAGCTTATGTATGAAACTAAGGCTAGGGTCATGTTACTATATCATAGAGGCACTTTTGGCTATGGTAACATGAAAGATCTCAAACATGTTAAAAATGCATTTGGTCAAAGATGATTAGGGCTTCGACATGCTGCATCTAATTTTGCCATTCACAGAGAACTGAATGTAGTTATATTGAGGATGCATAACACAGTGCCCCCAGTTTACACTGACTGTTGATACGTAATAATCAAAAAGCAGATTTATGTAAGAACATTTTGTTTAATATTTTACTAGTGAAAAAGCTTTTACGATTCCATGGCTGGACATGGTAGAGAAGGAATTTATAAAGGTTGCAACCTCCATTGCTGATAATGGTAGGTTGGCACATGGAGAAAGAATTATGAAAGGATAGGAAATAATGCTGTTAAATCAATATTCATCTAATACAGTGTTGTCCAACTCCAGGTCTCAAGCGTCAGAAACATGTCGGATTTTCAGGATATCCCCATTAACATTCATGAGATAATTTTGCATACTATTATCTCTGTTCCCCCCCTCTTGCCTCGTCGCACCTTGAAACACTTGTGTATAGGCGTGTTATGAACGCCATATCATGTCATACAATGATTTTAAATGCATGCAAATTTGTTCTCATCAATATTAATGAGGGATATCCTGACAACCCATCAGGATTCCGACACTTGAGGCATGGAGTTGGACAACCCATATCTAATAGATCACACCAGGAATTGATGAAACTCAACAATAGACATTAACAGCTGCCATTAGTTACAGATGCCATGGTTTTATATATACTATGTATACTTCTCATCATATTTAAATTTATTTTGCCCGTTTTAATAGGTTAAATCCTAATGCTGTAACCGGGGCTCAGTATAGATGCTGTCTTGAGGAGAGGCTTGTCCTACTTCTTTTGAGACCATGCTGTTTTGATATTGTTCGGCAAATATTCCAATGTTCTAAATATATTGTTCTCTGAAGACAACGCATATGTTGGAGTATTGAGCTTGTTAGTTGCAGTTAGTGCACTGAGGCTTTTGCAACATTAGGAAAAAGCGGCAATACAACTGATCCCTTGCAATACCCCAAGATATTAAACAAAGATGTGTACTTATGCCATTCCTTTGTTATCTTAATTTAAGTGGCCTGGAATATAGCCTACTTGCTTATATTACATGCGTATCATACTGCGATGATGCAGTGTTTATAAGGCACACTCCCACTACATTATAAGCTCTCCTCTAAGCCTATAATAATGTTATAGATTCTAGACAGATAATTGCTAATGTTGCTAAATACTAAATTATGACCTATAATTTTAAAAAGGGAAGAAGTTGTAATTCCATATTGTTAATCAACCTTTAGAAATAGTCAATGAATTTGATAGTTGTGGCTAGATATGCAAGTGGTGTCCAGGCGTTAGCTTTTCTTTTGACCCTTGATATAACTGAACTTAAATTTTTGTCTGGGGCCTGAGCGTCTACGGCTACATTTTCCCTATTTTTAAAATCGGAAAATCTTTGCACCGTGGCAAGTGCACTCTCAGGCTTCCAGTGGAGCAGAGAGAGTGACATAAAGCCCTTACTCTTGTTCATAAGTTTCTGTCAGGCAATGACCCCTGTTACCTTAGTACACATGCTAAAAGGGCGCCTATTAGATGAACTCTGCGTCCCAATAAGCATGCTCTCTTGGACGGCCTCAGGTTTGTCCTAAAAAGGTTTGGTAGTACCAGCTTTGATGCCTGGGCTCCTTTACTATGCAACGCATTACCTTCCTCCCTGAAAACGATCTCATGCTTGGTCCCGTTTAAGAAATGTTTGAAGACCTTCCTCTTTAATAAAGGCAAATATGTACGTAGCTCTGGTATTGTAGCCTTTTTCATTTCTACGTGCTGTCAGCACTCTGCTGCCTTTGGGTTTGGGGCGCTATATAACAAATAGAAATAGAAATAAGCACTAGGACAAAAATCCCCTTTGTGCAAAAAAAGATACATTTTCAATGCACGTTTGCACCAGTGCAAAGTTTGTCCTAACGCTAATAGTAATGGGGAATAGTATTAGCAATGTCTGCCCTAGTGCGTATACCTTGCAAAACTACACTTGTCACAGTGCAAAGGTTTTCTGATATATCCCATTGTTTTAAAAAATAGGGCACATTTGAGAGTGTCCTTAAGGAAAACTTGGGAACACCACTGTTGGCTACAGTGCAATCCTGGAAACATCCCAGGGGCACCACTTGCCAAATTTAGGAAAGTGCACTGGCACCTTATTCTGTTCACTGGACATAATGGAATCAGAATATGGTGTGCTAGCTCTGAACACATGTATCTGGACTTACTGTAGTAAATGTGAATATTTAATTGTAGCACTTCCTTGACAACTGAGCATAATAGAATCTGGCACTAAGGTGCTACGTAGGAAGTTTGCAATTGGCTTTTACACTGGTAATTTGGCATAATGGAATATAGCACTGCTGTGGTAATTGTGCATGAAGGCACCTGGCACTACTATGCTAGAATACTGGAATGTAGCACTGTTACAATACTCAGCCTTCTGTACTTGAGAGCAGCATTTCTACCTATTTTATTTAATGGGTCAAATCGGCAATCTCTCCAACGTAATTCAGAATATATACCGGCAAAGCTTTCTGAGACAATGTCCATCATTTCACCATTAGGTGGTCCATGTGCTTTAACGGGCATAAAAGCACCTGCACTTTCATGTACTTTCCCTGGTCACAGATTCTCTTTGAAGAGGAGCAAAATGTGAACTAGGCATCCCTTCAATCACATAGGTGTTCTGGCACCCTGTAACGTTATTGGAATATGGGGTTGAACTCCTACCTGGCACACCAATGATAGATTGGGCACCAGGTTTTGAGCTTGTTGTATGCCTCATCATCTCGGTGAATGCCTCATAAACGGAGAGACCCACAAATCAACTGGGTCGTAAGTTTAATTCTGCTCCCCAACTGTTATTTAGAACTCCTCTGCTAAAAAGTGCATTTTAGATCTGTGGTAATAATTTATTAATGTATTCATTTGTATTTTTATATCAGTGTTTTATGGTTAAATAAACCTTTTAATACTGCATTACAAAAAACAGAATAATACACTGTTATACATATATCTTTAAAACACAATATTTCCCTCATTCATCATCATTTTATAAAATCATTCCTAAAATTCATATGTAAATTTCATAAACAATTAATAGCTTTTGTCAATAACTAAGAAAAGCGTGATAGTTTTGTAATGATGTCATATTAAAAAATGTCATCAAAGATTTTTAAGAATCCAACATCTATCCCAAACGTTTTGAAATTTCCATCCAAATGTGGTACAAAGTGACATTTTAAATTGTGCTGTTGCCAGAATACAGGAGACCCCTAGATTGGTCTGAGTTAAAATGTTCAAGGTAAAACGTAAATTATGATATCCTTTAATATAAAGTTCATGTAGCTTACAACAGTTAAAAGATGTCTTGTAGTTTCCAATTCCATGTTACAAATGCCATGTAGTCGTTCCCGATAAGGGATTTTTTTCCATGCACCTATTCTTGACAAAGTAGTGAGAAGGTCTACCGTAGTTTCATTAAGAATCTCTTCACCTTTCCATTGCACCGATATCTTAGATAGCCACATGGTACATAAACTGGGAAACTTTGTCTAACGTATAATGAATATTTTGATTGCTTACCCAAGGAAAACAGGTTCTTATTTCTATCCCATATTTTTGCTAGATTTTTGATTCTTTTTCTACCAATGAGATATTAATACCCTTCTCTAGCAAAAATCCAACGTCTTTGAAAAAGGAAAAAATATCCTTCATTCATTCTCCGAAAGCATTAGAAGATGAGAGTTACCTCAATAAGCCTGTTAAATTGGCAAACATAGATTCTGAGTTATTCTCCTGGGTTAGCATTTTAACATAGAAAGTACTAGTGACAATTATTCTGAAAGCACATACAGATGTTATTCCCAATTTGCAATGTATTGCATCTACAGATGCAAAAGTTGGTAATCCTATTGACCTATGCCAAAGTCTCCCCTTCAAAGTTTTGAGCCATTTATTCTCTTTATTTGTGAAAATCTCCAATCCATATAATGCACTTGGAGCCAAGCTTGTTTATAATTTGAACATCCCTTCGGTGGAGAAACAGCCTTTATGTTTAATAAAGTTGTGAATGGCATTACATTTTTTCTCTACTTTGAGGCTAATATTGTTTTCTAGCTCCGATGATTCCAGGGTATCTGTATTGTTAATACCCCCAAAAAAAACAAACTGAGATCACTTTCTCTTATTGGATCCAATCACAATAATTTGTGTTTTTTGAAGATTTACTTTCCATTGAATATTTGTGTACCGCGTCTATGCTCTGTTGTAATCCAATCTGATTTCTGTCCAATACAATAGTATTATCAGCGTAGGTGAGCCATGACACCCGTTAGTACCCTACCCGCAGTGAAAAATTGTGGCATTTATCTAATGCATTTCCTTAGTCTGAGACACAGAGATTGTATAGAATGGGGGCTAATGGACAGTCTTGTTTCAGTCTATAGTGGGCATTTATGTTCTTACTTAATAGCCCCTCTTGATTGATTCTCAATAGAACCATAGTGTCGGAATGCAACTCTTTTTGGAATTGCAATGTCATTGGATTTAATTTTCACTTTTTTAGGTTGGCCCATAATATGCTATGGTCAACTGTATCGAAAACTGATTGGTATTTTATAAATCATATATACAGCGAGCCTTCTTTATTATTGAGATTAGCACGGATTAGATATAACAAAGACCATAGATAAGAAAGAGTGCCCATACCCTTCCTAAACCCAGATTGCTGGTTTCTTAAAGGTTTGTTCTATTTTATCCATACATTAAGTTCTTGTAAAATTAATTGTGAGAAGGGTTCGGCGCTAGCATCTACCATCGCAAGAAACCTGTAATCCAATGAGTTGTCCTTAGATCCCTTTTTAAAGATCGGGATCAGTATATAAGACCTCCAGCTCCTTGGAATAATTCCTGTAGCTTTTATTGTGTGGAATACTTTATCTTATAATAGAGCCCGATTTCTGGGTTCTTTCTTCATAATGAGATTGGGTATTCCATCTGGGCCAAGAGCCCTATGGGTTTTTATCTTTTCTCTCATTCGCACCAAATCTTCACTAATGAAATGTAGTCTATCCTTGCTCGGTATAAAGGTTTTTTTTCTTATTAGCTGAATCAGTATGGACTTTATAATATAGACTGCTAATATGTATTATTCATGTGGCCTCCGATATAGTTAATTTCTTGTTTGCCTGTGTTCACTATCAAATGGATTTTGTTCAAGTTCCAGAATGTATGTGAATCTTTATTGTGTAGAGCATTAAATACAAGAAACAATTGTTTTGTTGATTTGGGTGCCCTATACCTTTTAACAAACGTTTTGTATCTAGTTTTTAGTTTTGAAATGGCTATCTCTTGGTGGAAAATGTCCCGATTTGCCAATTTGACCTTTTTTATATCCTTTTTTAATTGTTTTATTCCCCACAATGTTCACATCAAAACTTTTGTCATTCTCAACAGACTTAAGAAAGTCTTTTTATTTTTGGTATGTTTCGATATAGTATTTAGATTTTAATAAGACCTTCTTAAAGTCTTCCGTATCGAAATTATTAACAATGGAACCATCCAGGAAGACATTATAAAGATAGTTATTACACTTTTCTATATTACATTTGGTCCTTCGGATTTTATTTCCTGGGTTATTTAGGCAAATGTTACCAGTTAAATTTTGTGTCTCCCTATCACTGCTTTGCAGCTTGAATTTCATTACTGCAGGATCACTCGCAGATGTCAGGATGATCTTGAGGTTTCCAATTAATTGAAATAGGGCATCTGGAAACAAGATATAATCAATCCATGTGGCTGTTAGACCATTTGACCAAGAGTAAGGAGAAGAACAGGAGGCACCACTTCTCGTATACAATTGTAATAGGCAGTGAACATTTATGAAAGTCGTTCATGGATCAAATATTTTGGGTAATTCATCATCAACATAATCAATTACCTGAGCTCCCTGCTGATGTGTAACCACTGGGAGATCAGACAGTTCATCTTTTGTCCCTTCTGTAAATCTGTGATATTTTAAATCTCCAATGATCACAAATAAAGCTTTTGGATTCTTCATCACCCAATCATTTAAAATGTTCTCTGCCTCCTCTATGACTTTGTTAGTAAAATTGTCACCTGGAGTGTTCTACATGTTTAAAATGAGTACCTGTAGCTCTCCTCCACCCACTAACAATACAACTGTAGCAGACAAAATATGAGCATTCTTATATGGTGATTTGTACCCTCTAAACAGCAAATGATCTCTTGCTCTTATGAATAAGCCTCGGTATGGTCTTCCTTTCAAGTTCTGATTAGTAAATTTCAGAATGATCTGATAACCATCGAGAGCAAAATCATGTAGCAACTATGTTTCTTGTAGGGAGAACAGATCCGCATCAAGTAGGAAAGACAAACCCACAGGATTACAAGAAAAATATCTAAAACCTATAGTGTTCCACTGATTTTTAACCTGTACATGCGTCCAGTTTTAAATATTGTGAAGTGTCACGGGTTGAGTTACCACTCATACACTGATGACCACCAGATTTCACATTAAGACCAATAACAAGGAGGACACATTTATCAAAGTTAATCAATGTCTGGTAGACATTGATAAATGGATGGCCAATAATCAGCTGCAGCTGAATGCAATAAAAACAACGATTATTTTGCTTGGCCCCAGAAAACAAGTCCTGAATGCTAAGGAATCCTTGACCCCCAGCATCCTTGGTGAAAAGGTACAATATGCCTAAAGAATTAAGAATCTGGGCTGTGTATGGCAGGTGAAACTAGAAAGTGAAGCTCAAGTGGGGGCCAAGGTTAAAGCAGTTTACTACTCACTGCGGATGTTGAGGAATGTGCTACCATTCCTACCTGTGGAGGACCATAGAGCTGTTATGGGGGCCATGACAAATACTCACCCTGGACTATTATAACAGCTTGATGGTGGGCATCCCGGCCAAATAAATGCACAGGTTACAGAAGGCTCAGAATGCAGCGGTCAGGCTAGTAGTCCAGCTAGGTAGAAGGGAACAGGTTTCCCCTCTGTGCAGAACCCTGCACTGGTTGGCGGTCGAGGACCAGATTAAATTTAAAGTGGCCTGCCTAATTTTTAAGTGTGTAAATGGGCTGGTCCCGGAGTACCTCAGTGCTAAAACTTGCAGACACTACCCCACAAGGGTGTTACGTTCAGGGGACCAGCTGCTGCTGAGCATTCCGGGCACATTGTGTGTCTCCAGAGGTGATAGGAGGTTTGGAGTCTTTGGACCCAAACTGTGGAATGAGCTACCTTTGGAGATTAGGCTTTGTCAGTCATTGGGCCTCATTACGACCCTGGCGGTAGAGTGATAACCGTGCCGGTAGTGCTGCCAGCGCCATTTTGACTCTACCGCCACATTACGAGTTCTGCTCGCGTGGCCACTCTTCACGCCTGGTCAGACCAGACATGCAGAGCGGCACCCGCTAGCAGAACAGGATGGTAGCAATGGTCCCATTACGAACGGGTCCATTGTTACCATCCTCCCCATTCCCATTTGAGCCCTATAGGGGCTCAAATGGGAATGGGGATGTACTGGGTCCGGGTCCCACGAATGGGAATTACCGGGCACGCAAAGGTCGGAATGGGCCGGTTATTCCCATTTTGCGGGACCCGGACCCGAGTTTGGGGGTAGCCATGCCGGTAAAAACGGCATGGAAACCTCCAAACTCGTAATGAGGGCCATTGTCTCGGTTCCGTAAGGCGCTTAAAACCTTCCTGTTCAAATAGAAGTTGGCCAGCTTAGGGAGGGTATATGTATATGAGTCATTCATGCCTCATTTTGAGGTCTTCATCTCCATATGCGCCTGTATACAGTTAAGTCTGTCGAGAGCGCCGTACAAATGTTCAAATCAATCATCAATCATGACTATCAATTGGTAGCTGGTCTGTGTCTTCAGTTAAGAAACGTAATCCAAGTCCTTTTTTGTATACAAGACATTCACATTATGGCCAGGCATGATAGAATTAGAATTTAAGGCAGTTATGATTTTTTAAACCAAGGTGTCCATTTCAGAGCCCATATGATTTCGCGCATTTGCCCAGTTAAGAAAAGAACTATTTGACGCTCTATAAGAGTCGATATTTTTATTTTTTTCGTGGTCTGACCTTTGTTTTTAAGCATATCTCTTAATTCTTCCACCTGAGGCATTAGCTTATTTGGTCTCAAGATCAAAGGCTGCGTATGTTTATACCCCACAGGGTCTGAATAATTCTCTTCGGGATCCATTTGTTGGAATTCCTCTTCTTGTTGTGGGGAATTTCCCTGTATAACCCTCTGCAAATGAAGGTGGGCCAGATTTGTCGGTTAACTAAACCTCAAGGGAACCCTTCTTGTTTTTATTTACTCTTATTTTTCTGTTTCCCGTTCTGTTCCCCCTCTCACAACAAGCTAAATCCTTTTTGAGTTTCTTGGCCTATTCCATTCATTGGGGATATTTCTGCTAATGATCCAGCAGGGTTTGAAACACAATGTATCTTCTGATTATTGCAATTAAGTTGTTTCTTTTTGCTGGTGTTTATTTTCCCTCTTTTTTGAAAGGGTATCTTCAGTTTTCACTTATTCATAACATGAACTGTCTCTGGAGGGGACATAGGTGTATAATTAAAATTGTATCATTTTCGTTATTCACACTCCTGGGGTGCATAAGTGTACTACATTCGGCGACCCACTCTGCAGGCCCCTCTCGACTGTATTTTCCTTGTTGTGTCTCTGCATGAACCATGCAGCTTTCATTGAAAACTACTGCATCAACCAGTTTGGTCAAGCCCTCCTTAAGTACTTTCTGTTCTCTAAACAGAGTTACAGAGGGTAAGCAAGGCTTTAAGTATTCTAAGATATTTGGGGTCAGCCCTACTGATAAGAGGATTAGCGGCCACTTTTACTCCCTAAAAATAGGCATAAAAATAGGCATATACTACCAGAAAATAAAAAGAGAGAGTAGAAATACTCACAACAAAAATAGGAAACAGTCATGGTGGACCTTGAGCCTGTGCTTTCACCGACAACTCCATGGATATGTTTGGACCAGTAGTGCATGTAGTACCACTGGAAGAAACTACTATTTTAGCTGCCTGATCGGAAACAATCCACATGTATCTTTTAATGTGTATGAATAACTAGGTGCAAAGGAATAATTATTAAAAAAATATTTCTGTTTTTCAGTTAAAACATATTTTTACTCACTTATAAAATACTCCCATTGGGAGTTGGATTTACCTTTTTACTCGCTAAAAAATCATTTTGCTCCCAACTTAAAATAAAGGGAGTAAAATATTCCCACTTCAAAATCTTATCTGGAGCACTGTTCGGGGTCCATATGTTCTTCATCATCAGATGAGTCTGTTGACAAAAATGATGTATTGTTTACGGGTGAAGAGGCATTAACACTGCCCGCTATTTTCACAAGGTTCGCAGATCTAGCCAAATTAGTTGAGGGGTAAGCAGCCTTCTCCACAACTTTATTGGTATTGCGATATGCCAACTCAATATGCCCTGCATGTGTGGTGGTAACTATTTCACTTTGTAAGCCAAGACACAAATCGAGTAACAAGTTATTATCAAATGGCTCTAATTCAGATATTTCAGTTGGCCCTCGCATGTCGATTAATATCATGTTTGTTTTGCTAATCGAAGTTGTAGCAAAGGGGCCAGTTTGATTTGACATTGGTTTCAAGAAAGCTGTAATTTTCTCTTGGCCTTCCGCAGACGTCCCACTTTTCTCACAAACGGTCTCAATAATACTGACTGCCGCCATTTCGTCTGCAATTTACTTTTGCTTTTATTGGTTATTTTGTTTGAAACGCTGCTCGTCAGTGCACGGTTGCAGGCAGTTCTTATAGCACTCCAAAGCTATTTCTTAGGCACAGCGGGCATCACGTTTCGAAATCAAAATGCTGTTCGTACTTGGAGCTAACGTCCGTTATAGTTTAAAATCAAAGCCAATGGCTTTAAGTATAAGCTATCTAGTGAATCCTAAATATGAGCGTTCATTCAAATTAGGCCGCAATATTTAATCAAAAAGTGGGGTTACTTTCGCTTTCTTGTAGGGCTCTGCAGTTACTGACTGCAGCCTACTGCAGACCACTTACACCGCGCGGGGAATGACTTTTTATAGAAGCTGCAAGGTGTGCTGAGTTGAGGCTCTGCCTTCTGGAAAAGAAAGAAACAGCAAACTGCAGGTACGAATCCAACCGCTGCAGACCACTTACACCGTGCCACTTGTCCACGCCTTCAATTGACCTTTCCCCCTGTCTGGGTTGGCCAGACGTTGCAGTATTGACAGGACTGTCCCAGAATTGGGCCCGCAGTTCCTCCTTTATTAATTATTATCTTAATGTATTCCCTGCAATTTATTGGCTATTCTATTTTTTGGAGTTGGAATTAAGCACAGAGTGCTGGTATTTTTTCTTATTAATTACAGTTACTTTTTTCCATGCTGTTTTTCAGTCTGAATTGTCATCCTTTTTTACAAGAGTCTATTATAACTACTGGTGATGTATCATGAACTCAAAAACAAGACGAAGGGAACCATGCAAAACTACAGCAGGGCTAGTATAGATTCCATGGGTCATAATGACAAGTACAACGGTACACACAACACATACATACTATCCTTGTGATTGTGCTTATGAATACATCATATATTATTCACAGAAACTATCTGCTCTTCGCAAAGGACCCGCCCCTCAGACCAGCTTCTTCAAAATCGCTATTGAGCTTTATTTGCCCTCCCCAACTCTACTCGTGCACACCTGACCGTCTGATGAGTGCTGAGGCCTACAGTTTACTGCTGGTCAACTTCTGATCACAGCATTTCCCAAGACCTAAACCAATGCAACAGCACCAATTTACAGCAAGCCGGGGACCAAGCTGTGCAGAAAGCTTGCATTTATCATTAGACCAGCTTTGGAATGTCAGGAGACTGCCATCAAATGGAAAATACTCCAGAAGGCAAAGGAGAAGGTGACGCCAAGAGCCAAGAACAAACATTGGAGTACCTAAAGTGATTAGCAATTTTCTGTTCACCAGCTTGAGTAAGTTAGATGGACAAGTAAAAAGCTGTGTTCACTCCGTCAGGGTCCAATGGAATTCTGCAACAAAGGCAGATTGGCAATGCAAATCAGCAGAACAAGGGGGAAAACCTGCATTAATATTGTGTACATCATTAACACTGCCTTATGATGTACTGTAAACCTTTCTAACACAAAAGGTATTGCACTATCTAGGATGACTGAACTGCTGATGACAGTCTCCAAAAGGATGGTCAGTAAGAAAATTAAAAAAGCCACCTTAACGGAGTCTAATATATACAAGAGTAATAATTGATTATTAGGGTATTACACATAACTGATCCCAGAAGCAGTGACGGCACATGTGGTACTTTAGTGAATGCTTGTCTTGATAAACTGGTATTAAGTTATGTGTACAGTGCCATTTCTGCACTATTGTACTCTATCACTCACAAACTCTCCTTGTGTACTGAGTAAACAGAAATGACCCACAGAAAAGGTGCAAATCCACACCACGGTTTGGAGGAAGAAATAGAAAAGACCAACAGGGACTAGACACTTGCCGGAGGCTAATACACGACTCCCTACAGTACCAGCCAACTTCCCCAAGTCTGCATTACTGGGCAACGCACTCACGCAGACTCATCACACATGGCATGCTGCTTTCCAGACCACTGATAGTTATATACCATGGCACTCTTGATGGTCCTGGCCCAGTCTTTCACTTCAGCTAATTATGAATATCATATTTATAAAGGAACTACTGTAAGGACCTGGGACATCTATTAAATGGAGGGACTACCTTCAACTCAGAAGCCATTACAATAATATTATGTTCTATGCAAGCAGTCAGCGACTTAGTGTGACCAAAAACCCAACCTAAATTCAAACGAAAGAAATTAAAAAAGGCTGTAAAAACTGTATGTAAAGTAGAATTCACTAATTCCTTGTGGGATTCAATTTAGCTCATTATTAATATTTTGTAAAAAATCAAGAGTGTTATTGGATGTCCAGGAGTTCCAAACCTCTGCTATTTGATCCCAGAGCATATTGTTTAGACCTAAGGCTACCACCAACTTCCAAGTAAGTGCACAGAACCCCTGTGTCAACCAAGCCACGAGCTCCAACAGTACATAAGCTTCAACTGCATACTGCCGATCTCTTTTTGTTGGCATTTTGGATTTGAAAACAAATGTTTTGTCACCTATCGCCACCCCTATGCGAGGTTCGTCCGCAGGGTTGGGTGTGATTGACAGGATGGCACACATCAAGTTCGCCTGTGAGCTGTCCTATTGGGGGTACATGGATAACCCGTTTCCTATAAAGGGGTTGTTCCCCCACCATAGTAACACTTCCCAGTCATCGAACAGGAAGTGTTGCTACTGTGTCCACATGTGCCGGTACGTCATCATTCTGTATCTGTGCTAGTTGCTGTGTGCTCCCTCTAATCTGTGGAGCTTGTAAATACTGTGGTAGTGGTACGGCCATCTGTGGTACCTGCATCTGTGCTGGTGGTGCCTGTACTTGTGCATGTGGCATCTGTTGATATGTGCCCTGTGTCTGCCCCTGTGGCTGTTGGACTTGTGCATAGCAATTCTCTTGTCCCTCTTGATGCGGCTGCTGGCCCTGCTCTCCCGAATTCTCCCGCCCCCTCTAAATCGACACACCCTTGAGATGTGCCCTAGCTGCCCGCTAGTCTAGCACTGTGGTGACTCCCTCCCTTGTGCCTGAAAAATCTCCGGGGTTCTGCTGCATCTGTTGTGCGGCAATACTGTTGCCAATCTGTTTTGACCAGTTAAGAACACATGATCCAGCCCGTACATATTTCGTTATTTAGGTAATCCAACCTCACGACTAGCACATATGATTGACCTCTATGAAGCACGCTGCATTATGGGCACTCAGAATCTTGCTGACCCCAAGGAAGAATACGATTTGTGTCATTGAGGCTTTGACTTTCTATGAGGAGTTCAGTACCTTCATGTGACGGGTAGCTGGTACATTTAAGAAACGGCACAAGGATTGGGCCTTGCAAAAATGTTCCTACACGTGCCAATATATGATTTTGGGTGCCAACCCACGCTTCTCTGATACTTTTCAGTCACATTGCTACAAGGGATCTAGATACTTACCTTAATTCGCCTTTAGGACGACCGACTGGTCGAAACACGTGTCGGCTGTTGGTTTATTGGATATTACTAATAAATCATACTTCTTGAAACTTTTCAATTTTGATTTGGCATACAAGGACTTTGTGCTTTTACTGATTACAAGTTGGCTATTTTATTTTGGGTCATTGCGCACATTAACAACATACCACTCTGTTCAAGTTCATTTTGAGGGGCTTGGGGGGGGCTATGACGTTGTTGCTGCAGCATTGGACCATCTATAACTATTTTGGGGACCCAGCGCACCGTTTACCTGTTACACCACACAATTCTGTATTACAGTATGTATATGTATCTGTCCTATGACTATAGAACTGTATGCTCATGTTCTTCATGTATTCGGTTGTGTATTTGTGTCCCGATGTGTGGATGGCACGTGTGCTTCATGTCTAACGCTGCTATGTCGGGGTGTCTCTATAGACGTAAGCAACATGGCTTCTCGGCGCTTTAAGCAATACTGTCAATTGAAGTCCCTTTGGCTGCAGCCTGGGGCTCCTCGTCCACTCTGGGGTAGACTTGTACCGCACCTGGTCTATATGGCTGACTGAGTGAATACCTCTTGACATACTTATCAATCATTAGAGCACTAGGAGCATCTGGCCTTACTTTGCTATCTCAATATTAGAATACTGTTTTATTGAACAAACTGTTCATATTATAATCTAACCCTACGGTGTTTACTGGCCATAATGGAATCCAACACTGATATGATAATTAGCCACAACGCAATCTGGCACTGCTGAGTTTACAGGGTCTAAAGGAATCTGACCTTAGGATGTTTACTGGATTTACTGTAATCTGTCACTGGTATGATAATTGGGCATACGGCATATCTGGCATTGCTGTGCTAACTAGATATCATGGAATCGGTCAACATTGTGTTTAATTGGACTAAAGGACTAAAGGATCTTGGCACTGATTTTATGGGCAATTGTGTGAGTACCTCTTTATATTATGGCAATGCCTAACAATTGACTAAGTGGGTCCTCATTTTTAAAATTACGCCTCTCTTTACCAGTTGCATACAGGTGGCATACTTTGGTATCACAATAGGTGCCAAAAGTACCCTGGTACAATACTGAGTACATACCCACTACCCTTACAGTAAACCGGTCGCAGGGAGACAGTCCCTCATTTGCACGGGGACAGGCTGCATACAAATGAGGTAAACTGAATGCTTGTGCACATTGTTCATGTTAATAAACCAACCACAGAGGCAAGAAACATTTGAAATGCAATTAAATGGTTTTACTTCTGTTTATCATGAAGAAATAACAAAGTTAGCAATTTGTGACAAAGTTAAAGTTAAAATCCATAACTTTCAGAAGTTTAATCCATAACACATGTACACATTTATTTCAAGCCTGAATGGACTCCTGACTAGGTGACTAAGTACAAACGTATGAAGAGATCATTAATTACTACTTTGACTTTATTAAATTCACAGCAATAGTCGCTATTGACCTGAACCGGAGAATTTAAAAAAGGCAAAAAAGCAGCTAATCGAACGTGCTGCAGCAAAATCAAAAGGTATCTGTGTCCAATAGAAGACTGAGCTGAGGCTTTTTGGCCATATGAAAAGGAAGGAGGGAACCTTTTAAAGAAATGGCATTTTCACTACAAAAGAACATAAAAACACTGTTGAAGTATGTCTAGCAAAATTGTCATGGTTTTTTTTTTCCTTGATTATATTGCAGAACAAAAGCATATGCAATATTCACATAAATAAAAGTAAAAAAATCCTCAAAGATTTAAATGAAAGGGCAGCTACTGACTGCGCGGAGAAAGAATACTCTACTGTGTCCATCCAAAACA
The DNA here is from genome assembly GCF_040938575.1 of Ambystoma mexicanum. NCBI lineage: Eukaryota > Metazoa > Chordata > Amphibia > Caudata > Ambystomatidae > Ambystoma > Ambystoma mexicanum. The sequence continues at coordinate 1,401,045,495 of NC_090933.1, forward strand.
TTTCCCTTCTAGGAAGTCTGTTGACAATGACTCCTTCAGAGGCTGCTCTGCTACAATCTCCATAATGTGAAATGTAAATTGAGCAATTTAATGTCCCTGTTGATCAAAATGACACTAAACAGTAGATTTGTTCGATGCTCTAATATTATGTTTGTGTGCAGTCATTTGCTTCTTCTCTGGTCAACTGGTGTCTACCACGCATGGTAATGCGCATGTACATTGTATGATTATACGGTTATTTCCAACTTATAACATTGCATAGGGTTCTTCCTTATGTTCCTTTCCGACTCCGTGCCCCAGTGGTTTCCGGATTACTGTATCTCTATATTTTTGCCACATCCCACCTATTTACTTCGGTGGCTGCTGGTTCAGCAGAGCTCTGCAGCCATAGTAGCAACTTCCACTCTGCGAGGTCGGCACATTTCCCCTGTTTTGCATAATCTGCACTGGCTTCCAGTGGCACAGCGCATTAATTTCAAGGCCCTGTGCTTGGTCCATCGGGCCTTTTAAGGCAATGGTGCAGAATATTTACAGGCAAGATTTCCCCCATATGTTCCGGGACAGGCGCTGCGCTCTGCGGATGCTTGTCTTGTCTGTGTCCCGCGATTTAAAGCTGCTCGGATCGGTGGCCGATCCTTTTCTGTTGCCGCGGGTTTGCTGTGGAACTCACTTTCCCGTTCACTTCGGGCCACAGAGAACCATCTTTCCTTTAGGCAGTTACTTCAAACGTCTAATTTTTTGTTACCTTTTTGGTGAACTTTGCGCTTAATAAATGTCTATAACTTAACATGATGTATTGATTTTGATATTTTATTTCTATCGCGCTCGTACACAAGTGTTTCAGAGAGCGACAAGGCAAGGGAGTGGAACAGGGGAGAACAAAACAACGATCTTACTAGGCCCAGTGACATTGAGAACGCGCAAGTGCATGGGAGTGGGGGACGAGAAAAGTGCATGGAAGGGGGGAGAAGTGGAGAGTGCAGAGCAAATGGAGAAAAAGATAAATAATAATACATACATAATAACGGCAACAAACAGTGGTAATGCAGCCAGCAGTTGGCAAGTGCTGGTTTTAAGGCAGCAGACAGGGTACTTCTGATAAGTTCAGGAAGAAAAAAGGGGGGGCGGACTGTATGGGTACAGATACGGACCCCAGTGCAATGGGTGGCCCGGAGGCAGTACAGGAGGGTGGCATGGTGAGCAGGTACATTACAAAATTAGTCATAGTTAGTATAATCGTTAAACTAAATTGGTCATCTCGATATTGGATGTGTCATCACACTGCTGTTCATTACTTTGTTGCAACAACTGCTCAGGATGCACAGAAAGATGCCTTTTTTCAATGTAGGTAGTGGGTCCATGTGTAATAAATAATATGTCCACTCTAAATAAGCAATCTTTTTTAAATAAGATTGCTTTTAACTGCAAATGGTGTTTTCTTTAAAAAACATTATATTGGCTAACATTGTCACTCTATGGTAATAACTTGTGAAGTCACAAGGCAATATTTTAAAACACACACACTGGTCTCCTCATCATTCTTTGTATCTTGATCCATTTCCAAGCAGCTCCTACTTGGAAATCTTTAACATTACTTCATGTACATTTTGGGAATACATTTTGCGTATTTGGTTTCTGAAGTGCTTCACACATTTTGTGTGCTTCATGTCAATTTTGACGAGTGGTCTATTGTTTACAAGCAGCGTTTGTGAGTGTGGAATGGGACGCTTCAAGGGAGGAAAATATAAAAATAGAAAAGAGGTTTCTGCATTTTACTTTTATGAACTGCTTGGTCGTGAATTTTTCCTTAATTGTAAATCACTTTAGTGTCCAGAAAATTATTTTCAGTACTGCCGATGGTCACGGTCAATGTAATAGTCAGATGTTGAATGTAATTCTTAGAATTATATTTTATTACCTTTATATATGAATTTTAGGAAGTTAAGTTTGTGGAGATAAAATCTTGTTAGTTTTTTGGGAAATCTACTCATTAGACTCCACGATATTTTCGGAGCCAGTTTTTGCTGGGTCAGTATTCAGAAGTTGATATGTATTTGTATTTGTTAAATTGACACCATTTTCTGCAAATGATACTATTCGGAATCATGTATGGCAATTAGCTTGACCACAAAGAAGTGCAATACCAAGAATACGCCTTTTTATTTGCATTGGCTCACTGCATTTATTACTTTGGGACTCAGGACTGGACTGCATTTCCCAACATGCATGTTTTCTCCCAATGAGGGTCTCTTAGTTAGCATTGGGACTTAGAACGTGGCTTCACACACACAGTGAATGTCTTTACAATTACCAAAGGGACTTAGGAGTTAGATAGGTCAGCATGCAGTGTTATCTCGTGATGAATATTTTACATATTAATTTGTAAAGGTGATTTTGGATCTCTCCCTTTTGAGCCCAACTTCCAGCTTCAATGCTTGAAATTTGGTTGTGTTCCTCTTCGTCTCGGTGTCAATCGCTCCCCTCCAACTAGATTGTCAGATGGATTCCCTAGCAGGCGCTTTTTGGATCCTAACGGATGCAAGATGACTGGATGTCCAACATGCAGAAGACCCTCTCCCATTAATCTTGGCTCCTGGATTTCCCAAAAAGTAACTAACAGGGCATTATTTTCAAACTCCTCCTCTGGTTGGCGACCTGTGCGACTTTCACAGAATGCTCACTAGGAGTTAATGATCCTGCCCTCTCTCCATCACAAGATTGATTTGTAATCTGCTGACGTGAAGCAAGTTAAATTACCAATACATTGTAAGGAAAGAAAGACTCACAAGAGTGTCTCTCTCAGGCCCTTTCTTATGATGATTCATCAGAACAATGTTCCTTCTAACCTGAATTAGACAATTCATTCGTGGCATGGCATGCTGTACCTGGATTTAATGCTCCACAACCTGAGTCTTTTAAAATTGACTTTAATGGGGGTAGGGAGATAGTACCGCTCCAAACAGCCCAACACACCAGGCATTATGAAAAAAATGCCCAGGGTGCCAACCGTCCTTCTCTTGTTTGAAAAAAAGATTTGCACAGGGACTGTAATGCACAAAACAAACAAAAAACAAGCTGGCCACCATGGGAATGGAAAAGGGAGTTTTGGGTAGTGCTGTATTTTTTTGTTATTTATTGTGGTATAGTTTAACAAGTAAACCTTTCACAAATAAAGTATACATACAAAAAACAAAATACAATAAAATAATTTCAAGCACAAAGGATACCAATATAAAACTGTTTATCAAATAATGCATAGCGTCCTAGACATCTGAAGATGAAGTATGACTAACAGTTACTATCCAAAATACTGGACACAAATTTCAAAGCCGCACTAGTCAAAGGTGTGTGTTCCCCACTTAAAAATTCGTAGACAAACACTAGGTCAAGAAAGAGTATCTATGTAGTAAACAAAACAAGAGAAGGGGATACATTGTATAGAGTGCAAGTTTGTTCAGCTAATAAAGGTATTCTGCGAGGTTTCTTTGTTTCTGGCTTATTTGCAAAATCTACATATTTGAACATTCCTCAGGATCTTCTCTCTTGCACCAATTACTTCCAAAGTAGAGTACAGATTGAGACGTAATCTCAAAAAATTATGTCGCCAACTTTTCTCAGGGAACTTGATTAAGTAGGGAAAAATTTGGCCCAGAGGTTTTAAAATAGAGGTGCAGTGACTAAATAATATGCAACTCCTTCCTCATTCTGGGGTGGTGATCGAATCCAAGAACATTAACTTTTATTGACTAGTAGGATTGGTAGCTAGAAATATGATTGACATATTTATTTAATTTGTCTAAATTTGTAAAGCACTTGATAGTCCATTCATTTAGAATTGGACATGATTGCTTTGACATGATCTTGTTAAGCATGCCATAGAGTGACCATGTAGGAGACTACACGGTTTTAGTAAATATTAACAGAGTTTGCCAATAAATAAGAGCTTGGAAGGAACCTAGGCCAACTTTTAATCGAATTATGGACGTGAGGACAGGCGGAGGAAGATTGAGAGTGTGTCTCCAGATCGCAACTTCGGTTTTAGACCAGTCAATCTTCACATATAATGTCTCGGCTCCTTTTTGTTCAGATGAGACAAATAAGAAACTAAGGAGGAATGGAGAGCTTTTAAGAGTTGCCCCGGGTGGACAAATCCTATCATAAAGCCTGAATATGTCAAACTATTCACTACATCCAACTTTCTATTTTTGACATGCCAGTTAAACTTTGAAAAGTCTATTTTTTACTGGGTCAAAAATCAGGACCTTCTTTTATAATTAAGTTCCAAGTTAAGAGCCTGCAGAAAGCTGGAGAAAGAATTATAAAGACCCACAGGCGTTTGATCCATCAAGATGATATGGTCAGCATACGCCAGATGGTTCATGGGAAGGTGGCCCAATTTAGGTGGAAATGCCAGACAGACAGTTGGCAAGATTTTTTACCAGATCTGTTACCTAGAAATTAATAAGACCCATGCCAAAACACAGCCCTGACAAAGACCTCGAAAAGTAGGCACAGCACCCAACATGGAATTCTTAGTTTCCAAGTGAAGTTTAATAAAAGTATTCAAATGGATATATCTCATAATGATAATCAAGGATGACTACATTGTTGATTAGGTACCAGAAACTCCGACCGTGATCCACTTTCAAAGAATTTAGCATTGCTTCAGTGTCACACCGAAGCATCAAAATTCTGTGGGACTTTATCTGCTCTAGTGCACTATTTCTATATCTATGGAGGACTGAGAGGAAAGGCAGAGATGTGGCTTGGGGTAAGGAGCGAAACAAGAAGCAGGTACATAGAAATGTTCATATTTGCTTATACACAAGTGTTTCAAGGCGCAACGAGGCAAGGGAGGGGAACAGAGGGAAGACAATGGCTACGATCCTACTAGGCCAGGTGACATTGAGTTTGCGCAAGTGCAGGGAAAGAGGGAATGGGAAAAGTGCAAGGGGGGGTGAAGAAGTCTTGAGCAGCCAACAGCTTGCTTGGAATAATGGTTTATGATATTGGATTCAGCACGTGTTGTAAGCAGCCTGATTCGTTGCAGCACTTACTCTGGGTTACAAACAGGCCATAATGGTGGAATTGATGGGCCAGACTAGGTGATAACAATCTGCCACCTAAATGAATAGGTCAGAGCATAGTACGAGAATTTGATAAATTCATTTGAATGTTACCGCCCCTTAAGGTCACTCAAATGCACCATTAATTCCAACAGTTTGAGCTTTTGTGGCCTTGGGGCGAGGAGACACCTATTTAAGAAAGTATTATGTGATGGAGTGGGAGTGGCGTTCAAAATAAGGCGAGAGGATTGAGCGCTTATGTACATTAAAGTGCTAAAACCCACCAAGCAATAATGTCTGTTAGGATTGGTGCATTGGCTGATAAATGAAGTTTATAGACATAAGGTACCCCAAAAACATTTCCAAAACGAGACATTTGAATGACACGCACTGCTGAATTAATACTTGAGGATACCAGCAAGAAGAGCGTGTCTTTATGACAATTGTTTTTTTTGCTGAAAAACGTTGTGGACTCGGTCTACACTTGTTGTTCGTGGATATAGTGATTTAAATACTGTACAACTGCAGCAGTCTCTGAATGGGGAGGACAGGACGTATTATGGGAGAGGAAAGTACTACGCCTGCGGTATGTGCCAGTTAAGCCGCCAACCACACTGTTCTGGCAACACCTCCTCCAAGAAAGAGCCAACTCCCCCAACCCACACAGACGCAAAAGGAATAGCTCCAAACCTCTCTCCTCCATTAGCCCTCCTTGTTCCTCTAACCCCAACATCTGATAGCTCCCTCTCCTTGCTTGGCCGCTCCATCCCTGACACACGCATCTTGTCCCTCGGGTGCCCCTCTTCTCCTTGCATCACACTGCACTTCGCCTCCCTTGTCAGAGAGTATGACATGTGCATGAATCTGTCCCAGCCTCACCAGCCCTGACATTGAACCACCCTGAAACCAATTCCCTGTATCTTGTTAGCAGTACAGTTTGTGACTGAACTTGCTTGCATGGCACTGCAAACCATATTGTCCCCAATTTGTAGCAGATAAGGGATCTGAGAGGAGTGGATAGTTAATAGCAGTACGGCTATGCATAAGTAGTGACTTTTCCAGCTCTACACAAACGCCCAAACTGTTGGCATTGCCAATGCTTGTTAGTTTTGGATGTGCCGTGGTTTTATTGCACTCTACTTAGTAGAACCTCCTTGTGTCTTAGTATTAGTGAACTGGTTGAGAACTCGCAGGGGCTTTTGTGCAGACGTGGTCTGTGTTGCACTGGTTAGCTGGCTCTGACACCCATTTCAAGCTCTCTGTTTTTAGGGAATTCCCCCATATGCCGTCCTATAACAGGCATCCAGCTCAAAGGAATGGTGTGCTTCTGGAAACAAGCCCTCCATGGCGAAATAACGAATGCTTATGACTCCTAATCAGTGCTCGGGTTAGCAGGGAGCATCCCCCTGCCATCCACTGGCACTGCAATGTAAATTAGCATAATACAAAAATAATGTGTACATTGCTAGGCAATAGAGATTTCCAGCGCATGCCCCCTACTTCTCTTACTACATACTATATTTGATTCTCCTGTGTTTCGCATGCCATGAACTATTTAAATACTGAACAATTGCAGCAGCCTCTGAAAGGGGAGGACAGGACCTATCACATAAACCTACTATGCCTCTGGTACGGGCCAGTAAAGCCGCCAACCACACTGTTCTGGCAACACCCCCTCCAAGAAAGGCCCAACACCCCCAAGCCACATGGAGGCAAAAGGAACAGCTCCAAACCTCTCTCCTCCATTAGCCCTCCTTATATCTCTAAACCCAACTTCTGACACCTCCGTCTCCTTGCACGCCCACTCCATCACTGACACCACCGCCTCTTGACCATCGAGTCCCCTCTTCTCCTTCCTCCACTGCTGTTCCCGAACACTGGAAGGAGGTACTGAAGGAGCAGCAGTGTTACACTATTCATTATGACTGCACAATGACAGGCCACCGCTCCCTCAGATTAGACATAAACAAGGGACCACAGAAGCAGATTGTCATGATCACAGCCCGGAAGTTAGACGGGAAACATTGGACTGCAACCAAACCTACTGAGGGTACACCGGCTTCGTATGACAGGAATGAGACTGCAACTATTAAAGAAGAAAGCACACTATCCATAACATATCTGGAGAACACCATCTTTGTAGAGTGTAAAGCACCAACTATAGATGCCAGAAAGAAAATTCAGAACATACATTGATTTTGCCAATAAAAGTCACAGAGGTTTGTTGGCCTCTGAAGCCGCTATAAGTGGTGTGCTACACAGTTTTAAACACCAATAATTAAACAACCCTGATTTTGAAGATGGCTGCTAGTTTTGGCTTCTTTCCAGATAGCTTCCTTAGAGACAGTCATCCAAGATCACAGCCTCCATGGAAGAGCTCAGAGCTGAAAGAGCTCCAGAGATGGGCAGGAATGGGTGGGTTTAGCTATAAGGATTAGCATGGATAGGGGCAGGGAATGGGAGGGATCAATAACCAAACAACACCTAATACTCTGTGTGTCCCTCCTCAAATGTCATTCATGTGTGCCCCTTGTCAGAAGCCTTTTTCCTATATACTCATGAATCAGTATTTTAATGCAATAGTTTGGGCTATTACAGGTGTCGCAAGCGCAAACTAAAAATGTGTATGTGCACACTTAATGGTTGAATTGAGACCACATAAACGACTGTAATGGTCTATAGTCCTACCTGCCTTTTACCCCTCAACCTTTACTTACATGTACAAAATGCGAAGTAATTCAAAGTATGTGTAATGAAGTAAATTACTGCAAAGTAATTTAGTTAGTTAAAACAATGGGAGACTGTGAAATGCAGTGATTGTTTGTTTATAAAAGCTTTGCATCTGGCTATGTACATTTTTATCCGATTACTTGCACAGAAATTGAATGGAAAAGAAATGTCTGTACCTGCAGAAGGGGCTGGTTTCCACCTTTAGTTATCCACTTGATATGCCATGTATGCGCATAGCAGTTTCTATAGCTGTATAGTACTGACACTTCTCCCATTTCTGGAATACTTTCTAGGGCATATTTCAGATCAGTATCTGAGATGTTAACGCTTACACCTGTGAAAGAAAACCAAGCAGAAAAAGATATAACAGTACAGTTTAATGGTTATGAAGTTGTATAATGATCACCAAACACAGTTCTTCATTATAAACATTACACTATGAGCGTTTTTTCCCTATTCAGAATACAATTATGACTTAAATATCAACTTAATTATTAGAGTAGCTGGTTAACCTGAACAAAGATTTTAGAGAGGCAAAAATAGATGACCACATTTTGAGAAATGTGAGCTGGATTTTCCAAACCTGACATTTCTGTCCAAATGAATGGAGTTAAACTAACAAGGTGAGGATGGCTTAGGTTTAGAATTATTCTTACCATCTGGCATTGCTTTAGGCAACTCTCATCGTTCTTCAGCCTGCCAAGCCATTACAGAAAGGTAAAAGACCATATGCAAATCAGGCTTGGTCTCAACCCAAAAGAGGCAGCCCAGTGCAAACTGTTTGTTACATCCCTTTTGCAAGAGAACACAAGCATCCCGGGACGTGTTTCAGCCTCAACGATCATTATCAATGAGGGTATTTTTGGTCTATAGGACTGGCAGACCTGTGAGCCACATCTGGACCTACACGTCCCACTCAGAGAGACTGTCTGGAAGGTCTAGAATGAATCTTGAACTCTGGCATAGCTCTGGGCAAGCCTTCAGATCCTCCTTCTTCAGACTGTCGAGCCATTTCAAAAAGGGGACATATTTGTTCTCACTCTCACAGGTTCATCGCTTGCCTGGATAGCATGAGCATATTCTCTTTGTTCTCTTTTGACAAAGAAAAGGGCAATGGATCCAAACATGCATCAGACAGTTTCAGGCTCTCTGATTTAATGACATCCTTTGTTCACAGCAAACTCAATATGTGTTTCTTCCCTTTTTTCTTGCCTTTAGTTCATTGTCCGGGCTACCCTCTCAATCCTCTGCCCAGTGAGATCACAGTGGTTCCTACATATTTCCCTGTCACACTGGTCCCAGACCACTAAAAGCTTCCTTTCAAGCATGTCACTTTTCAGACCTTTCCCTGCTCCACTTCGCTCCTTTGCAACTCTCTCTTCATCTCCCCCCAGAAGACTGTGTGGGTTAAGTCTGCATTGGGAAGCAACTTTGACAACGATGTTGGCATGGATGACATGCTTGGCTCTGCTTTACCCTTGCCTATTTGATTGGTTACCCAGCCTAGCTCTCAGAGTTAATAATTGGTTGTCTAACATAAGTCTCACTGCATCCCATTTATTCACAGCCTTCTCACTACCCTCCTCTTTGTACCTAACTGCCAATACAGGGCCATGGTTCCATGTTTTTGAATGTGTAAGGATCAACATACTTCAGAATTTTCTTGCAAAATAGGAGATCCTTAAAATGTATTTTATTTCATGCATATATCAGGATTTGGTGTATGTTCAACAGAAAACAATATTTAATACATTTTGGATGGCAGTAATAAGGTTTAGACATGGGCTGAAACATGACAGCATGTGCTCTGGATGTGGCAGACCAGCTGGGATTAGTATGCACATCTTCTGGAGCTGTGTGAAATTTTCAGAAGAACAAGTTACTTGCCCATGGTAACGTTCCTTCAACTGGATGTTCCCCCCACGTATTCCTCATTTTATGATATTTCCATATCCAGCTTCAGCTGCTTCGTAAATATTTTCCAGCAGAGGGCGCTGCACGTCGATATCGGTCGACTCGATGTATCTCAGAGGCCTCCATCTCGATGTCGACATCATTGATAATATAAAGCGTGCGCATCGACCGTTGGCTTCAGTTTCGTTTTTAAAGCATGCATAGGATAATCTACACCAAACCGTTACTTCTCATGAAAGAGCGAAGACTGCAATCACATGGAAAATTCTACTGTGGGGCATGTTGGGAGGGGCGATGAGCAAGACGTGGGAGGAACATCCAGTCGAAAGAACGTTACCATTGGTAAGTAACTTGTTCTTCGAATTGATTGTGTCCTCCCATGTATTCCTTATCTTATGATAAACTCCCAAAGCAGTGTAAGTATGCCTGGAGGAGGGAATCCGAATTTTCAGACTTATAATAATTTAGGAGTTCCTTCATATGTCTGTGTGCACAGAATGTAGCACTGCCTTTCCAAATAAACCTTCCAGGCTTGAGGAAGAATCCAGCTTATAGTGTTTGGTAAAGGTGTGCATGGACGACCATGTGGCTGCTGCACAAATATTCCTAATTGGGACACCCCTCCATAATGCAGAGGAGGTAGCCATGCCCCTGGTAGAATGAGCTCTAAGACCCTCCGGGAGATCCTTTCCTGCTCCTCTGTAGCATTCAGGTATTCCCAAAATAATCAATTTTGACAAGGTTTGTTTCGAAATTGCCATACCCAACTTGTGGCCCGTGTAATCTACAAATAGGTGATTCTCGTGTCTTATTTTAGAAAACCTGGAGATGTAAAATGTCAGTGCACGCCTAGGATCAAGCCTGCATAATCAGGATAAAATGAAGGTATAATTATTTTTTGAGTTAAATAGAACAGAGACACAATCTTAGGCAAGAAGGTCAGTTTCACCTTAAGGACCATCTTGTCCTTATGGAAGATTATATAAGGAGGCTTGCAGGACAAGGCCTGAAGTTCACTCACTCTTCGGGCTGGTGTAATGGCCACTAAAAGGATGGTTTTTAAGGTTAATAACCATAAAGGACAGTTATGGATAGGCTCAAAGGAGTACACATTAGAAATCTCAATACTAGGTCGAGGTCCCAAGTTGGGACTTGAAATGGGACTGGGGGAAATGTATTTGTCAGTCCTTTTAAGAATTGTATTACAAGGGGAATTTTGAAGAAAGATACTTCTTCAGGGGAGCGCTTAAAAATAGAGAGAGCTGCAAGATACCCCTTGATTGTACCAACCTGGAGCCCCAAGTTGGCCAGGTGTAATAAGAATGATAACACCATACGTGTGATGCATGTAAACAGATCCACATTCTTATCCCTGCACCAGCTGCAGAATTTGTTCCAATGGCAGCAGTACAATGACTTTGTTGCTGGCCGAAAGCAAAATCTCCACTACTTCTTCCGGGAGGTCCCAATCCTTCTCTGAGAGAAGATCCTCTCTTTGTGGAAGATGGACATGTCCAGAAGGTCTGGGTACCACGTCCTCCTGGAGCAATTAGGATCATGGATTTCCATAATCTCCTCAACCTCCTGATGACTTGAGGAATGACAGGGATTGGAGGAAATGCGTACACGAGTGGAAACTCCCAGTCCACTACGAACTTGTCTCCTAGAGCTCCTCATAGGGGAAATTCCCTTGAGCAGTACCGTCCGCACTTCCTGTTGACACCGGTCATGAACAGATCCACTTGAGGGGTTTCCCAGGGGGTGAAGATCTCTTGAAGGACTTCCTGAGCTAGTTCCCACTCGGGCGCTAAACGCGTCCATTGCTGTAATCTCCACTCTAGCTAGATGAACTGTGGATAGGGCGATTCCTTCTTGAGTTGCCCAGAACCAGGGCTGGATTGCCTCTCTGCACAGTGGTCATTATCAGAACCTTCTTTCCCCGTACAGAGGGCAAAAAGGCCTTCAGCGCTAGTCTGATTGCCCTCAGCTCCAATAGGATGATATGTAGTTTGGACTCCAATGGAGACCAGCGACCGCTGATTGTCAGATCGTTGGAATCTGCTCCCCACCCTGTGAGTGAGGCGTCTGTTACTTCCTTTATCTCCGGCCATGGTTGCCAAAATGGTTCTCCCTTCAAAATGTTGTCCTTGCAGGCCTACCACAGGTGATCCTCAGAGACTCTCTTTGGGACCTGAAGGAGATCTGACATCCTGCCTGAGAATTGAGACCATTGATCCCACTGGAGAGATCTCATTCTCAGGCGCGCCTCTGGCACCAGAAAAATGCAGGATGCCATGAGGGCGAGCAATCTCAGAAAGTTGAAGGCCGGGAGACGCTGGGCACTCTGGAATTTGGTGACCATCTGCAGAATGTCTTCAGCCCACACCTCTTTTGGTGAGGTTTTCCCCAGGGATGCATTTAGGACTGCTCCAATGAATAGGAGCTTCTAAGAGGGAATCATGTGAGACTTCTTGAAGTTGAGTCAGAAGCCCAGTTTGCGAAGTGAATGACAGGTGGAGCTGAGATGTTCCAGGGCCTGTTCGGGAGAACGTGTCATGATTAGCCAATCATCCAGGTAGGCGTAGATGTGAATCCCCCCCTCTCCTGACACTTGCTGCCACCACTGCCATTAATTTGGTGAAAACCATTGGAGTTGAGGCCAACTCAAATAGCAGAACTCAAAACTGATAATGAGAACCGCCAACGGAGAACCTCGGATACCTTCTGTGCTTGTGATGGATTGGCACATAAACAAAGGCATCATGAAGGTCCAATGATACCACCCAGTCCTAAAGCTGGAGGGCCTGAAGGATCTGAGAAATGATAACCATCTTCATCTTCAAGATGGGACTCAATCCTCTGTCCTTTTTTGGAATGAGAAAGTACAGGGAATACCGACCATTGTTCCTCTTCACACCAGGTAGTGATTCTATAGCACCTTTCTCTAGCAGGGTTAATATTTCCCACATAAGTAGCAGGTCTGGAACTTTGAAAGTGCTGTTTCCTGGTGGATGACTCTGAGGCATTTTAAAAAAGGGAAGGCAGTAACTCTGGGCCACTGTTTCCAATGCCCATGCATCTTAAGTAAAGCCTCCCCATTCTTTCAGATGCAGTGAGAGTCTGCCTCCCACTGGGGTCTTGTGAACTAAGACCTCAGAGAGGTTTTGAGGTGGCTGGAGCAGTGGCCGATGGTAAAACAGCCGCTACTTGGGTGGTCCTAGTACCTCTTCCCTGTCCACCACAGGGAAACCTTTTCGGACATATTTGATTAGACAGCCCTCTCTCCCTTCCAACTGAGGAGTAAAAGTGAAAGGACCTACCCCCCTGGGGCAGTTTTGTGTTTGTCTAATAGCAGCACCAAGGGACCTTGCTGCCGCTTTAGAGGTCTGCAATTTCTACAGGCTGTCTTCAGCATTGCTACCAAATAAATGTGTGCCATCAAAGGGCATGTTAAGCAATCTGGAATGCACATCTGGATCAAAACCAGACTTTCTTAACAAGGCAAATCTGTGCATAACTGTACTAGCCGCTGCAGACCTGCTGATGCTGTCAGCCATGTCGAGACTTGTCTGGAACAATTCACATCTTTCCCATCCTGTCCCTTTCCTCCCCTTCGGGGATATGATCAGCCACGATTGCTACACATTCCCAAATAGTGTCAGTGAATCTGGCCAACATGCACGTAGCACTGGCTGACTTTAGGGCCATACTTCCCACAGTGAAAACCTTCTTGGCCCAAGCGTCATAAGGCTTGTCATCTCTGACTTAATTGCCAACAATTTAGGCGTGACCATGAGCCTCTTTTCACCACCTCGTTTAGGCTGTGAAAATAGACACATGATCATCAGTCGTTTCATGCCGACATTCACCCTAGGCTGTGTCTTAGCGCTAAAAGACAGGCCTGCCTAGGTTTGTGTGCCTACCAACATGATTAAACATATGCAGCCAGGAACTGTTAAGTTCTTGGACTGCACAAGATGACACATTACTCTGAATTATACACTTGACACAGGAGTCATCATATTAATGTATTTAATATGACACCCTATCTTCTGAGGGCTTGTATTCTCATTACACAAGCTAAAGCAAAAGCAGGTACACTATAACATAACATCACACCAATGAACAAGATTGCCATGTGGGCAAAGAGCATGTTTGAATAGAAAAATAATAGAACAGGTTGTAGTTTAAGTTTAACAGCATGTGTAACCTTTGTGTCTTATGGAGCTATGCTACACTACTACACAACACTACTACACACCATCATTCTAAATGCACTCAGCAGGTCCCCAACCTTCACTCACGTTTAGAGAAGAATGTGCTTCTAATGAAACAGCGCCTTCTGGGGTTTATGAGTTCTGCTTAGCTGGGCCCGGATGCCTCTTTCCTGCTACTGCTCTGCTCAGGACTCATCTGCTTTGTACTCTTCCCCAGCCCTGCAAGCCTCGATGGACAGGAAAATCTGCTTCTGCTGTTCCTTCTTCCCCTTTTGCCTGGGGAAGAAGGAACATGGTTCCCTTGCCCGTGTGCGTGCATCATATCCACTATCTGGAAGAGTAAGGTCTAGCATGTCACTGTGCTAACTGGATTTAGGTCTCCAATGCAAGGCTCCATTAGGTGGGTGTTTCCAGCTGTCAGTGAGAGTTTTGTACTCGTTCAGTGATTGCTTCCACTGTATTCTATGGCCCTTAACTTTGCGAAGAGACAGTTCTGTCACTTCTGTACTGATACTGTACTGAATGTACTGCAACTGTACTGATGCCGAGACTATATCTTCACAAAAGTAAAATTGATGCTACACGGTGGCGTAAAAACTGTCCTTCCACTCGCACACACGGTGCATTTGCATATCACCGCTCTGAGATGCACATTGTCTTGACTTTCACCTACGTCTAGGCTATTCTACAATATTGCAATATGCTACTCTAGCCTAACGATATCAGTAGCAATATACTGGCTGTCTCACCTTGCCGCGAAGCCATTATGTTGCCTAGTTGGGCGTAAACCAGCATTTTTTATTGTTACCTTTGACTAAACATGACTAGTGACCTACATGCTGCATGCCTGTCACCCCTAACTCTGATACATGCTTGCACTGATGCCAACATGCTGCTATGATATATAGCCTTAGATGATGCTATACTGGATTATCAATTCTTGCTTATGCTCATCTCCCCTATTGCTGATGCACCTAGCCCTAGGCGGCCCCATGCATGACTATTGCATTTAGCCTATGTTGATCTGCCCATGTTTTGATGCACCTAGCCCTAGGCAGCCCCATGCGTGACTATTGCATTTAGCCTATGTTGATTTGCCCATGTTTGATGCACCTTGCCCCAGGCGGCCCCATGCGTGACTATTGCATTTAGCCTATGTTGGTTTTGATGCACCTAGCCCTAGGCGGCCCCATGCGTGACTACTGCATTTAGCCTGTGTTGGTTTTGATGCACCTAGCCCTAGGCGGCCCCATGCGTGACTATTGCATCTAGCCTATGTTGATTTGCCCATGTTTTGATGCACCTAGCCCCAGGCCGCCCCATGCGTGATTATTGCATTTAGCCTATGTTGATTTTGATGCACCTAGCCCTAGGCGACCCCATGCGTGACTATTGCATTTAGCCTCTTCCATGTCCCCTATTGTTGATTTAATTGACCATGCCCTGCACCTAGACCTATGCTGCTATTTGTGCTTGCTGTATCAGCCCTAGGTGGCATTAGACTGCATTGACTTATATAGCATTTGACTCCCTGCCACTAACATCACACCCTGATTCCGATATGCAGCTGCACCTCTATATTATCTGCCATCTCACTGCACTATGGGCTCTAGTTACTCCCCTGAATAGACAAGTGCTAAATGCCTCACACAAGGCTAACCTGGACCACACGCTTACCATGCCACTAGATCTGATTCTGGCCTCTGTGCCAATAGCCCTTCATTCCATTGCACCTATCTCACCTGCTATACCAATGCACTGCTCTACCCAAAAGCCCAACTTCCTACACGACACTAAACCATACCTCAACTCTCCTGCCTTATGGCTCCAACATTTTGCTACTAAACCCACACCTAACCAACCATGCCCGTTACATGTAAGAAATATCAGACTAAGAACCAGATTCCTTTACGTACCCAAACGCCAAACTATTACCCACATTAACCACACTAACACCAGCCAAACACATCCTGCCCAGGTGCAACCAGACAACCTTAAGACAATGCTTAAAAATGAGATGAGGGGTACTCTTATCAATGCTAGATCCCTCACCGCCCATGCCCTTGACATCGCTGATCTTATTACCACACAAAACTTCGACTTTATTGCCATCACCGAAACATGGCTTCACGCAGCTTCAGGCCCTTTACTGGCACTTGCCATTCCTAATGGATATTGCATTATTAGAAATGACTGCAACTCTAGCCTCTCCAAAGGAGGTGGAGTTGCATTCATCCACAAAGATGACATTAACATAAGACTGATCCCTAACACACAATTCAGTCCATCTCAGTCAAACTTTCTCTTTCGCACAACAATACAGCCACTATGCACCTCATTTACAGACCCCCAGGCCCACTTGCTACCTTCTCCAACGATATCTCTACTATCTTGGCAGACAACACCAAACCTAACTCACAAGTCTTACTACTTGGTGACCACAACCTTGGATTTTCTGATCCCAATGACTCACATGCTGGCGAGATTACCAGTAATATCTCTAATCTAGGATTCTCTCATCGCATTCTTGAAGCTACCCATTCAAAAGGGAGGACGCTTGATTGGATTGCTGACTTAAAATGCAACACGCATATTATCTCTAACGATCCATGTGCTTGGTCTGACCACCACATCATCACTTTTAACATACCAGCCACAGACCCCCACACCAAACCTAATATTGCACCATCCATCCCTACTAGAAATAAAAAGAATATTACCAAGGCCAAACTTCTCCCCCTGATCTTGCCCATACTTAATAATCATGCTCTCTCACCAGATGACCCAACGGTCCTGGTAGATATCTTCAACCATACCTTGCTTAAAGCCATCAACACCATAGCACCTCTTAAAACTAGAAAACCATAACAGCGTGCACACCTCAATTCCTGGTTCACGCCATATCTTTCATCACTCTGGAAAGAAAAGCGGAGCGCTGAAGCACTCTGGAAAAGTCTACCCTGCGAGACTAACAAAGACAACCTCATCCTAGCAACCTTTAATTACAAGGAAGCAATTCTACAAGCCAAAAAAGATGCATACAACCAACGTAGGCTGAATCCAACACAAAGGAGTTATTCAAAATTCTGAAAGAATTAGAAGCCCCTTCCTCCACCCCAGACAACTGCAATAAGGATAGCAACTGGTGTGAGAATATTCAAAAAGCTCTCCTTACTAAAATAACTACATTACAAGCTAAAATTAATATCAAGCAAAATTGCCTGCAAACCTCCTCCCTTAGCAAACCATTGACCAATAAACCTAAAAACCCAATTTTTAAGCACACTCCCTTCAGCTTTGCCTCTCTTACCATTAACGAGGTGGAAAGTATCATTAGTAAATTGAAACCATCCAACTGTCAAGGCGACTCCTGTCCCGCTCCCATCATCAAGGAATCTGCCCATGAACTGGCTCCTTTCATCACTGCCATTATTAACTCCTCGTTCCACTCAGGCATTGTCCCCAACAACCTAAAGGACGCTTGGGTCATCCCACTGCTAAAAAAACCATCGCTGGCACCGAGTATCCCTACTAACTATAGGCCGATCACCACAGTCCCTTTCTTACTGAAAATTCTGGACAGGGCAGCGTATTTACAGATTCAAAATTACCTAGACAACAACAACTTACTTGGCACAAGACAATCTGTTTTCCGCCCCAAACACGGGACGGAAACAGCCTTACTAGATCTGAAAACCCAAATTGAGGACTTAAAAGATAACGGTAAACTGGCCTTACTACTACTCCTCGATCTATCGGCAGCCTTTGATCTTGTCAACCATCAAATCCTCTGTCGCCACCTGAAATCGGCTGTACACTTCTCTGATAAAGCTACCAAATGGATCAGCTCCTTCCTGGACAACAGGCAGATGAGGGTATTCTCACCGGCCGCTTCTGCAGAACCCACTCCGGTACCTTGTGGGGTACCTCAGGGCTCTTGTACCTCACCTACGCTTTACAACGTTTTCACGAAACCACTGTTTGATGTTCTTGATTATCTGGGTGTCACCTACACCAACTACGCTGATGACACCCAGATACTCATCCCAATTACAGGCGATTACGTAGTGGATACTAAAGCCTTAAATGATATCTATCAAGTCATCCAAGCATGGATGGCTCAGCATGAGCTCTGTCTTAATGATGATAAGACAGAGCTCCTCATCCTAGGTCCTCAACAAGGACTAAACAGACTCGACCCGGCCTTCAAAACCTTCAACATTGATGGTAACACCATTAAAGTCTCTTCGGACACCAAAACATTAGGAATTTACCTCGATTCTACCCTATCACTCAATAGACAAACTAATGCAGTTGTCTCAGCATCCGCCTACACATGTAAGCTTATTACAGCATGTCGCCCCTTCCTCACCACACAGAACTGTACTATGCTGGCCAGGACATTGGTCCTGGTCAAATTAGACTACTGTAATGCCCTATATCTTGGGACTAGCCAACGTAACCTTAACAAATTACAGGTTATGCAAAATAATGCAATTAGAGCCACCCTTAACATTTCCAGATCTTCACACATTTCTGAGGCAAGGAGAAGCTTACATTGGTTATCAGTGACGCAAAGAATCGCTCTGAAATCTCTTACCCCCAAACATAAATGTGTGAACAATCAGGCCCCCATCTATCTTTCCTCTCGCTTCTCTCACTACACACCCGCCAGACTACTCAGATCGGCTCAAGCACACTGTCTGACCATCCCCAGATACAAACTGCAGAAAGCTGTGGGAATCAGCTTCCCTGTCCTTGCCTCCAAACTATGGAACTCGATTCATTTACCCATTAGATCTGAACACTCTCACACCCTATTCAAACATAGAACCAAATTATGGCTCGCTAGCAATGTTGTCTAAATGACCAGAGTCATTTCAGGACTCTCGCTCGGCTCTTAACTGCCTCTGCCCACATGTATTCTTGCTAACTGTAGATATTGTGTACAACACATTGTTAACTATGTATAGCGCTACCACGACTGTAAATGCTCTGCACATTACTGTATATTATGTCTTTTTGTATGTATATATTGCATTAACTCTTCACTTTTAACTGTAACCAGTACTGCATTATACTACCATGTCAAGATATGTGCCCGGTTGCCATTGGGCCTGGCTGCGCTATATAAATAAATAAAATACAAATACAAATACTTGTTACTTCTTAGCCTTGCGGATGTGCACCACGTATCTATTTGTGTCTGCCTATTTCCTGTCCTTGAATCCTTATCAGATATAAGACTCAGTGGTGTGAAGTCAACGTGCACACCTACTGAAACAGGCAGCTCTCTGCTGTTTGTAGTTTGCTCATCTGCCAGAACAGGAAAGCACCACTTCCTGGACTTTGGCTGGACTGGCTAGGCCAAGAAATATCCGACCAGCAAGCATGCACACTAGCCTTCTGTGTAAAACGTGTGCTGTATGTTTGGCAACCATTCTTCGGCTATCAATGGCTGCAGGCCTGCATGAGATGTGAAAACAGCTGCAGCTGTCATCTACATTTGTCATTGTTTCACTGGCTACAGGCCGCATGGGATGTGAAAACCTGTCTTAAATTAGGCTTGTTTCAATGTCATCTCTGTCTGGGGGAATAGGCAGCTATGCGTTCTGTTTAGAGGTTGATGTGGCAGCTTGTACCACTAAACGTTCAGGACTGGGATGCTTTGTCAAGTAACTTGCGTCACTACTGGACGCCCTGTATTTTGATGTTCATTTTTGATTTGCTGCCGGAATCAACTCTGGCGTCTTCCAATTTGTACTCACTTTTCTTTCCAATGCCACATGAAAGGGAAGAATGGAATCCTCCTGGGGTCGCTTATCTAGGATGTCAGTTAGATCATACTGTTCGTATATTGGTGTTTGTCATTTCCACCCCATATACTCTACCACCCTGGATATTAACTGTCTATAAGACCCTTCAGCATGGTCAGTAGGGTCTGGTCTCCCAAACTCTAATTATGGGGATGTATCTAGTCCACTTGCATTCTGCAGGGACTCCTGTATGTTTTTTAGCCCTCATTCCTTTGAGATCAAAGGCTCAGGGACCCCAAGAGTTCCATATTGAAGACCAAAAGGTTGTGAATCATCCAAAGAAGGTTCTACTTCCTCATAAATCAAAGAAAGTGACTCAAGGAGATCCATTCTTGGTAATGGTGTATACACCTTTTCTGTGATCCTCGATGGGATTGATAGTGGCGCCTAAATCTTCAACACAGACAACGTTGAGGGCTTCACAACAGTCAACGCAGAGGGCTTTGACGCTTTCAGCGTTTAGGACTTGTCTGAAGCTTTTGGTATCGAGGACTTGTCTGACGCTTTTGGTGTTGAGGACCTGTCATGGTCTGATGAGAAGTCTTTTGGCACTGATGGCGTCGATGACTTTTTCTCAAGGAAGATTTGTCTCCACTCGAGGGATCCTTTCGACCGCACTCAGGGAGAGTTTTCTTTGCCTTCCGGGCTCGAGGGCACACAATTTTTGCCCTTATCTTTTTTCTTGTCTAGTTTTTCATTTAGGGCATGGCTTTCATGAGTTTTTGAGGGGGTCAAGGCTGCATTCTCAAAAACGTGCATCATTTCTATTCTGAACTTCTCTTGCTCTGCTTGAGAGGCTGATTTTGTCTGCATTTAACCTGTTCTGGGGAGGAACTCGATGACGACGACGGCAACCTATGGTGCCTTTTCCTCGACTGTCATGAAGATGACGAGTGGTGAGAACCACTGCGTGATCTCGATCTCTTTGTCTGTTTACAGCGACGAGAAATATTTTTTGACGGGGTCGTCAAAGGGGATTTTGACCTATGTGCCGCTAATTTTCCTCTGTGCTCTTTCAGGGCTTTCGCCATCATCATTGGGCAGGCCTTACAGTCGAAGGTAGCGTGAGAGGAACCGAGGCAACACAGACACACCCGATGGGGATCTGTGAGGGACATCTTTGCCCCACAATCTTGGCACGTCTTAAACCCAGATCTCGGAGTCGAAGACGCCGATGATGATGCCGTTTTCAATAATATACTCGAAGATTATCAATAGGAAACCGAAGCATACCGTATCCAAAGCGATAACCTTCGCGGAGAAACAGAACAGAAGCCAACAGTCGCTGAACGCGCATTATACCATCAATGACGTCGACATGCTGAAATACATTTCCGAAGCAGCTGAAGCTGGATATGGAAATATCATAAAATGAGGAATACGTGGGAGGACACAATCCATTTGAAGTGAGGTTACCAAGAATCTAGAACTTAGGTAGAGATATGCAGCTCTCAGGAGTCTTGCAGCTTTACTATGGGATGGACTGGACAGAAATTTGACCTGAGGGCAAAGGGAGCTTCTGGAGTGGTTTGTGATATGTGCAAATAAACTAATTTTGACGCTCTAGAGGGAAAATACTGTGCCCAAAGTCAGAGGCTAGATAATAGAGATAAATCGCCTAGGGTCCCATATTGAGAGAAGGAAAGTGGTGAGAAGATGTGACAAGATTTCGCTTGGTGTCCTGAAGAAGACACATAATTGTGGTAATGTCCGCTAAAAGCTAGACGTCCTAGAAGATTACATGGCCCTCAAATAACTGGGGGCATGGGCAAGTGCCTATCGAGGCTTTCTTACAACTTCTTCATTCCGTCTCCCCTCCTTTTTTTCAGGTCCTTGTTGTATTTTTTTTATTATTATGTCCTTGATAACATGACGCCTGATGTCTTTGTGTTTTAGGGCTGCAATTTAAATGCTTTATGGGCGATTTATACACACTTATATTAGATGTATCGTACGTGTATCTCTCCTCCACTATGCTGTCTGGACATTGCAATGTTTTGAAAATGTATTTAAAAGGAGAATTCCTTGCCTTTAAAACATTCAAATGGGTGATTTGCCATGAATAACTATATGTGTAGGAAGAACAACATCTGATGGATATATCTGTATTTCAGGTAAATTAGAAACAATAGTGTCTTCATTTAAGTTTTTATAACATTTTTGGAGTGTTTTATTAATTTAGGTTTCATAAGCCTGATTATGTTTTTACTTTGTATGCGTTGTAAGCTGTTGTTTTCGCCATAACATTTGTTTGTAGTGCTAGCATTCTTCCAATTTTGTCTGAATGTTGGTACATTTGAGATCAATTTTGATTTGATTTATTAATATCTCTGCAAATATTTGTGATTTAACTTACGAGATTATGTGATATTTGTGATCTGTTGGTCAACATTTCTAAATACTCCCTCTCAAACTTCATTTCAATTCTCTGGTATCATGTGGCAGGCAAATCTGGGGTCCTCATTGCGCATGAGCTCCAGCACTATTCTTTTTGCTTAGTTCAATGCAGCAATATATTCCCTGTCATGACATCTGATGACATCATTCTTGCTTGTTTTGGGGTAAACCCTCATGAAAGAGAGTTCCACTATCGTAACACATTTCATTTTACAGAAATGTCTCTCAGAAAGGTT
Organism: Ambystoma mexicanum; assembly: GCF_040938575.1. NCBI lineage: Eukaryota > Metazoa > Chordata > Amphibia > Caudata > Ambystomatidae > Ambystoma > Ambystoma mexicanum. The sequence continues at coordinate 1,401,067,871 of NC_090933.1, forward strand.
ATCTTTCAGATGAATGCTGGGTTAGTTAACCGTGTTGATGTAGAGCCTGGGCATTTGTGAGGACCTAGAAAGGTCCAAAGTATACTGCTTTCACTCCAGAGCAAAATGGGTGTAGTCAGAGACGGCCCTCCACCATGGAGGCATGGCCCACCATTGAAAGCAATGCATGACAGTGCACCTTTTCATAGCTCTGGTGAAGGCTGTGCCATAGCAGCATACACATTAGGAGTGTGTACCAGACTGGTGCTTGGGCTACATGCAGCGGTGAACATGTTGTATTATGGCTCCAGGTTCACCACAACTTTCACTGTGCCAGGTGCAATTATGCAACTCCACACGTTATATAATTTGAACCTATGTGTTTTACAAATCCTGTATGTTTAAGCAAAACAAATCAAACAAAGAACAATTTGGTGGGCATTCTCTCCAGGAACATTTTGATTATTATATTGGTTTATATGTATAGCCAAATCCAAAGTTACAACACATAAAAACCTAGAACTTAAAATGTGTTTTTCTGCTGAAACTCGATAATTGTTCAGGGGCCTTGTGAAGTGAATGATCGTGCTATCTGCTTATATTAATAGATTTTTATTTATTTATGCACATTTTGGACGCAACGCGGATGTCATCCCCCCAGAGCCAGTACGAAGGTTCCAACATGTGAGCCATGGGAAAGGAAGAAGCGGTTACTAGGCTTACAAACTTGTGCCTTCTGGCCCACAGAGACCCTGCACGGGTCTTAAGGTCACGCAATGGCTGCCAGCTCGACAATGACGGAGGACAGTGATTGATTCAAGTAGTCCAAATTGCTAGTCCTGAAAATCAATGAGCTAAGTCATCGAAACCGGTCGACCATTTTTATGTGCCGATATTATTTAAGAAATTGGAATACGGCTATTTAGAATCTTGTTGATATACCTGCCCAATGGCAGGCCCTTTGAAATTAGAGAGCCTAAGCTGTGGGTTGCACAGTATTTTTGATAGTGGTTTACCCCTGACTTGCATCAGATGCACATACCTCAGTGTGGGTGAATACATTATGCACTCTTGCAATATAAATAGTCCCCTCTGAAAATGTTCAAGATGTTATGAGATGACAATTGATGTCATCTCTTGGCCTTGAGGTTTTTGCAAACTGCAGTTGTTCTAGCGTTTTTATTCAGAGCTTTATTTGTAAGGATAGCGTTTTGTATATAGTTTAGTGATAGGGAAAGTCTCTCTCCTCTTTTCTATTAGATAATGACAGGGTGTGCTTCCATGTAGGGATAGTACTAGTGTGACAAACAAATTGACTCTGATGTGAATTACGTAATACAATAAATATGCACTCCATACCCATTTCTGTCTGCTAACAGCTCTTTGGTTTAGATGGGTGGAGCAAACACCCAGAGAGGTCTCCTAAAATAATTTTAGTCCCTGACTGTGTGTTTAGTTAATATACTTTCCAGGTGGATTCTAGACCTAGCCATACTCTACAGGAACTTCCTCCAAATTAAATAAACTATTTCCCCTTATCCTGAATGCCCTCTGTTCAAGCTGTGCCAGGTTAGCCTTTGTCAGCCCAGGGTTAATTTGTAGTTAATTTCCAGTTCTTCGAAATGTGTTTCTTTGCAACTTACTGCCCCTCCCACATTTCAGGCACATTTCTACTTGGGGTAACCCATGAATGCCATTGAATGACATTTTGTTGGGGTTCACTGATGAATACCTATATTTATAGTACCTGTGAAGAATCCTATGGATCCCTCACTGAAACCCTGCCTAATATCTCCTCCAAAGTGGCCAGGGAAAGGCAGACGCTTCCAGATCCTGACCTTGGGAGTGGTGTACCTGTATTTTCTAGAACTGGTAGAATATGAAGACGAACAGATCAAATAAATCTAATCAATGCAGGTAAATTAAATTTGGTGAAATGACTCACTGGTCGGTCTATACAGAAACCTTTATGTGAGTACCTACATAGAGTGGCCAAATGGTTCAATGCCTTAAACATGTCGTGCAATCTTGACTTCTTTTCCAATTTAGATAAATTAAAGTTCAGCCACGACTCCGGCACACTGTGCAAACCAATTTCAATAAAGTGTTGAGTTATGATATGATATGGCATTTATAACGCGCCTATATGGTTTGCTGCTTGAGGGTAAGGAGGTCATCTAGGGTCCAGATTGATCCATGAGTGCTTCTTTACTTCTTCGAATATGGAAAGGTATTAGCAGTGGGGGAGTATGCTGAATGGTCTACATTTCTCCACAACGCCCATCCGGCTGAGGACATCAATTGTAAGCAGAGTTGGCTTGGTCTGTCATGTCGCTGCTGGCTGGTTCTAGAATCACCCATTTGCAGTTTTCAGACATGCCAGTGTGTTATTCACTCTCTACCCGATTGCTTCTGGCCCCCTTCATTTTTTCACACGATCTTGATAGTTAAGCTAATTTTTTTTACAATATTGCCTATTTCGCTTTCAAAACAGAATAGAGTTATTGAAAGATTAAAAAACAAAGAAAAACAAAGTATTTTTAAAAAGCTTAAACATCTTGCAGTAGATTTCGTGAGAAGATCACAGCAAATAGGGATTCTATACGTTGGCCTCCGACCCTGGGGCAGGTTGGCAAGAGTGTGTGCATTGGGCCTGGCCCCTTATTGCAACAAATATCTCCAGTTAACAAGCGTGACAGTACATTTGGGCTTACAGCCAAAGTCGGTGTTAAGTGAAAATATCTTTTTCACTTAAACGAAGTTCGGAGCTGTCTTTTTAAATCGTCACACACAAGTGCACCCAGAGACTGACAGCCATAGCAGGACTGGAAGGGGGAAGTTGCAGGAGTGCCAGATGAGTGTTTTTTTTAAGGGGGTGGTTGTGTATTTGTGTCTCTGTATGTCCGTGTGGGGGAGGAGGAATGTCTGTGATGGGGAAAGAACGGGGAGGAAGGGAACAGGTAAATGTGACTGTGTGTACAAGTATGACTGTGGTTAGTGGTTACAGGGAATGAGTTGGGCGAGGAAGGGTGACGGCAGAGAAAGAAACAGGACTCCAGGGCTGAACCCCCACTGATTTTGACAAAATTCTGCAAGCACGAGAGAGGGCGGTGGTAGGGTCAGGCGGGGAATCGGATTTCCAGGGGCTGCGGGGATGCCCGCCTCCCCAGCCCCATATGTAATATTTCTACATTTGAAGCTCGCAAGAAATCAGTAAAAAAAACCTGTCTTTTTTGTGTCCGGCTTCAAAATGCAGAAATAACACATAGAGCCTTTTTCTCACACTGAAATATACAGTGACTATTGATTCCAATTAGAATGGGAATTATACCTAGAGCTGTTTACATGCGGTGGATCATGCTATGCAAACTTTCTTTTGTACCTTGTGCCTGTTTCCCATATGCCTGAATGTCGAAGCTTCCGGTCACAGGAGGCGAGGCGGCACTGGTTCTCTTTACACGGACCTGGGAGCCTTTTGTCCATGTTTTCGCACTGTACACCACTTCATTCTGTGTACTGCTCCCACTGGCCTACATTTTTAAAAACATTAAAATACTGGTTAGCACGTATTGTAAATAATATATTTAATAACTAACATCACATGAACAATGCCATTTTATTAGCACAGTACAGTATTTGTGCTACTATAGCGCTTCATTTGTCCTGATAACATAATATTATATGTTAAATAAATTACCCACGAGCACCTTTAATGAAGATATTGCAAGTTACCGAGTAGGTTTATGACCATATAGAGAGACAAGGCATGTGCGCCTTTTATGAGATCAAGGATCCATAAGGTGACTTGACTTGCAATATCCTCATTTCATACAATTGTGAGTATTTCTTTTCTTATAATACACATATTCTACTTATTATATACACATAATGTCAAATATATGGTAAAATGCCTACATGTTCGTGGTTCTTTAATTTGTGGTGTGGTAAAAAACATACATTTTCATTGTACTTTTTTATAATGTGTGATGTCATGTACTTTTAGCGTTATTTTATTTTACACTCCACAGTCAAGGCACCAGCTAGCCTAGCTACAACTGCACCACAATGCACGTTCTCTGGAGCAACAACCTTATGATCCCTTCGTGATCCACCCTCCAACACGAGTACAAACCTCCCACCTAAGCATAACTCCAATTCAGAAAAGAAACTCGAACTCCCTCAACACCATGGATCTGAACACATGACTGGAATCCACAAAACCACCAAACGCCCTCCTGGACTCACTCCCATGAGTAGGTAGAATTGAAACGGTGGACGGTCATTTTTTCGAAAAGATAATGTCGAATGACAATTTTTTGGAAAAAATAATGTCGAAAAAAAAAATGTCGAATTCCGTTTTTTTAAATTATATATTTATTTTGGGGTTCGGGATAAAAAAAATGGGTAAAACAAAAAAAAAAATTTAAAAAGGGGGTTTGGGGGAACACGCCCATTTCGAAAAAAAATGCATTAAAAAAAATGCGAAATATTTTTTTTCAACATTTTATTTTTGAAAAAATGACTTTCGACATTATTGGTTTCGACATTATGACTATAAGCCATTGAAACACAACAACAACGGATCGTGGAAGCTCTAAATGCTGCACTGAGAAAACTTTCACCACCACCTCACAAAAGGAAATGGCTGCCAGATGGTTCACCCCCCACTTCAGAACCCAAAAGAAAACAAACAGAAAACTGTAACAAGTTTGGAGGAAAGACAACAACGAAAAGGACAAAACTGCATACCATAAACAGATAACACTTTATCAAGTTGAAATCCTGAAAGCCAAAATACTACACTATGCCAAACGCATATCAAGATCGATCAACAAACTGAAAGATATGTTCAACATTATCAATGAGTTAAGAAACCCTACAGTCTGCAAAGTAGAAACCATGTGATGACCTTACAAACCACTTAAAAACAAAGTCAGAAACATCCAGCAAGTCATCAACACTATGCCCAATTAGTCAAGCAACAACTTCCCCAATAAACCAACCCGAGATGCAGCCACAAGACTGAACTACTTCACACCAATCTTGACAGAAGACGTCACTGAACTAGTAAAGGAAAGCAACAAAGCTGAATCACCAGTAGACACTTTCCCGCAGAAAATCTACAAGAACATACTCAGCAGATAAACACCTGCAGAATATTTCTGCAACCTCATGAACCACTCGCTGGCATCAAGAACTGTACCAAGGAGTTATAAACTGGCCCACATTAAACAACTTCTTACAGATCCCGCAGGAAGCACAGATAGCCCCACCAAACTACCAGCCTATATCCAACATCCCCTAGTATATGAACATATGCAAACATATGCATAAACCAATCATCTGCTGCACCAGGCAAATGTGATCTTCAGTCCTATGAGAGGAATGGAGTCAGCACTACACTCCAGCTGGGATGATCTAAGCATTAATTAGGACTCCAACATTATTTCAGCACTGATTCTACTAGACCTTTCTGCGGCCCAAGAAATAGGGATAAGCTACACCCCTCTACCTTGGATAAAATCCTTCTTGAGAGAAAGAACAGAAAAACCTGGTTACCACACTTCAGGGCAACACCTCGCACACCGGCCTGTGGGATTTCTTAAGGCTTGTACCTGCCAACTACTCTTCAAAATGTAAGTGATGCCACTCAAGAAACCCATCAAAGGACATGGGCCCACATTATGCAACTATGCAATGACACTCAAATCATCTACAAAATCAACCCCAGCAAAGAGACAGACCAAACTCTGACCAAGTGCCTCGCACAAATCAACAGATGTATGAGCAGCAACCGCCTTAAACTCATCCGGACAAATCTGAAATTATAATCATGCCCAACAATCATTCAATTCAACAGCACATACTACGGCCTACCAAAATAGGAAACCGACGGGAAGCAGCTATACATGTTGGAATCTTAATGGACAATGATCTAACACTAGAACTCTATGTTAAAGCAGTAGTGTAGAAATGCTTCTTCCATGTACACACAATGGATACTACCTTGTCTCACCTTCCCACATAGAAGACTCTCCATCATCTCTCTCATCATGTCAAAAATAGACAACGGCAACATCATCTACCTTAGAATGCTGGAATACCTCACCAAAAAATGTATTGCAAGGGTTACAGAATGCAGCAACAGGATTACTACTCAGACTCAGAAAGAGAGAGGATATCACACCATATGCCACCAGGGATCACTGCATTTATTTGGCTTTTAATCAGTTCGATGATCATTTTAACATCATGTTGATATGCCAAATATTGCAAGGATTCTATAGGTAATTAGCCCTAGAGTATTGTCAATCTGCTCTTGTCAGTTAGATATTCAAACTCCTGTGTTAAGTTTATCATCATTACTTTAGCCACATACTTTCTTTCAATGGATGGAGTGGATGGAACAGATGGAGTGGATGGAGCAGATGGAGTGGATGGAACAGATGGAGTGGATGGAACAGATGGAATGGATGGAACGGATGGAGTGGATGGAACAGATGGAGTGGATGGAACACATTGAGTGGATGGAACGGATAGGCAGACAGAACGAATAGAGCAGACGGAGCAAATAGAGCAGATGGAACGAATAGAGAGGATGGAACAGATGGACGGATGGAACAGATGGAGTGGATGGAACACATCGAGTGGATGGAACAGATGGAGTGAATGCAACGGATAGAGCGGATGGAAGGGACTGAGTGGATGGAACAGATGGAGTGGGCGGAACACACAGGCAGATCAAATGAATTGGAAGGATGGAATGGATTGAACACATTAAATGGATGGGAAGGATGAAATGAGTATACATAATGGATGGAGTAGATCATGTGGATGAAGGGTCGAGTGGATGGAATGGATAGAAGGACCAGTAGATTAAATGGATGTAACAGACGAAATGGATGAACAGATGAAGTTGAATGAATGGACAGAGTAAATAAAATGGATAGAATAGATGGTACAGATGGAGTGCTCAATCTTAAGCATTTTACTGATAACCACCATATCACACTACCACGCTTACTCTCTCCTATACACCACCACTCAATTAGAACACAGCAATACTATGACACATTCAGTATAGCTGTTCTCATACTAACACCCGCCACATACTCCCCATCATCCTAATTAAACATAGCTAGCGGAGCACACAACGCTAGCTTAAGCGTCTCCTCAGGCCTAACGCAGCCAGAAATCAGTCTGGGTGTCCACCCTCCAGAATGAACACATACAACGGACCACCCCACCACCACACCTACTGCTAAGAAGCAGTTATCATGCAACTGTCACACCGGCTGCACACATATCCGGTGCACCCACTCACCTTATGACGCTCTCTCTACTGACCTGAACTACGGTTCCCGAGGGCGTTCAACCTACCAGCGCTTTGAGATCATACCAATGATACATAAGGCACTATATAAATGCCAAGTAACATAACATAACATAACATAGCTGGGACTTATTGCATTTAAGGTTTGATCTATCTCTTGTCATCTTTTAATGTTCTTACACCATTTGTGATTATGAAGCCATCTACTATACTTTGTTTCTAGTTGTACTGGCAGGCACCAGTTACTCAATGGATACATTACTATTTATTAATTAATATCTTGCTTCATTATTCTTTCTTTTTTGCATCGTGTACTATGATGTCAAAATCATGCTTTTGAGTAATAGAACACCCTGTTTTCTGGATGATTTTGTGGTTTTGCATTGGAAATGATTCCACAAAATTACTGTATCCTCAATATATTCATCGTATGCAGATTTCGAATTATCATTCATAATCTGACATGCAATGCTAAATTCCTTATCATCCACATTCATCAAATCTATATATAATAACTATAGAAAAACTGAGCAAACTCATCCCCATACGTTCTACATCTTTAACGTAGGCCTCAATGTTCTTTCATAACTCTCTGCAGCAAAATCATTAACCCATCAAGCTCTCTCACCAGCACTTGAACATGCAGGCTAAACATAAATCACTGCAATAGGCCCATTAAAGTACTAAGCAATGTAAACCAACAGACAAGTGCGCCTGAAAACCTGTAGGGCATGGACCAATGTCACTCATAGGTGTACTGCATACTGTCCCAGCTCTACCAATACCTGAACTGATGTCCCACAGAGCATACTTCCAACAATGTCTGCTGATGACACAGCCACCCAAAGGCAAAAAGAAGAACTTTGCCATAGCACAAGTGTCATGACTGCCCAACGCAAACACTTTCTTACCCCAAGTGTTAAGCCTCTTACTTTCCTGACCGGTGAAAGGCAAGGGAAGGTGGAGATTTCAGGCTAGGTGTCATGGCATGAACCACCAAACTCTCTGGTGATGCATGAGAGGAGTGAAACACCGGGTCTGATGGGACGGGCAGTGCTTCTTCAGCAGTTCCCTGTCCATTGCCATAACAGAGGCAGGGCTCTCGCAGACTTCCAGCAAGGGGTCCTGTAATGACACATTGAAGGGCTGGAGTGTCTCTTCGAGGGCATCATCTGAGATATTGCACAGTTCGTACTGAACCTTGTATCTGGATGGAGCTGAAAGCCCCAGAGTACTGGCCACCTTAGCCATCAAGTGCTGAAAAGTGTCTTGAGGCTTTCCTGGGGTGGAAACTGAAGCTTGCCTATCTCCGGGGAGGTACCAAGACCAATGGCAACTTGCAGGGCTTCAGCAAGTCCCAGTACATCCTCACCTTTCCCGTAGAACTCTTCTGGGAAATATCTTACCTCCTAGAAATCAAGGGTTCATACCCAAAAGGAACCTGATTACCTTCCTCATCATAGTTGTCACACATCCTAAACGTGAAGGTGTCCATAGGGAGAGGAACGTATTCCTGCAGATCCGCGGTGTCAATGATGCCAATCAGCGCCAACAATGTTGATGACAAAGTCGGCACCGGCTCTGAGGCCTCAGCATCCAAAGGCAGGTCTTATTGCCACAGAGGAACGTCAGCCGTCTTCTGGTGCAGGCCCGAGGCCTTAGGCATGCTGGGGTGATCCCCAGTAGGTGCCCTGCCAGTTGCAACAGATGCAGTGGGATCCATCTGCACCAAAGCTGACGGCAGCGTCTCCTGAGCCAAAGGTGCTAAGGCTGAAGCTGGCAATGCCTTGGCAAAGATGTCTAGCATCTTAACATGGAGATTCTCATATTCATCAGGGGTGGAATATTGGTAGGAAAAGGTATCTGCACCTTATGCTCCACAGAATCCTTGATGCAGTGGCTCTTCTTTTTTGAGGAAAAAGAGCAGTGTCGGTGTGAGAACTCACTCAGGGAACGGAACCTCTCCCGATGCGTCTTCTTCTTATCCTTTTCCTTGCTTGGAGCCGTCCTATCTTCAGAGACCGTACTGCGCGACCTGGAATGAGACCGCAGAGACTCACCTGTCGCCTTGTGTGTGAAAAAGAAAATCTTCTCCACCCTTTCCCAGTTGGACTTTGGGTGCATGGACTGGCACAAACCCGCACAACCCGCAATCCTGGGTGTCGTGTTCATTGCCCAAGCAGTATAGGCAAATCTGGTATGGATCTGAGACTGACATCTGTCAGTTGGGAGCCAAGTGATGTGGACTGAAGGCGAGTGAGCTCCGGGGCTGACTAGTAAAAATCCTGATGAAATCCTAATAAATTTATGAAATCAGAGATAATCACTAACTTCCAACACCAGAGAAAGGATCGGACTGCTGGCCATCTTTGGAAGTGCGCTTAGGTGATGGACGGCATGGGCGAAGATACCAATCCAGACAACCAAACACAGTGATCGGGGTGTCTCCTCCCCCTCTACCCCCATTGGATGCACTGAGGTGGTGAAGTGGTTCAATGAAGTAAGTAAGGGAATGGGGGAGGAGGGACTGCCACACGGAAATGGTGCAGGGGCTGCGCCCGAGCAGCTCTTGTGCGGGAGGAGGTTGGCACGGCCATTGGAGGACTCTATGCACATAGGGGGAGAGCTGCCAAACATGTAAGGCTCTGTTGGAGCATCGGAGATCACAGCGGTAGACCCAGCACCTGAAGCTCAGAGGGCTGCCAAGTCTCCCATTACAGCATACAGAGCCGGAACAGGAGTGCTGGGCAGAAAAGAATATGCACAGTCTGGAGGAAATCCACTGACAGGCACAATACTGAATAGATCCCTTTGAAATGACGCTGACCCCATGTACCCCTTGTTCAGGGGGGGGCACAACATTCACATGGGACCCAAGAACACTGTTGTAAATCCAGCCATAAATAAAAATAATATTGTAATAATAATAATTTAGCATTTATATAGCTCTACGAACCCACAGATATCTGAGCGCTGCTTATTATTACCCACAGTGTGTGGTGCTCATTTATCGACCTTGGAAGGATGAAAGGCTGAGATTGGCCCTGCTGGGATTCAAACCTGCGTTAGCAGGCTCTGCACGGATGTCAAAGCTAGCGCTCGACTCGTGCTATCGGACCGGCTAAATAACCACATTACCATACATATACAACAGGGGAGAGAACCAAGGTGCATACTGGGCCCCAATTAGCTTGGGGAGGAGACTGGGGGCAACTAATTGACACAAATACGAGGGGGACCCTTTGGCCCATCAATCGATCATACCTGCGGAAAGAAGGAATTGCTTAAATGGTCACATTGAGCCACATGCAGTGAACAGAGGACTCAGGGTCTGCATTAATCATCTCAGAACGAGCAAAAGGCTGCAAGAAATTGTGAGGAGGCAAGGACAGTATCACCGAGGAAGGACAATGGCTAAGGGGAAACAGAAAATTGAGCTATATGTAGGAGCAAAGCCAAAGGAAAATAAACAAACCATATGCCGGATGGAGGAAAATTGAGGCTGAGCCTGGAGCGTAGGCGGACAACATGGTGGCAATTCAGGACTCAAGAAAGGCTTCGGAGGGAAGGATCCAAGAAGTGGGTGTAGAATTCTCCTTGGTAAGGGCAGATTTGAAGAAGATAAATTAAAGGGTGACTGCAGCAGATTAACTGGTCAGTGACCGGAAGATGCTCTAACACTACTACAAAATCAACTTAAGGGCCTAGTCAGAGCAACGAGAGTCCTTGATAAAAGCAAAAGACACAGAGGGACACTCCCAAAGGTGTAATATCCAGCTTGTAGGAGGACCAGAAAGAGAGAACAACTGCACAGAACTATTAGTGGAAAAATTAGTATTGGAAACCTTACAACCACAGGGCGTCTCAAAGCTGTTCACTGATAGGCTGATAGACTGATAGACTGATAGACTGATAGACTGATAGACAGGCACACAGGGTGCCGGGCAGACTGCTGACACCAGGAGCAGCTCCAAGAGCAATAGTGGCCAAGCTGCTCAATTTCGGAGCTCGAAATGTGACTCTACAGGAAGCAAGAAGAGTTGGCCATATTCAGCTGGGAAATGCAAGGATTCTCATTTTCCCTGACTTTACGCAGGAAGTTCAGAAACAACGAAGTTTGTTTCATGCAATGAAAAGAAAGCTCAGAGAACATAATCTGAAATATATGATTTTTTTCCTGGCGAGATTGAAAGTGTTGTCAGAAGTGAATTCTCATTTCTTTCCCTCTGCATCTGTATTCTGGTGTTGGTTGGAATCTAGAGGGGAGCAGCAGGAATCCCGGAAGACAAACGGCATGATGGGACACTACCAGGAAGAAAGGCATCGAGGGACGATGGGAAAATACAGAGCTGAAACGCCAGATGCAGAGATAGAACTTGATGGGGACAGGGAGTAGAGCAATAGATGAGACATTTAAGTGAGTTCAGTGGGTGGCCGAGCTAGGTGCGATGCTACACGCCCACCCACTGTTCCATTGACCCTTGAAGGTTACTACTGACAGGGCAGATTTCACCGCCACAGGTCATTCATGAATCGTGTTGTATGACCTGTGGCAGTGAAATGCTGCTATTGAGCGAAAATAGTTCGTTTGACACAATAAAACAGGGAGAGTTGAGGAAAAGAAGGTGGGGCATGATGGGAGATGAGTTGGGGGACATATCAGGTTTTTATGACAGATGTTTGTGGAAGAATGGGCAGGGGGGAGTTGGGTTGGAAGGAGGGATTTTCTTATCAATGTTAGATTAACAGGATACAATGGTGTATGGGAACACTCAAATCACAGGACTGGAATACAGAACTTCGGGACATGTTGTTAGATCTTACAGAACCAAATGGGATTCAGTGTACAGTGCTTATTCTCAGAGGAACTGACTACAAAATAGATAGGGATGTGGAACGTCCGAAGTCTGGGTAACAGGTCCAAATGGTTGAAAATAAGGACATTTTTACAACAACATGTTATCCAGGCAGCACTATTACAAGAAACACACCTAAACACACCTAACAGGTCATGATCGAGAGGAAATTTGTACAAAATGGGGTGGGACAGTAGTGGGATCCACATACTCGTCGTATGCTAGAGGGGTATTGATTTGGATAGATTGAAAGACCCTGATGTAAATAGAAGCTACCAAAGGGGACGCAGAGGGACAGACCCTTCTGGTAAAAAGAAAACTGGAGGGGCTGAACCTCTGTATAGTGAACTTTATACACCCAACATAGACGGCGAGGAATACTTTCAATCGGTATTGACATTATCGGGTGGTGAAAGGACATATATTTTTATTTGGGGTGGGGATTTTAACTGTTAAGCGCCAATCTAGTATGGATAGCATGCTCAGAATGAAATCGATGAGGTCACTGAATAGAGCAGTAACTGAGCTGGACTGTAGATGGATGGAAACAATAGGGAGTAAACCTTTTATTCACCACTGCACAGTTTATACACCAGATTAGACTATCTATTTGTGTGCAGGGAATATGCGCACAGATTCGAAGACACTGAATATTTAGGAAGGATCCTTTCAGACCATGCCCCATTATATACCCGGATCAATGTGGGTTTGCGGGAGGGAGAAACACCTGGAGCAGGTACAGGGGTTGAAGGAAGAACTAGCAGTTATGGCTCTCCGTAGAATGGCCTTGGCTCTTGAGGGTTCTGCAGGCGGTTGGGCTGGATCCCAACATTCAAAGGTGGATTTATTTAGTGTACAGGAACCCTGTGGTATGAGTTAAAACAATGGTCACTAGAAAGAGGTATTACACAGGGGTTCCTGTATCAAACATATGGTTCGCAATGGCACTGGAACTCCTGGCGGGGTACTTTAGAAATTATATAGGGGAAACAGGGATTAGGATTCAAGGAATTACTCACAATATCTCCTTGCATACAGGTGATGCATTGTTATAAGTAAGTAATCCAAGGGAATATATTCTAATAATAATGTAAACCTTTTGTCATTTTAGGCGGCTTTTGGGTTTTCTGGTGAATATTGAAAAATTGCAATTGCAGAATTGTGAGGACAGCAAAGGGATGAACTCCCTAAATGGGAGGTGCAATGGCGGTAGAACCCTTTAGCTACCTGGGGATTTAAATCTTCCACAACATGAAAGAAACCTTTGTCTATAATCAGGTTGGGCATTGTTGGGGATAGGAGAATCAGTGGACTTCGGGACAATTCTGCCATTACCTTTGAAGGGAAGGATTGCTTTATGCAAGATGACGGTGGTATTGCAGAGATTGGTATAATATTTAGTGAATATACTGTATAAGATCAAAAAGATATTCTTTAAAATGCTGGATAGGAAAATTGGGGAATTATTGTGGGGAACAGGTCAGAGAAGTGTAGGCTTAGATATGCTACGTAGATCAGGTCTAAAAGGAGGCCTTTCTCTTCCCGATTTTGAATCTTATTTTATTGCGGCCCAATTGAAGGCAGTAGCCTACTGCAATGATTTAACAGAGGGGGATCAAATTAGGTTTTTGAACAGATTCCCAAGGAATAGGTAGACTATTGAACTACTATGGGACCTGATGGGCACCGTAGGGACGGGACAGATATGCACAGTCTTAAGAGAGGTGTGGAGCAACCTTCCCCGAATATTACATGTGGCTTGAATGTATATATTACACGTGGCTTGAATGTATAGTTTAGTTTAGTTTAGTTTATTTATAAAGCGCACCTAACCCTCAGGTAACTGGGCGCATGAAACAACAATGACAAGCTGACTCAGATTTACAGAGTAGTCGGTGTACAAGTGATTACAGGTAATTGCAAGCAATTAGCGCACGTTACAATAGTTAGACAGCACAGGCATATGGCATAGGCTAATTAAACAGCCTTATCTGTAAGCCAGTTCTTTACTTTGGCTTTGAAAGGCCAGAAAGCTTGTTCGGTTCTGATCATAGGAGGAAGAGAATTCCAGCATTTGGGAGCTTGGACTGGGAAGCTGGCTCCTCCAGCGTTTTTTATGTGAAACCTGGGGATACTGGCTGATTGATTTCTAGCGAATTTGATTTCTAGTGAATTTCTAGTGAGCCCATACCTACCACTAGGGTTTGACCCAATTCTGCGAGAGACCTTGAAGAATTTAGATGCAGGTAAAAAGCGCAGCAAGGGCTGCTCGAAGATGGGTGATCTATATGTAGAGGGGAAATTACTGACTTTCCTGGAGGCGCACAAATGACATGCCACACAGCTACTTTAGGGTATACGCACAGATAGTTAAAAGGCTGGCATACTTATGGGACGATAGCCCGAAGGAGCTGGAGGAAAAATCTTTGGCACAGCAGGTGTTAAGCCTGGGTGAGAGTAAAGGAGGTATGTCAAGACTGTATAGGGGTATCAGTGAACAGAAACAGAGACCTGAACTAGGGATTAAAGTTAAGTCGGAGCGAGACACGGGTTACGAGATCTCAGAAGAAAAATGGATTTGCATATGGGAACAGGTTAAGAACGTATTGAGAAACGTGAGGTTTCAGCAAATTCAATTCAATTACTTACACATGGTATATATGACCCCGACAAGGCTTTATGTGATTAACCCACAGATCTCCTACTAGTGTCCCTGATGTGGCAGTGCTTCAGCAGGATTCTGGCACATGATATGGGATTGCCTGACTATTAAAACCTACTGGGCAGAGGTACTTGCCAAACGAATTTCCTGCGTACATGGCTCATACGAATGTAAACCAGAGGTGTGTCTCTGTGGATTGATACCAGGGGGGAAACGTGCTAAAACGTAAAAGAAAATGGTATGATTTATGTTAATATTGGCCAAACGAAGGATTGCAATATCGTAGAAATGGCCTAGAGGACCACTTGTGATATCCTGGGCTGGTGATGTGCAGCGTTGGGAGGAGGCAGAAGTAGAGACTCTGAGGTGACAGAGGGTGACAGAGGGTGAGGATGGGGATAAGGGACTGGACTGGGGACACATGCTCAATGATTTAATGACCACACCAGACTTACAACCGCCTGAATAGACTTGTTTTGGTAGAAGGCAGTTTATATGTATGTTACTATGGAAGCATTGAAGGTGAGAGGGAAATAAACAACTGGTATCCCCTTTTGGAAATCTACTGTTTATGATGTGATCCCGGAATTGTCTGGAGGGGTAACTAATGCTGTGAACAAAGGTGATGATTTAAATTGTTGTGTACAATGATTAACAATTAAGAAAATAAAAATGAATACAAATACATTTTAAAAAAGCACAAAAAGTATTTTCCCAATTACAAACAGAGTGTGCCGAAAAAAAGTAACTGAGGTCATGGGTTGCGGTGCCTCAATATATACTGGCCCTGAGGTCATGTCCAGTACAAGGCACGTATCGGCTTTGGGCACCACCTGAAGTGGAAACGTTTACTAAAAACAGCTGCACTGGGGAAGGGATTTCATAGATGAGGAATCCTTGGGATGAAGGAATCCATTAGAAATCTCTGCATCTTTCTATAATTCAATAGGATTATGTCCCAGAGTATAGAGATATTCCAAACTCAGTGCTTCAACTATTTCATTATCTCTCACGATCACTGACGAAGACAGACTGCATGGTGTCTTACTGGTGGAACTAGTAAAATGGCAGCAATCAAGCCTTAGCCTCTCTGCAAACTACTCCAGACATCCAAAATCTGTTTTAGAGAATACATGTTTTCAGTTCCAGAAGACAGCTTCATGGTATAGTTCATCCTGCACCGTCTAGAGGTCATAGACTCTCCACCACTTCCTTTCCTGCATTCCCAGTCCCCCTTGATGCAGCACTTTTGTGATCACCACATCTCTGCCATTGCAGGACCACTGGCACACCTTGAAACCATTCAATCCAATCATGAGTGGGGGATACATGCCTAACACTGCACCATGGTATGCTCGGGCCCAGATATCTGTCCCTGCAAGAGCAAGTCACAGGAAAGCAGCCCAGAATGGTGGGTACCAATTTCAGTGCACCGGGAACCTCCATCAGTGTTTTCTGGAAGCAATAGCAAAGGGTCTAAGCTGAGCTGTCTTAAAAACCACACATTGGAAAAGATAGCGGTATCCATACTTCTCTGTGTTCCTGCTTTTAATATGTTACTGGGTATTATACCAATTTTATATGTTGAATCCTGGCCACCCGGGAGAGAGAACTGACTTTAGTGTCTGTGTCCGTCCTTGTCTATTTCATGACCATAGGACACTTCATACTAAATTCACTGGAAATCACTTGCTGTAGGTCCTCACAGAGGTTTGAGATACAGTAGCCTAAAGACAAAACAGTTTCCAGAAACCCCTATTGGCAAATAGGATTTTCTAGAAATCAGAGCCCTCTCAGAGGTCACGTGACCACTTTGACCACAAGAAGAGGCAGGACATCCATTGGCTAGGGCATCCTCCTGTTTTTCTTTATTTGTTTAACATTTCAGGAGTTCAAAAATTGATTCTGCATGTAGGTTAAATCTGCTAAATAGCCTCATGTTTGTCAAATTCTCTATGGCTTACAGAGTGAAGTTAGTGTTTTCCACCCAGGTAGGCCTGCCACCACATAAGGTGTCTAACTTGAATCAATCACATCCATTTACAGACACATTTATTTATTTTAGTGTGCTTTTGTAAGGTGCTTATACATCAGGTTATTGTGTTTCAAAGCGCCCACAGGGCAACGGAGAGGGAACAATGGAATGAAAGGCAAATATAACTATGTACTACTAGGCCTTGTGAGCATTCAGAACGTGCAAGTGCAGAGAGAGGGGGGATGAGGGAGAGGGGTAAGTGCTAGGAGTACCATGGTGGGAAGTGCTAGGGAGTAAGTTTGCAGGCTGCTGTTAAGTTACTGGCAGAGATCATTTGGTAGAAGTGGTCAACTGTCAATTGATGAGTGCATGACTGTGATAGCACAGGCCATTGGGCTCCAAGGCAAGTGCTGGAAGCGGGCAGAGGCTGAAGGCAATTGGGGGTGGAAGGCCAGGACCCAGGTGGACACATAAGGGCCCTGATCACCAATCTTAACGAATGTATAATTGGTGCTGTGTGCCGTCTTTCGACACGATAACAGCTGTGAGGCAACACAGTCATAGCCCATGGCATAATCAGCACCCATTCTTGAAATGTCCTCTGCCCTTGAGAAGAACAAGTTACTTACCAACTCTAACGTTATTTCGACTGGATGTTCCTCCCACGTATTCCTTATCTTATGATATTCGTATCTCGTCAGCTTCGCTGCTTTGTTGGCTTTAGTTCTGTTTTTTCGAGGAAATATTTGAGGAACACCCAGACGTGCCTCGGGACTGAAAACTCTTTGTGAGAGAGAAGTGTAAATAACACAAACTGTCCTGTGGGGTAGGATGGGAGGGGAGATGAGGAATATGTGGGAGGAACATCCAGTCGAAAGAAAGTTACAGTTGGTAAGTAACTTGTTCTTCGAATGGATTGTGTCCTCCCACGTATTCCTCATCTTATGATAGACTACCATAGCAGTGGACATTTTTGGAGGTGGGAGTACTAATTATTTTTTTATCAAGGACCGAATGTAGTACCGCCTTAGCAAATAATCCTTCATGGGAAGAAGCGGCATCTAAGCAGTAATGCTTAATGAAGGTATGTAATGATGCCCATGTTGCAGCTGAACAAATATCCGCTACAGGGACTCCCCTCTTCAGAGCCGCGGAAGTAGCCATACCCCTTGTGGAATGGGCATGAAGCCCATCCGGTGGGTCCTTTCCAGACAATCGTAGCACTACACTATAGCCAAAATGATCCAGCGGGATATAGTCTGTTTTGTCACAGCTAATCCCAATTTATAGGCAGTGTAACCCACAAAAAGTTGGTCATCTTGAAGCAATTTTGATATTCTTGATATATAAAAACTGAGAGCGCTTTTTGGGTCCAGTCTATGAAACCTCTCCTCTTCTTTGCCCAAATGAGGAGGAGGGTAGAACGTTGGTAGTGTGATTTTTTGTGACAAGTGAAAGTCAGAAACTACCTTCGGCAAGAAGGAAGGTCTAACTTTAAGTACCACCTTGTCCTTGTAAAAGGTAGTGTACAGAGGTTTTGATGACTTATGTTTCTTTGTCGGTGTTGGGGAATCGCTCAATTCTCAAGGAGCCTTCGATGATTTGACGTTGGGTCGAGATCGTCGAGGTTCACCCTTACTACTGGTCATGCCCACAGTAGTTTATGACTCTCCTGCGTCCTCCAACGGAGCGACCGGGGTCTGACTCTTACGAGGTTTCTTTGAGGGGGTCGGGCCGCATTCTCAAAGACCTTCATTTTATTTCTGAATTCTTCCCATTTTCTTGGGGAATCCGACCTAGTCGGGCATTTTACGAAATTGGTAGATGAGTCAGACGAAGAGGAAGGAGACCTGTGTCTCCTCTTCATCTTCTTTCAAGAAGAAGATGAAGAACGCCTCGATCTACTACGTGATCGGGATCTCTTCAAATTTTTGCGCCGATCCGAATCTCTCGATTCACCAGACTTTTTATGTTTTTCAACGAAGCCTTCGAAGAGGCCTTGGAAGCTTCCCGCCCCACCACCAGTTTACCTTTTCTCTCACAAAGAGCTTTCTCCATCATCGACTGACAGGAGCCACAGTTGCCGATCCGATGGTCCGAACCCAAGCACCAAAAACAAACACAGTGAGGGTCAGTGATTGACATTTTAGAGGCACAGTCAACACACTTTTTGAAACCCGTCTTAGGAGTTGAAGGGGTAGAAAAAGACAGCATTTTCTTGATGATAATTCAAAGCGTGCCGTTAACTCGAGAGCGAAGCAATCGAAAAACGGAACTGAAGCCAACGGGCGAGGCACGAGCTACTTATACTGATGGTGACATTGGCGCGGTATGGAGCCCATCGAGGAACATTGACGCGCCAACCTCCTGCACAGCGCCCTCTGCCGACATTTTGTTTTCCGAAGCAACAAAGCTGCCGAGATACAAATATCATAAGATGAGGAATACGTGGGAAGACACAATCCATTCAAAAGTAAATTATTATTTCATGGTCATCAATTGGTTCCCCCCTATATTTTGTACCATCTAATAAACTACCCAGATAACATACATTCCATACTCAGTAGACTGCTGAGCCCAAACCTGAGCTCAGCATGATGGTGTTTATTTTAAGCATGCATCCCCAAGGTATGCATGCAGCTTTTTTGTTCTATCATATCTGCTGGCAGTGTCCCAGTAAGCTCACAATTGAATGCTAGGCACATATACACATAAACCAGCGTACGCCTATAACATTATGCTGTTAAGATCAAACCTCATGTTGATCTTGTTACCATGCAAAAATGACCATGTTTGCTATTTGGGCCTATAAGAGCGTGAAGTCACTCTGAAGTACCTTCTCACAGAATGTCTACAACAGTTCAAGCTCAAGCTAAGGAAGTCCATTGTTATATCTGAAAGCAATTGTCTGGCCTTATTGTAATGCGAGTATGAGCTCAGCTAGAATAGGCTCAGCCGAGTATGTCTACAATGAACTCTCACATCAGATTCACATATGAAGCTGAAAACTAGGGCTTTTCCGGATACACAACAGTTATCAGAGCCTGGATCGCAGGGGTTGATTAGACACAGAAAGCACTTGAAGTTAAGTTATTTCTTCTTTAGCGAGCAAGCCATGGGCAGAGCTAAAACAGCATGAGAGTTCTTATTCAGGGAGGTTCCTACCATCTTTGAATCTCGCTGCATGCTTTCTCTGCCCGCTGCAACTCTACTAGGAGCAGAGGTATCCAGGAGCTTCGTAGATAACTACAGAAATATATCGCTGTTACATTCTTTTTAACACAGAGATGAAAGAAAAGCAAGGGACACAACAACGGGGGAGGTGAAAGTGGGGACCCCCTTCGAAAGACAAGGGTGGCAAAGAGGTTGGTTGGGGTACGGGTGTTAGGAAACATCATTAAAAAAGCACCATGACATTTAAAAAGCCCACCATTTGGGTGATTCTCATTCTTTAATGATATAACAGTAGCGCCCTATAAACAATGGTTGTTGATGGGAGGAATAATTATTGAGCCAGATGATGCTTTCATATTTTATCAGTGGCCTCATTCTAAATATACCATTGTGTCGAGCTAGTGCATCAAAATCATGTTCATTGTTTTAGATTGATATACATTTGGAAGATTATAATGAATTATAGAAGTTACCTCTGCAAAAGCTACAGTAAGCAACGGTATATCAAATACACAAGGCGTCGGTGTTAAGGTAATAGTGTATTGGTTGCTTATCAATGAATCTTCTGGTTGTGTCTGATCCACACGTATTCCATTCGGAAAGATTCCCTTTTCTGCTAAAATTCCAGGTCTTCTTGCTGACATTTCTATGATGCAAATGGAAAAAAGCGATATTAGAATATTATTTATTTGCAGCTTGACTTTTTGAACATACGACAATGAGCATAAAATGATCCATAAAAAAGAAGCTGTTAATAAAATGTTGCACATTCTGAAAAAGGGTTTTCAAGCAGTCCTAAAACATTTGTGATGTGTGCAAATTGTGTAACAGATAGCCGAAGAAAACCCAATAGTTTCCTTTAGTTTTCAATCCATGCAAACAAGGCCTCTCATCATCACTTGAACTACTTTGATCATACGTTTAATACATTCAATAAAATGTTATACTGCACCTCAGTGCATGCAAAGCCACTTGAGAGCACCTTGAGAAAACAGGCATTAGCAAAGCAAACAGCTCTAGCGTTTGCATAGACATTTGACAAGAAATGCCATTGTGTGTCTTGGTGCTCACGTCATTAGCCAATGTCAGTTTATAGCCAGGTAGCACCATCATGTGCAAAATATTGCCATGCTAGGCATCATAGAGCAAATAATATACCAGGTATTACTGCTCACATACCAGGCATTACCTTGTTGGCCTCATGTACTAACATAAATGATAGCTATTGTTTTGAAAGTCAGGTAATCCCAGCATTGGAATCAGAATGACGCAAGTGTTCATTTGTATCTGCGATGAATACTCCCGCACAGAGGATAAACATGCAAAAGTACGAAATAGGACACTAACCTGGACAAGGTGCCTTCATGCGAAGAAGGGAAAGCCTACGTAGTCACCCTCTCAAGCCTTATGGCTAAAGCCAGGGCTGGAGAGGGTTTCCAGGGAAACCCTCACCAGGAAAAAAAACCTGTAGCTTTAGAGGTTGGAGGTTCTGGATAAGATGTGGTCTTCGGTGATGACTTTGTAAGGATCCCAATGTGGCCAAACTCAGGTTATCTCGTGGACACTAAAACTTAAAGTATCACATTAGGTCTATGGAATCGCCACGAGGCTCTATACAGGGTACTACTGTAAGGATTATGTGATGTGGAACGAGACGGGCTTGTTAGCGAAGTCCGAGGAGTTTCTTCAAAGTATCTCTGGGGGTTCTCTGATGGAGAGAGCAAAGGACGATAAGCGCAAGAAAAAGGGAGGTAAGGTAAGCGAAGATGTGAGGAGTGCAAAAGACTGCCTATCGCTTCGGATGTAAACCGACGGACTGAGCAAATCTGTGCTGATCGAAGACACGGCTCGTATCCTACGAGCAGCAAGCCGGAACGTTCCGTGTTGCTGAACATGCATCAAGGTAATGGCAGAATCTGAGGGCAACGACAAGTGAATTAGACAGACTCTTTCTCGGGTGAAACGAAGAGTCAGAAGTGGAAGGATATGATTTGTACCCGAGGGGGCATGGCTTCTGAGCCAAATGTTGACTGGAGAGCTCGGGAGCAGGGTCCAAGGACGCTGTGAGAACCGAGAACGCTACGGATGTAAGCATAGTAGAGCTGGGGTGAAACAATCAGGAACAACAAGATTGGGGATGAAATGACCGTAAAGCGGGAGTAAGGAAGGGAAAGGATGCAGTAGGTTTGTCAAGAGAGAAGACAAACCTACGAGCATAGCTTTGTGGAGAGTAGCAACGCGCTGCTGCTTTGCCCTGGGTGCAAGATGAACCCTCCATGGAATTCTGGGTGGAGCCTGATCTGGGAAACCGAGGCACACAGCTGCAATGTCCGCAGAGGTCCCGGGCACCATGTTAGGAGAACCGTGGACCAACGAGGCAGAGGCAACACAGCGCCACCTCTGCCTCACGGAATGGCTGCGCACGCAAGCTGTGACAGTATCACAATGAATGCAGAATGCAGGGGCACAATATGATGCCAGAATGGAGTGACCGGAGGGGGAGAGCACGAGAAGGACGGTTGGAAGGCAGACGAAGGAAGCGGAGCACTGAGATTCATATCCCCTTTAATGTATCCCATAAATACCCATGTTGAAACCTAATTATTAAATGTGTGTAATTACTATCACGCAATGCATGTGTGTCATTCCCTAACAATACAAGTGGTGATGAGTAAACCTTAACCGGTCTACAGTGGTTAACACACACGGACCGGCATCTGGTAAGCAGCAGCTGGCTGCATTAACCTGCACCAAGAAAACGAGGTGAGAACGACAAGTGCAGCATCTGCGTTTAACCCTGCGCTGTGATCTGGGAGGCCGCAGGGCTCACAAAAACAAAAAGGAAAAGATTAGAAAAAAGGTCCAAGCAATGTGAGGGTCGCTCATGTCACGGGTGGCTATTTTGCATGGTCGGGCCCCATGAACTGTACCGCCATAATGAATAGATTTCAATAGAGCCTCCTCCTCGTCCCAGTAATTTAAAAAATACATGTATTTTTTCCTCTTGGGATTTGCTCTGTCCCCATCTTTCAGTGGCATCAATGTGCACCATATAAATATAAAGCAATACTATAAGACAAGAATACACAGAGTTGAACGGAGAACAAAAAAAAGTTAAAGTAAAGCTGTGCCAGCACAGAGCACAACATTCACCCGTAGGGGTGCAGGAGACATGGCTATGAATAACGTGCCCCCACTGGCAATGTTTCTACCTGAAGTCGGGTGAACCAGCTTTACCATGGAAGAGATTGCTAAAGCCATTCAAACATTATGATAATGTTGTGTGTGACACAAATTATAGTGTGGAAATATAAAAATCGTTATTTCTACATTGCTTGGGTCCAGCTGGCCAAGAGAAATGTGAAGTCCTTCCTGAATGAATGGCTAATGAAAGTGGGGATATGAATAAATATGAGAAAGCTATAAAGAAAATGATCAAACACTATGAAAAAAAAATTAGCACTATTTTAGAACAATATAAGTTTGGGAAACGAATACAGGAGGAGGGGGAGAGTGTCAAACAGTACATTACTGCCCTGCAGAAGTTGGCCAGGGGGCGTGCAAGTTTAATGAAAAGTTGGAGGAGCGATTGAGAGATCAATTTATGGTAGAATGCAGCAGCAGTAAAATGTGAGAGAAAGTCTGGACAGAGGATGACCCGCCCGTGGAGATGGTCCTACGCATGGCTAAGGAGGTTGAACATACCAAGAAATGCGTGAAGACGTTAGAAGACAGAGTGAAAGAGGTTACATTGAGAACTGCCCCGGCTAGTACATTGCAACCACCCAGTGGGGAATCAATTGCAGTTATTGGTAATCAGAGTGTGAAAAGGAGATGGAGCAGTGAAAACAGAGATACAAGAAATACAATGAACAGAGACAATAAAAGTCCTACCATAAAATTTCAACGAGGATGAGGAAGGCAAAGAGTAAGGGGGCGGACTATAGGGCTATATCGCGTACATGCTACAGGTGCGACAGACCCTCCCATTCCGCCAATATTCTGACCTGTCTATTAATTTGCAATGGAAGGGGGCATCTGGCTAGGTGCTGCAGGAACAATAATTCTTTCACGAATTGGATTGGAAATGAAGACAGTGATGAAGTTGAAGAGTGCATTTCAGCATTGGGAAGTGAGGAAGGAGATCTCAACAGTCCAAAGACCAATAACCAGGTTAATGGTGTGCCAGAGGCTAAATATACACTGATCCCTGAAGTGAAGTGGAAAATAATTGGACCCATGTACTTATATGAAGTGGATATTAACCCGAGATCTTATGGTGGAGCGAAGATTGAATTGATTGATTGGTTCAAAGCAACCTTGGGCTTTAAAGAGAGGAAAGCTGAAGTATGGATATACATCTCAAAGAAAAGGGGATCTCCTCTTCTGAGTTGGACACACCAGAGGCTGGTGAAGGTACGGCCGGATCCAACTGCCGTGGAGTCTGTTATTATGATTGAGAGCTCAAAGAGAGGTATAGAAAAAGTACAAACCGAAGTATTTAAAAAATGAAATACGCTGCCTGATAGGGCTTACACATCGAACAATACTCAAACAGGGATATAAACGAGTTGCACAGAAACGATGCAGTATTCAGATATCAATGAGAGATGAAGATAAGATGGAGTTGCAGAAGTTGGAAGAACAGGGAATCATAGAGAGTATTGATGCATCTGAATGGGTGTCTCTTGCTTGGGGATATTAGTCTACGATTCAACACCAGAAAGACCAGCAAGCAGCCGTAATCGCCAATGTCCTCTCTGACCTTGGCTTCACCCACAGAGTGACACTCCCTAACTCAAACTGCCTGATTGTACTCAGGTTCAAATTGACCAAAGCTGGTGGGAGTAGCTTCCCAGTCAAAGCTGCTCAGCTCTGCAACTCCTTACCCCCTCCTTAAGAGCGGACCAAACGTATCTGAAATTAAGATATAATATTATTAACTGGCTTAAAGAAAATGACCACTAATGCATCTTAGTCATTGTCCTACTATCCCTACTGCTCTGTACTGTAAATAGGCTCCATTATGTACATTTCATCTTGAACCTCTTTCGTTAAATCATGTAATGATTATCCTGATTATGCTTACTGTATGTATATACTTTGTGATTGACCCACCTACTGTATGATATCTGTGTAACCTGAAGCTGAAAATATTCATGCATCCTTTCTGTGCCCTTATACCCTTGGGTCTGGTACAAATTACAAATAAAAAAACAAACAAACAAAACAAACCTCTAGTTGTAGTGAGCAAGAGCTCAGGAAAAGTCAGAGTTTTGAATTGATCTTAGGGAACTCAACAAATGTGTGATTTCAGAAAGACATCCTCTACCAGATATACAAGATCTGATTTCAACAATGGGTCCAGCAAGGGTGTTTTTTTCAATACTCAACCTTACATTGGCCTACTATCAAGTTAAATTGCACAAGGAATCCAGGCATCTGACTGCATTTATTAAATCGGAAGGACTCTTTCAATATCGCAGGATGCTGTTTGGTCTTATATCGGCGGCTTCTGTGTTTCAAAAGATTATGTATAGGATATTGGTGGAGAAAAGGGTGTTATCTTCTTTCAAGATGATGTTTTGGTGTATGCCGAGAGCAAAGAGGAACATGATAGAGGACTAGAGACAGATCAGAAGCTGCATGATGTGGGAATGACACTCAGTAAAGACAAAGCAAAGATCAACATGGAGGAGATTGAATATTTGGGACACGTGATCTCTAAAGAAGAGATCTTACCTAAAAAGGATCTGGTTGGTGCAATAGAACACATGGTCACACCTAATTGCAAGGAACAGGTGAGAAAAAGTTTAGGCATGGCAGAATACTATGCAAGATGTATTCGAGGATTTGCTGATCACTATGCCGGTTGCTATGAGAAAAGTGATGAAAATAAACAAGAAATTTCAATACATAAAGAGAGCGTTAGCAGCGGCGCAAGCTTTACAAAACTACAAGTGGGGCAGACGTACAGTGACCACTACGGATGCAAGTAATTTTGGATTGGGAGCAGTTTTGATGTAAATTGAAGAAGGAAAAGAACATATGATAGAATTTGCATTGCGGCTGTTGACGGGTCCAGAGCAGGCCTATCTGATGACAGAGAAAGAAGCTCTGTCCATCAAGAGGGCTACAGACAAATTTAGGAGTTTTTTCTGGGTATCCAGATTTGAATTGCATACAGATCATAAACCACTAGTTGAAATATTTTCCACAAAATGCCTGGACAAAGTATCAGGCAGAATAAGAAGATGGGTGTCATGATTACAGGAATTTGATTTCATAGTATTGTACATTCCAGGAGTGAGAAACTATGCCGCAGATTGCTTATCATGAATGACGATGACGATGTGATGATGAGGATCAGGATGTAATTTGCAAATGTTTTGGAACCATCAATTTCAAAACAGGAATGGTGTGAAGTTTTGACAAAAGATACTAAGGTGTGTACAAACATCAGAGATTTTATGGAAGGTGGACTAAAGAAAGAAACTGCAAAAATCAGGAATGGAAGGGTTCTGGAATGTTAGAGATGAACTGTGTGTTCAAGATGGTGGTCTCACGAGAGAAGTCAAGCTGGTGCCACCAGAAGAAATAAGGGAGAAAGTGATACATCTGTGACATGAAGGTCATTAAGGAATAGTGAAGACTAAGCATAGAATAAGGACCAACTATTGGTGGCCCGCATGTGATAAACAAATCAAAAGGATCTGTTGAGATTGTATCCTTTGTGTAAATTGTGACAAAGAGTGTGTGAGTGAGAAACGTCCAATGGCTCCCACTGACATAACGGGGAGGCCATGGAGAAACTGACGATTTATGTGATTGGACCTATATGGAGTGGTGGATGTCAAACATATTGCATTGTGGTCATAGATGTGTTGACTAGATGGACAGAGTTAATGACGACTCTGCATCTTACGACTAGGAGAGTGATTGAGTTTTTGGAAGAGTTGAAGGTGACCCTGATGTAATTTCGTTCTCAATTCACGTCGAGGGAGATGGGAGAATATCTTAAGGAGAGAGCCATTGTTTACAAAACCAGTGCTACATATCATTCCCAAACCAATGGGGTTGTGGAGATATATAACAGAATTATCAAAGAATCCATTAGATGGGTGTGGTCTAATGGAGAGATTGGAAGGAAGCTGTAAGAAGGACGGTGGTGGCTCATAGATTCACGCGGCAAGTCTCTCCTTTTAAGCATAGCAGGGGGAGGATGGCCAGTAAGTTATTTCCAGTTTGGATTGGTGATGTAACTGGCACAGAAGTGATGCTGGATGATGTGAGGGGCAACAACATAAAGAAACATTTAAAAAACAATACACTCCAAGATAATAGGCGCTTTAAGAAATTCAATGTTCCGCGAGTTGGCAGTTGGGTCAGAATAAAATTGCCTGTGGTTTTGTGAGATAATAGTTGTCAATGGTCTAGACCAATTGAGAATATTGATGTTTTCAAACATGCTGTGAGAACGAAGGATGGAAGGGTTTGGAATGTGGAGAGGGTGATGGTCGAGAGTTCAAGGCATGATGAGGTAGTGAGTGGTAGAATCGTTGCAAGGAGTAATGTTGGTCGTGAGGAAGCGGAAGAAGAGCATGTGTGAAAGAAGGGGGATGTGTAGTATCATGCCTGCAGAATGCAGGGACATGATAAGATTCCAGAATGGAGTGACAGAAGCAGGAGAGCATGTGAAGGATGGTTGGAAAGCAGACGAACGAAGCAGAGCACTGAGATTCATACCCCTTTTTATTTATCACATAAATACCCATGTTGATGCTTGATTAATAAATGTTTATAATTACTATCACACAACACATGTCTTTCGCTCCCTAACACTACAAATGTATACATAATTGACCCTTCATTCCTCATTGATAGGTTCACGTGACACACCATACACCATATATTTTAAATCTGTACGTGGGCTTAAACTAATAGTGGGTGAATAGTATGGATTGGGAATGCAGTGGAGACACGCTCTCACCCTGAATTATGCATTATCATTGTCAGGGGTACCCTGATGAAGTGGAGCATGGGGCAGGAAATATGCTTCATGCATTTCCATGCTTTGTGATGGGAAGCTGACATCATCTCTACTTGTGTCTTACTTGGATGGAGGCAGAGAAGACTGAAGCCCTATGGATGTCCACCTGCATTTTCCATCTGAGAAGAGCAAGTAGAATGCATAGAGATTCATTGGAATAATTTCTTCCATGAAAATACATGGCAGCCATCATGAATGATAATTTCCTGGCTTGTACATAAAAGGTATGGTAACCCAGGAACCACATGGATTTCCTTTTTAACCAGTTCAGCCAGGAAATGACTGCAGTGTCTGCGGGGGACTGCTTTGTGGATGCATTTGCCCATTCAAAATGAGCCTATATGTGTTCACTAAGTTAGAATAGGAGGCAGTTTTTTTTTGATATAACTACAAACATCTCTGGAATGTTTTACCATAGACATCAATATCATTCTTGTGTAGGCACCTTGAGACCGGCTGTTTCCCCAGTAAACAATTCCCTTAATAGCTTACTAGCACCTGGGGGAGAGTGTCAATCAATTAACGAGTATCATGGCCGTAATCCATTAGTGAATGCCCACGTAATCTCGACCACGTGCACACCTCTCGTGGTGTCTGCCATGTTCCCCCTGCTTTGGCATGCCATTGACACGGGCATTCAGAACTTCCTGCCTCAAACCCCTTACACACAATCCTCCAATTATCTTTTCTCCCTGGCCTTCAGTACACCCTCCACCGTCATGGCCACCATGGAAATAGAAAAAGGAACTAACTCCCTTGATTGTTCTTTGTGGGATACCTCTTGGTTTGTAGTTTATTTAAAGAGAAAATGGGCATGAGAGAAAGTTGAAGCTGCAATTTCCCTTAAGAAAAGATGATTAGCAAGCTAAACGGAACCCCAGTGTGCTAATCATGACGAATACCTTTATGTGGAGCAGTCAATGCTTAATTTGTAGGAGAATAAGTGCAAGGGCCCAAATATTTTCTAGCATGCTTGTGACATGGTGGGCGGGCAGCTTCCAACCATTGTTGCCACCACCCACAGCTACACCCCACAGTTTTAGCAAATTTGGGGTTCAACTACAGCTCACACCTGTTTATTGGGGTTGAAGGATGCTCTGGCTATCATTACTTCATAATCAATCTGAGATAATAAGTGCCGGGGCTGAGAAATGAGTGGCAGGGGAAACAGGCCGGTAACATCCCTGAGCCCTTGCATGGCCCTTGCTGCACTCATGCCTACCTGGCACAGACAGACATGTCTTAACCTGCTACAGTTAGTGCTGTTTATCGCTATAATAAGGTGCAGCAGATGCCCTAAGTGCCCTTAGAAGTGTTTGTTTTAGGGTACTGTATAAACATAAAAATAGCAATCCTACTAGAAGCATGAATTACTTATGAATTTACTAATTCAACAACCTTCAATCCCTGTAAAGGTGAAGGAACATTTTAACTGACCAAATGTACAGATGTTAAATATATACATGAGCTTCCAGGCACACTTCTTCAGATAGAAACAGATTTATCAACCTATAAAGACACAAGGGCTCATTACGAGTTGTCCGGTGCAGTATTAAAGTGGCTGTATTAACATATACTGCCACATTCCCCCACCAGCCAACTACGAGTATGCTGGTAACGTGGAGGATTGACATCTAGACAAGAGCTGGAGGTCATTCTGTCACCTTGCCAGCAATAATCACCCATGTTACAGGCACCAGTAACACTGGCATCTGTAATACTGGATTACACCATCTATCACCACTCATAATCTGTCAAAAATACCAACGGACCGAGTGAGGCGAAGCAATATTTTTGTTACAAACAAAGAAGCTAAGAGCAGTGTTCCTACTAGGGAGCAGAGTGCAGGGAATAAGGAACATAGGTCACAAGGTGCAGCGCTTATTTATATACTGGCACCAACGTCATATCTAGCGAGGGGCATGGAGAGGTGTCGGGTGGAACCGACATGGAGCCACACTGTGTCCCCTGGTAGCCTAAAAAGTTTCCGAAGAGCAGCTGGCACTGCGAGATAGATATCATAGATGAGGATCTGTGGGAGGAACATTCTTCAGAAAGAACATTAAAGAAGGTAAGTATTTGCATACTCAAATGCATAAAATAAGTAGGATTACTTTAGAACAACTCCACAATAATTCCCTAGGATTTAGGAAGTCCACCCTAAGATGGAATGGGGCATAGTGCCCTAAAGTCATCAGTTCCAAAAAGCTAAGTAAAGTTCAGATAAGAAACTCTCTCAATCCTACTACACAAGGAGAGGATCTTTGACCAGACCTCTACTGATCTAGGTCAGGAAAGTGAGATAGGGACAGGACTTTATGCCCAAGTAACCCTATGAAGGATGGGGGAGAAACAGGTGTGTTACCTTACCTCCTTTACCCCGATTATTCAAGAAACCACTGCTGAGGTTTTGGAATACTTTGGGGGCATGTCGTCTGCGTTTGATCTGGTTTAGGGAGGCCCAGGGGTCACATTTGCAGAGCTCACTTTCAGACGTGGGTCACCATGTTGCTTGAATCTCAGTTCAAGGCACCTACCAGCTGAACAGCCTTGGAACAAAATGAAGAAGACTTCTGTGGGACATGCAGCATCAGGATACCTCCATGGAGCATGAAGAAGGTGGAGTCACCACAATCAGACGTCAAAAGGATGATCGTCTATGGGAGAACAGAGGAGCAGGCTCTGAGCAGCTTCTGTCCGATTAGATGGCTGAAAATGCAGAATCAGGTGACTCGTAGCACAAGTTGATGATCCTCCAATTTCAAAGAATTCACTAAGAATGGCGACAGCTGCAGCAGGGTAGCCCAGGAGAGAGCTGGTCAGTCCACCAGTTGGTTCAAGGACACTTTTGAAGGCTCAGTTCTTCACCAACTCCATCCCCTTTCTCCTCTCTTCAGACTACTTGTGAAACACTTCCTTCCCTTCATATGTTTTACCATTGCATTCCTTTCAATCTCCTATCTCCATCCTTCTTCCTCCTCATCCAACTGTACTCATTGGGCCTCATTACAACGTAGGCGGTCGCGGAATGAACATTGCCGGTAAGGGACCAGCACTGTTCATTCCGGGCCGCCACATTACGAGGTCTGCAGCGGGTCCTGCTCTGGATGCCTGGCCAAACCAGGCATGCAAAGCGGGACCCGCTAGCAGACCAGGATGCTAACAACGGGCCCATCTTTAATGGGCCCGTTGTTAGCATCCTTCCCATTCCCATTGAGCCCTATGAGGGCTCAAAAGGGAATGGGGATGTACCGGGTCTGGGTCCCGCGAAAGGGAATTACCGGGCCCTCCAAGGTCGGAATGACCCGGTAAGTCCCCTTTTGCGGGACCTGGACCCGGTGCCCAGTTTGGGGGTAGCCATGCCGCTAAAAACGTCATGGCTACCTCCAAACTCGTAATGAGGCCCATTGTCTCTCCCTCCAACCTGCTCAAACACCACTACTCTTCTGACTCAAAGCCCTCACATGTTGCCTACATGGTGGTTTGCTATGTAGATGGCTAGCTCTGTTGGGGGGTGTTCTGTTTGTATATGACAAAGAGTATCCTTCTCTCTTCTCACATCACCTAGGCTGCCATTGCAAGATGGCTTGCGGCTGAACAAGCATGGGGCTTGCTGGGGACTTTTTTTGCTGCGGCCCAAGCATTGCAATAGTCATGCATTTTGTTTTTCTCCATACTCGCATGATTCAGAATACTAAAGGCACAAGCCACAGCTCCCACATGAAGTGCTGTAGGCAGGAGACTTCAGCCGGATCCAGGCTCGTATTTTGCTTCTCCTGTTCTCACATAAAAAACAGGAAATCTGTGCCAGGATTGTTGCTCCTTCAAGCAGGTGTAGCCAAATTGACAGTGTCACCACATAGAGGCACCCTTTGACTGATTCTGAGCTACATGTACAATAAGGAAAGTGTAACTCTGGGATGGAACAAGACTTTTCATATTTGCTCCTCAATGTGTATCTTTATAAACAAAGGCACATAATATGGAGCAAACAAGAATAGTGTAGTTCCATCACGGAATTACACTGGAGCTCAGAATCAGGCGCTTAGTGCATTATCTAGTTGTCAATATACTTTTAGAAATCTCTCATGTGCGACAGAATTGGCCATGTTTGTTTATCTATAACCTAGTTTCGATTTCAACATATGCTATCATTACCATACATGTCAATGGTATATTTAATTGCATATTTCTGTTAAAAAATATGCAACCCTGCAGTGACACAATACATTCTTTATTTACTCTGTGCAAACACAAATATAGCAGTCTGTTAAGCAGGTGTCTTGCAATAATGTTGTGCTCCATTTGGTAATTCAGTTTGTAGAGTAATGAAGATATTCGTGCTGTCAAGCTAAGTATATTATGCTTGTAAAACCTGGAGTCCATTGGGGAAATCATACTGGGAATAGACTGCTATTGAACAATAAGGAGTATATCAATATGTGAAACTGGTAATAGCCATGTCATGGGAAACTGGCAATATGCTGGTAGTGTGTGAACTGGGAAAATCAAACCAGACGTATAATGGGACTGTTAATCTAAGAGTATGCTATTATTGGGAGAACTGGACATAAACTCGAATTGTGCAAACTCGGAAAAGGCTGCAATACTGTGACAATTAATTATGAATTTATTAGAATTGAATAAGAGTAATATTGGAGACCAATGGGACTGTGTAATAGCACAGCAAGCTTGGGGCATGATGCAATTGTGCCTACAGGTAAACATAGACTGGTAGTCTGGAACCATGTAATTTGAAAGTAGGGCTACAGAAGGTATGGAAAACTGTGGGTTGTAAAAACTGGGTTTATGTTCAGATTGTCAACCTCGGAATATATTAGAGTTGTGTAAACTGAAAGCTTACTGGGATTGTCAAACAGAGTGTACAGGGAATGTTAAAATTGACAATATACTAGGGTTGTCAAACTATTAGTATATTTTGATTGTGAGATTGGGAATATACTGAGATTGTCACAAAGGGAATATATTTTGGTTGGGCAAACTGAGAATATAGTGGGTTTGGTCAAAACCCAAATATACTGCAGTTGAATAACCTGAGGATTTACTGGTAAAGTCAGTCTGGGAACATACTGCCATTGTGCAAGCTGGAAATGCCAAATTGAGTGACCTCCTCACAGTGAAAAATGCATTTGTCAAGTGTGTGCTTCTGGGACTAGCTTCATGGAAGGCATACATGCTGGTTGTAGAGCCAGTTTAAGGGCCAGATTTTCACTCTTCTTAGCGTTTACACCATGGAAGAATTTGCCATGAGTTTTAGGAATGGCACAGTTTGACCTATATACTTGCTCTGGTGTTAGTTCCAGTGCTACCTCTGTTGAAAATGTTTTCACAGAGCCATAACTAAGTCCTCACAATTTGGTAATCGAGCTCGGATATAGCTAGCAATAATGGCCCAATTGCCCAATTTGCCCTGACATAGCACTGTTACAAAGATAATAATTGTATGGGTGCTAGGACTGGCACAATGACCAGATTTGTGATGCTCTTCACAACAGTGAAAAAGAAGCATTGGCAAACCCAACAGTTTGGGCTTTGCACAAGCTACTATCCGCGTCCAGTTAATACCACTATGGCAGTGCCTGGTTTTGTAGAATGAAGTAGACAGGAAGCAAGTAGGAGTCTGCAGGTAAGTACTTTATTTAAGTCCATTGTCACAAGTAAATATTAGGTACATAGCAGTGACCATACATGGATTTCACACCAAAGATATTTGTTTTTCCACTTACTCATTGCAGCTTATTGTAATGTCCCTTCTCATGTTGCCACTAAGTAGGGGTGGCAGAGGCAGGTAATACTGGGATAGGGCTGAACCAGGACCAAGCCTTTGGGTCTGGCTCTAGAAGCCCAACGCTTGCCGAGCCAGAGTTGCATGACGGCTGCACCAGGGATGGATGCCAAGGGGGATGGTGGCACGCAGGGTTGGGGGGTTAGAGGGGCAGTGTCAGTCATTTTGTTATGGGGAGAGGGGCTGGGAAAGAGAACAAGGGGATGTTGGTGCTGGGGGAGAGGGACAGCACTGCTGTTTTGGGGATGGCAGCGAAAAAGAAGATGGTGACACTTGGGGCGGGGTGTGGACAACATGAGTATTTTTTTTTCGAATAGTGAGGAGAAGGCGGGGGAAGCAAGGGGAACAGACGCTGTAAAGGTAAGGCAGGCATTCTTTAAATTCCCCCGCCAGCCTCTATCCTGTCGTTCCAGGAAGTGCTCTGGCCCATTCCAGCCAATAAAGTGGTAGAGGTAGGACATGAAGTCTGGCAGCCTGGACAGGAAGTCAGATGCCGGGCAGCTAAATATGCTACCAGCACGCCTCTAGCATCTTTTTTAATGATTTCTGTGTTACGGTGCAGCAGGTGAGGCTCTTGATCAGCCCCTGCTTTGGGCAGCCACTGACCTGAGAGAAGGGTCAGACCAGAGCCCCAGTCTAGCCCCAGGCCGGCCAAGGCACAACGGTCTCGCTCAGCTCTATCAAAGATTCATGATGCTCCTTGCAGTGCCCTTTCCTGTGAAGTCACTTCTGCTGGTGTGGCTCCGAGTGTGCAGTCTTTGGCAGTCACTCTTCACTCTCTACTGTTCCTGGGAGGTGCTACCACTGCTGTGGTTCTACAAGACCCACTCCATACCGCAGAGCGGGCTGCGGAGTGTGGCTGCGAGTGTGCAGTCTTCGGCAGTCTGTGCATGGCTGAAATGGTGCAATCGCCGGACATTGTGAATCCACAGGATCTCGAACACGACCCCAGGGAAGCAGATGAGGATCGCTTGCTCAGACGTGCCTTTGCACGAAACGCTATAAAAACTCTAAACCGCGGCGTGCAAAGTCAGCACCCGACAGGTTTGACCCCGTCGCACAAATCAAACAAAGTGCTGGCTTTACCAACAACTCACGCCCGTCTAAGGCGCACAGACATTTTCCAACACTTTACGGAGGAAAGCGCTGCTACGCAAATCAGCCCAAGGCAAACAAGTACGGCAGAAGTGGAGGGAGCTCATCAGGTCATACCTGTTTCCACGCAGCGGATACAAACGCAGGATCCTTCAGTGTGCCCGCCTGTATGCCCGCCTGTGTCCTCCAATTGCAGGCTCCCCCCAAAAGCTCCGGGCCCCGGTGGCCTCCGGAGGGAGGACCGAGTCCTGTGAGCGGGGGGGGGGGGTGCCAGCCAACGAGCGGCCGGATACCCAACAGCGACGCCCCATTCCAGGGGGCGGCTGTGCTAATGGCGCTGCTGGAGCCGAAACAGCCGCGGCCCATTCAGAGGGCGGAGCTAGGAAGCGCCCCCCACCCCTGGCAGAGGAGGTCATGCGGGAGGGAATCCCAGAAACGAGTGTGGCCACGCCCCCCAACAAGGAGGCAGTGGGGTCATCCAATCCCCAGGAGTGTCGGGCCCAAGGGCTCTCGAGGCAGGAGAGGGAGGCCACACATCCAACGGGACCAGAGTCTTGCCCGACGCAACTCAGAAATGAACATACACTGCAAATTAAGGCACAAGTGCACTGTAACTCACCCATATCAGCCCCATTTAGCCAAGACTGTACCCCCCTTGGCCTGGGGCAGATAGTGGGGGTCCAGCGAACAATGTTATTGTCCTCCCCACGATCAAGCCAGAAAATACCAACTCTCCATCAGCATACAAAGGTTGGGCGCCGAATGCAAAAAAACTAGGCAGAACGGACGGGGGGTCTACAGCCACGAAAAAATTGAGATTACGCATTAGAAAAGAGCCTCCAAAAAGGAAAAATAAAAAAAAATCGGCCCTGTATCCTCAGGCCTCGAAAATCAATACAGGCAGTCAAGCAGCAAAAAAAACATGGAACCCTGAGTCAATAAAACCCTCAATGGCAAGCCTTGTAACAGACTTTTTTCAGGCCATTGCCCCAGACTCTAAATCCAGGCAAGAGGACCTCACCGTTGAAGAAATCCTGGAAGCGATCAAATCTTGCCAACCCCCGGATAAACAAAGGAAAATTGGAGGGGGCTCAGTTGTGCGCCCCCCCTCATCAATCCTGGAAAAGGGCGCCCTGGCCCCGAGCCTACCTTCACGGGCGCCACCTCCAGCCCCCCAAGAGACGGTTTCCCAACCTCGTCTGGTCCCAGCGCCCGCCCCTGAAAAGGGTCCAGTGCTCTCTAGGCCAGCAATTGAGCACTGTGTCCCGGAGAAGATGGCTTCCTTAGGAAACCGAATAGCAGAATTTCCCCCAAGCCCGTAGAGCAGCGAGAAAGGATCATTGAACCTAAACTCACCGAAAATTACGGACGTCCCGACACTACCAGTTACGGGGGGGACACAGCTTACTCAGGAAACGGCGATCCGAGTCAAAGGGGCGGTTGTCGGCCCCATGGGTCAGTCGTCCGATATTCCACTTCAAGATCAACGCCACCAAGGGAAAACCAACCAGCTGGTCTGCCCAAGGCAAGTAGGGACGCCACCGGCGCATCCTTCCAAACCACGATCCCTGGACCGGACCAGCGGCGGCCCTGCAGATCCACCATCTACGTCAGTAGTGAGACGCCTCCTAAACGAAAGTTCAGCTTCAACACCAGTCTCCAAACAGCGCCCCCTGTTAGCGGGCTCTCCAATTGACTCATCAGGACAAAATAAAAGGGACCTTCTGTCCATAATGTCAGCAGTCACAATCGCTCTAAATCCCTTCACTAAACTGTATGAAGGCATCAATGAAAACTTAAAGGATCACACCTCGATCCAGGCCTCTATGCTTGCAAAACTGAACTTCTTGGAAGGCTACATCACAGCCCTAGATGGGAAACTAAAATCCTTGAAGCTAAACGTGGACCGTGGTCCCACAACAGTCGCGCCCTGTCTGACATCAGCCCCAACGGTGAAGGTAGTTGAATCATCAAATCCGCCTCCACAACAACGTCTTTTACCCTCTAGCATCGCTCTCTGTCAGTTGGCGGGACCTGCTCCTCGGAACTTGCTCAATCACGAGGTCATCGTTATAACGGATGACACTCATCAAGCGGTCCAGCTCCAAAATTCATCTGCGAGTCTAGAGGATGGCTCCTATCCCCTTTTTTCAACAGCAAGATCAGAAAAACAGAACCAAGGAGGGAAACCTGTAACTCAAAAAATTCCACCAGCAAAGCAACCAGCTCCATGTGCTGATAAAAGACCCACGAAATCCGGAAATCCAACTATTATAGTGGCCGTGCCATCAGGAAAGCAAAAAGGAACTGTCTCTTCTCTGCGCTCCACAGAAAACTTCCTAGCAGAGAAAGATCTAATGCAACTCTCTCTACATTTGGATGACCTTCAACCCGCTTGGCCGGTCGAGGGGGGGTCAGCGACACAGGAGCCACCTCACCCGATAATCCTGGGTGCTCAGGGGAACTTGCAGGAGACTTCAACAACCAAAGACGCAAGCGAAGATGACAAAGGGCATACATTCCTGACACTGGAGGACCACAGGAACAATCTCCTCCGACGGCGCGCACGCCCCTCTAACAGCCCTCCAGGTCATAGAGCAGTGTCATTCGCCTCTCCCCGAGCTAGAGACGCGGCGGGTCGAAACAAAGCGGCCTCCAGTGTTACATCGGTCCAGTACGCGTCAAGGGGGCGTCAGTCAGAACGCCCCACAAAGAAAGGAGAACACTATTCCTCAGCATCTACTTCAAAAGATCAAAGGGGGGTGCGTCCGTCGATCCATTATTCTTCAAGAACAGAGTCTTACCGCAAGGAAACCAAATCTTCGAGTGTGTCTCCAATTAAGTTGAAACAGCACAAAGACAACAAGGACGACATAATTCTCAACCGAAGAGGGCTACTTGCACTATTCAGTCTGATCCCAAAACTTTGTGACATAAAATCGCCCGACTTAAAGATAGTGGATCCCTACCACTCACATGACAGAGCCAAAGTGAATATCCACAATGTTTCCGAGAGAGTGAAATGGGAAATAGTGCGTGCAAAAGAGGACTTGGCCGCTCTAGGATAAATCATCAATTCCCTAAGCTAAAACTCAAACCAAAGGGATTCGGACCACCTCGAGAAAAACTCAGTCCGCCAGGATAAATCCATCGTAAAGGAGAAGGGACGAGAACGTAAAAGAAGCGCGGGATAAGTTCAAACTGGGGACACTCCCACCCCAAAGCCTCAAGACACTCCCGCGCAATACCGGCGGGACAAACCAAGGTTGCTCAAGCTGACCAAAACCGTTGATCGCCAGACAGCTAGGTCCCCCAGGAAAAACTGTAAATCACCTGAAGGGGACTTGATACAGCATTCAGTGCAGAGAACCGGGTCAAACACGAGAACAACAACACAAGCGGGATCCTCCAAGGCAAAGCAAAGTGACAAACGACAGGGGTTGTGGGCGTGGCTTCCCAAGGTGCTGTCTCAAATGAATAAATAGCAACCCGCAGGTCGGCTGGAAGGGCCTCCAGATCTTCCGACGGTCGACCACCATTCAACACCCCTCCACTTCTGTTCCTGGAATACCCGCGGTCACTTACACCTTACAACGACGGGAGATGCGAATTTAGCTTCATTCGATATCATCTGTTTACAAGAGACTTGGTTGGTCCAAACACCTGCGCTGGACGGCTATGACATCATTTTGGCCCCAGCTATCAAAGGGCTACTGGGTCGCCCGACGTCGGGCCTTCTAATGGCCTATAGGCAGGGAACTGGCCTAAAACACAAGGCCACACTGCTAGCCAACCTTTCGACCTTGGCAGTGCTACTTGATTGGGTCGAAAACTCACATTCCAGATCCTCGCAAATTGCGATTGTGAACACGTACTGGAACCCGGCTGCTATAAACCCACAATCCTACCTAGCGATGATGGAAAACCTGGTGGATGAAATTCAAGCTACGCACCAGGTCTTAGCCATCATAATCTGTGGGGATTTAAACGTCAAATGCAGTGATGAAATCATAAAACCGGGTAAAGCTTAAAACCTGACGCCAGCCGTAAAAAGAGGGCACCTTTGGGCGTCCCTAATGTCCTCAAGAAACCTAGTAAACCTGAACTCAGTCTTCCCGAATGTACATTGTTTGCCAACTTGGGAACAGGGTCTCCTCAAAGCCACTATTGATTACATTTACACATCAAGACAACTTTTGGGGAAGGTAAAAGCCTTTGAAGTATGCAAAACAACAGCCAGCGACCACAATCAGCTTACGATGTCATTGGTCACCCACTTCTCACAGCCCGCGCCGTATGTTCTGGCAGTGGAAACAAACCAGCGCGGAAATAGACTTAACTTGACAGCACGAGCAGTTACAGCCCTGCAGGCCAAATATGTCCGCAAGGGGAACACCGAGAGCAACGAAAATCTGGATTACGTTCCTCTATTGGTACAACACAGGCCGAAAACCAAGCAGCAGCCTTCCTCGCTCATTCAACCTAAACACTCTTACGGTGCTACTCTTGTGGCTAAAAGGCATGAGCTTCGCAGGCTGAAGAGACAGCTGGGAAACCTTCCCCAAAACAAAGATCAACTAAGTGTGGCAACAGTATCCTACAAAAGCTGGGTAAAAAATCACCGCCACCAGCTTTATCAGCAGGATGCGGAATGCATGTTAAAAGCCATCTGCGGAAACAAGGCCAAGGAGTTCTGGTCACTGTTAAAATCTTCGGCCCCTTCACTCAACAATTTAACAATCAACGCCATAGCCGAACAAAAATGAATCTCTCACTTTGCCACAGTTTTCCAAGCACCGGCAACAACATCCCCAGTAATAGAGGCCGCAATGGGGGACAATCAGTTGGCAACGGACTGGATAAAACTGGACGATCAAGCCGAAATCGGAGACCAAATCAAAAAATCAAAGATCTCGAGAGCAGCGGGCCCTGGCGGCATCTCCAACATAGATTTGAAAGCAAACCCAGAAGAATGGGCTTCGATGATCGTGTCGATCTTCACAAAATGCGCGGCGCAGAAAGCCCTGCCACCTTTGTGGACCAAATCCATCATTGTCCCGATTTATAAGAAAGGCAACATCACAGATCCGCTAAACTATCGTCCCATCGCACTGTTGGATTGTATTGGCAAAGTCTATGGGAGCCTGCTCTTGAAACGATTTCAATCTTGGGCAGAGTTGGCCCCGTGTAATGACAAGTTCCAAAATGGTTTCAAAAATAAGATGGGCACGGCGGCTAACATTCTAACCATCAGCACCCTAAAAAGTAAGGCCTGGGAAGGGAAACCTCGAATTTTCGTTGCCTTCAGCCACCTCTCCTAGGCCTTCGATCTAGTGGACCGGAACCGACTATGGCAAAAACTAGAAGGGTGGAGCTGCCCCCAGCAGCTTCTGCAGCCAATTAAAGCCCTACACTCGGAAACCACTCTAAGGGTCCGACTGTCACAAAGGGGGAACTTATCAGGAGAAATTTTGACTGAACGGGGGGTAAAACAAGGCTGCCCCTTGGCTCCAGCGCTGTTTCTGGCCTACATCGGTGACCTCGGGATATCAGAAGACCTGACACGCACTTTTCCTCCACAAGTTGCACAGGTCAAAATAAGCCATCTCTTGTACGCCGATGATCTCATCATACTGGATCAGATACAGATTGCTCTCCAGAGGCAGCTTTCTAATCTCCTCGTTTATATGCAGGAAAACAACTTAAGAATAAATAAAGAAAAAACAAAAATCTTGATAATGGCAGCTGGACACAAAAACACCATTGACAAATTCACATGGCGTCTGGAGGAACACGAGATCGAAAGGGTCACCGAATATAAATACTTGGGTGTACCGATTGACAGCTGGAGAATTGAGACCTCTATGTAGGCATCCCTCCACAACAAAACCAAGAAGTTGGCTTCTCAAGGAAAGGCAATCGACATCAAATTCGGAAAATTTTCCTGTATCCCAGTGTTCGAATTTTACAGGAAAAAAGTTGTGCCGTCTATCACCTATGGGGCTGAAGCCATGCCATCGATTCCAGCAAAAACTTGGCAGTATCTAGAAGGCCTGTTTTGGAAGTCAGTGTTTGGCCTGCCAAAATCTACATCTATCGCTGCAATTCGTCGCAAGTTGAGCCTCCTGTCTCTAAAGACAACAGTAAATATCAACACACTCAGGCTATACAGGAAATGTATAACGGACGACAGCGATCATATCTATGGTCTCCTCAACAAAGAAATCCACTCTGGTAAGGTGAAGATGCTGACAGACTGGAAAGATTTCAACAAGGCCCAACTGGAGTCGGTGGAGTGTTCGGATTTCGATCTCAGCACCAATCCCACGGGAGTCTATCAGAAACTAAAAGACCTAGACTGGATTCAACCTCAAGAATCAGCAT
This sequence comes from Ambystoma mexicanum, assembly GCF_040938575.1. Taxonomy (NCBI): domain Eukaryota; kingdom Metazoa; phylum Chordata; class Amphibia; order Caudata; family Ambystomatidae; genus Ambystoma; species Ambystoma mexicanum. The sequence continues at coordinate 1,401,109,185 of NC_090933.1, forward strand.
TTAAGAACAAACTTCTTCTTCACCTTCCCCCATGTGTCAGCAAACTCAATGAGCCGATGAAATACCTGCAAAAATTCCCCAGTAGGGGGGCTCGAAACGCGCTCCTGAGGATAAGATTGAATCTGCTAGAGACCAACGAAATCCGGTACATCAGAGGACTAGTGGACTCAAGCACATGCCGCCTGTGTGCAGCGGAGACCGAATCAATTAGACACCTGCTGCTGGTCTGTCCAAAAACTGTAACTCTGAGAGCATCTTACTTCAAACACCTAATCGGGGACGACAGAGGGTGGGACGAAGAAACCTGGTGGCCAAGACTGATTGGAGGAGACCGTACATCGTGGCTCCTAGCAACCACAAAAATCTTGGAACACTCCATGAAATTATTAACAGCCGGAGGGGCCCACCCCGAGTAGTCGCAGTGATTTTGTTTCTTTCTTTTCTTGCAGCAAATTGTCTTTGTAAAGTTCGCTTTTTGAACATATACAAATAAAACAAAAAAATAAATAAAAAAAATGCATAGGCAAATTAGGAGGTTGCATGTGGCCTGGATAGATATCTAACAGTTCAGATCCTACATGGATAATGGCCTGAAAGTCTTCTTATTTGTTGGTGCTCCGTATGTCCTAGAATGCCATATGCCACTAATGTTACTAAAATTTTGATAGTGGGGAGGGGCATGGACGTGAATGACACTGAATGGACCACGTGCCCTGCGCTACTACCTCTAAAGTGACCTGCAAAACCATTTTCTAAAGTTGGCCACTCAAGATGGAAAATACTGGATGGGGAGGCGTGTATGCGCCTGTGTGAGTTAGAAGTTAAACTATCATTGGACGTTTCAAAGAGAAGCTACATCCCAAAGTCAACGACGCAGGCACAGGGCGAAAGGTGGAGCACTTCAAACCTAAATATGAAAGCCACTCTTTTTACCCATCATCAGACAAATGTATTGGCGCTTCTCACATACTGAGTGAGCTTGAAACTTCTGAATATGTTCATTTATTCAACATAAAGTCCTTTCCTGGAAGTGGGCATGGGCTGCGAAGCTCGGCTGTTTTACAGGAAGAACAAAGCCCATCTGGGTACAGAATGTTTCCGATGAGCTGCAGCAGGCGAGCCTGATGAGTGTCATGAAGAAGGCACACAGCGCACTGCTCACATGCCCTCCTCTTGGATGCAGTGAGAGCAAAAAGTACACACTGCGCAGGCTCTTCCCCCATTGCTTATTTACACCCCAATCTCACAGAGAACCCAATGCGGGAAGAGGCCTCGCTTTTCAGTGTACTGTACCTCTCGCAGGACCTCACAGCTCAAAGACCACGAAATATGCATTGATTTTAGTCTGTACAAAGTGTGAAAAAAACAGCCCTAGAGCTGGCGAAATGTTGATCTAAAACGATTAACAACCAATACACAATGTACCCAACATGTAGATTCAGTGACATTCCTTGTTCAAATGCAGTTACTTAAAGGGGTAGTTTACTCAAACATTTCATGCTTTAAAAATGTTATATTAAAAAACATATATTGGTATTGTTTTTTTTAAAGGTTCCTATGGCAAATACCTGTTTAATGACCATTCAAGTGTTGGTTTTCAATCACTTGGAGGCAACCGTTTTCTAAGCTTGAGCAGTTTTGTGTGTGAAATCTACTGCTGTGCCCTCATTGCAACAATCAAGCAAAAGCCCCCTACTGGGAGCACTGTGGTGTTCCTTGAAAATTCCGCATGACATCTAGTTGCCAAAATGGCTTTGTAGTGACACTTTGAGTGGGGTAAATGGGAAAATGGTGGTGCAGCACGCAGCTTTATGTTTCAGCTGGATCCCTTTGCAGGCACCATGCATCAGTACAGTGTGATTGAATTTTATTGTGTAGGTGTATCTGCTTAGTCCATGTATTCGTTGGTTCCTCTCCAGTGATCTCGCGTTTAAGGCATCAGTGAATAAACACAGCAGGCGAATAGACCTGTACAGTAAGCTTCACATGGCACTGATGAGATCCGCTCTTCCCCCTCTCCACAAAAATAGGTTCTCCGCTTTCAATAAACACTTGAATGGTCATTATAAAAATTATTTTCCATAGGAACCTTTTTAAAAAACAATGCCAATATATCTTTATTATGTACTACATTTTTAAAGCATAACATTTTTGAGTGAACTACCCCTTTAGAGGAAAGCTGTTCAAAGTTCAGGCATGGATTTACATTGTATTCAGCAAAAGAAAGGTAAAACGTAATCTGAATACAGATTTTCCACACTAACATGCATGGTATTTTTCGCATTCAAAGATGGCCACTAGCTTCGACCTGTTTCCGCAGAGCTCCCTTACAGACAGTGATTCAAGGTGGCTGCCTCCATGGAAGTGCTCAAAGAGTTCCGAAATGGGCAGAAATGGGTGGGATTAGCCACGGGGATTAGCACGGCTAGGAACAGGGAATGGGAGGGATTCAATAACTGAACAACTGTCTATCCCTCCTCAAATGTCATCTCCATTGAAAAAGCATTACAGACTGTTAGGGAGAATTCTCAAAAATGGTTAATTTCCCTTACCTACTGAGTCCTTGCTGGAGTTCTTGGATTTATTGTTTTCACTTGGTAAGAGTGCAAGCCTTTTATTCCACTCTTACATGTGTTTTGCTGTGTGTGTTTTACCTTTTTGTGTGACCTTGGGCTATGGAGCCTCACCTACTCCATAGGCATCATCTTTTTAATGTGTGTTACACAGAACCTTCAATGCAGTGACACAGGGTTGTTTTTCAGACTTCCCACTGACTTCATTTTTCTGGGACTGACTACTGTCTCCCAGAAACATGTAAAGTTACCATTAACTTTATGTAGTCTCTTTAAACCACAGACCCAGTATACCCCATCTTCCATGGAGTATTGCAAAGGGTTAATCCTTATCTCTTTTTGTCTGTTTCTCTTGGAGCACTGTTTTGATCCCTTTCCATTAAGACTTGGTTGGTGGCAGTGGTAACTACCCTATTTTTCCTACCACAGTTATCTTACATAACTATGGTATTGTTTTAGGCTATCTTAGTAGCCTCGAACTTAAACCCGCTTGATCATATTATTTTTAATATTGTTCCGGCTGGGTTTAGTCGCTGTTTCTTTTTGGAAAAGTATTTCTCGTGTTCGTCTCTACACGCCAAACCAGGTTTGGTTCCTTTGTTCACTGTCTTTTCGCGGGCTTCTGCACAGAAGCCCTCCTTTAGGAGCCTGAAAGTCTGGATAGGCAGGATGTGAGGGAGGGGTCTTAGGACCCCTGCTATGGGTTCCCTTGGTAACCCAAGTTGCACTCCTGTTTGATTGGCTAGGTGACTGTCTGGCCAGGATAGCCACCCTGCTGTGTGATTGACAGCCAGGCTGTGTGAATGGGGGAAAACTGCATAAAAAGCAGGTCTCTGGGTCTGGAAGAGCAGAGTCGCCACTGGAACGAAAGAACAGACAAGGAGCTGACAGAAGAGGACCCCTACAAATGACTGAACCACCCGGTGAAGCCCTGCTGCAGGTCAGAATCGTCAGAATCCATCGACAGAGAAGATCCTCCAGGAATCTTCTTCCCTTGAGCTGGTGGGACCAACTAGTTCACCCAAACTGCAAGCCAGGACTCCCTCCTCTGGTCGATTTCGCTGTACAGAGCTAGTGGGCCGGATAGCCAGGAAGGTCAGACCCTGCTTGGGTTTTAAGGAGCACACCTTTTATTCGTTGCTTTGCTCTGCTGCTGGTTTCTTCCCTGGGTAGTGCAGGACCCTCCAGTCTTCCTACTTCGTGTCAGTCCGACAGTCGCTTCAGAAACCGTGATCCTGCAGGAACTACCAGGAACGTCTGCTTCAGCTACAGCCTCTTCTCCATTTAAGGTACTGTTCAAAATCCGGTTGTTCGTTTCATTCAGCCGCAGTGAAAGTGTGTGAAATCTTTCTCCAATCCGAGGGCTTGTCCTTCTCTACTCTTTGAACTAACTTTTCTGCCGACCAACTTCATCCGGAACTCTTGGCAAAGACTTAAACGCGAACTCCCCTGAACCGTGTGATCTTGAGCAAAAGACTTTTGTCCTATTGACTTTGGCCCTAAGCCTATTTGATTTGATCCTATCACTGGAGTTCCTCTTTTTAGATTGCCCTTCTTACTTACCTGTTGGTGCTGCTCGATTTCTGGCTAACTTTGTCTTTCCCTCCCTTTTTTAATTAACAGAGTGGCATTTTGCTCCCACTTCATTTTGTGAGCTTAACTTGTCTGCAAACTATTGGGAGTGGTATGGTGTATTAAGAGTGTGATTTTGTTACTGCTTTACTTTAGTGAAATGTTATACAACTTAAAAGTAAATACATGTATACTCTTTTACTTGGAAACCGTAAGTCAGTGTTTGTTTGAATCATAGTAACTGCTGTCCTTTGTGTAATCTTTTGAAACTGCTCCCTTGCTCTTGAGATAAGTCTGGCTGCTCAGCCATTGCTACCACTTTACTGTGTAGTACAGGCTTGTACCAAAGGTGAATTTGTGGTGCCACTTGTAGTCCTAATTGGGTGTAGTGTTCCCAAAGGGTACTACATATAATTCTGCCTAACACAGACCCTCATTCAAAGCCCATATCAGAAGCTCTTATTTTAAAGAACTTATTTTAATGATAATAGTTTTGGCTCAGCAGGATTGGTCAAAAGATGCAGAGGAACGAGCCCCTCTTGGTCGCTCCATTGTGGGCAAGACAACCATAGTTTCCACACCTGCTCAAACTAGCGATGTGCAAACCAATCAAACTTCCGTGCCCCTGCAACATGCTGTCCCAGCACGAGTGGACAACACTCCATCCACAACCTCAATCTATGAACTTGCCAGCTTGGCTCCTGACGTCATGGAATTTGGGCACTTAAACCTTCTGCAGAGGTGTATGGATATCCTCAAGGAAGCACGGAAACCTAACACCAGACACTGTTACTTTAACACGTGGAAAGGTTTGCCATCTGGTGCAGATCACAAGCCTTAAACCCAATTGAATGTTTACCATCCAACATTCTATACTACATGCTATATCTACTAGACTCTGGTTTAGAATTTGATTCCATCAAGGTACACCTAGCAGCCCTGTCCGCTTACACCATTTCACAAAAGCAGGTGTTTTTGTGGAAAGTTCCTGTTATCAAAACTTAAATGGAGGGAGTAAAGAGACTATACCCTCACATCTCTAACCCTCCACCAGGTTGGGACCTTAATATTGCACTCTCAAAGCTCATGGGTCTGCCTTTTTAGCCCATGCACAAGGCCAGTCTAAACAACCCAATTTACAAAACAGCCTTTCTAGTAGATATCACCTCGATAAGACAAGTAAGTGAGCTACAGGCTTTATCTGTACAAGACCCTTTCATTGTAATCCACAAGGACAACGTAGTTCTTAGAACACATCCTAGGTTCTGACCGAATTTCACATCCAAATTCCATGTCAACCAGTCCATTGAACTATCTACCTTTTTCCAAACACCATCTAACTCAGCTGAGAGGAGCCTCCATACTTTACATGTAAGCAGGGCAGTCTACATAAACAAAACAAAACCTCTAAGGGAAACAGACCAACTCTTTGTTTCCATAGCGCCTGGTAGGGAAGGAGACAACATTTACAAGAACGCTATCTCCAGATGGATAGTCAAATGCAATTCACTATCAAAAAAGACTTCACCAAGCACTCACTCTACCAGAGGTACAGGTGCTACTCTAGCATTTATTGCAAATGTCCCCTTGGATGCAATTTGTAAGGCAGCCACTTGGAGCTCAATTCATACATTTACCCAGCATTACTGCATTTACACAAACTTTAAAGCAGACTCACAGGTGGGACAAGTAGTGTTAAAATATCTATTTGTCTCTGTACCTTCATATAACCCACCTCCTTCTCCAGGTACTGCTTGCTAATCTGTGCATAGCATGTGATCTAAGCAGATCCACAGCCTAAGAAGACATACATTATGCACCGTAATCATATTTCTGATTGAATCTGCTTAGATTAACATGCTCCCCTCTCTGAGTCAAAGGTGCATAGATGAACAAGTTACTTAACAACTGTAACGTTCTTTCCACTGGATGTACCTCCCATGTATTCATCCTCTTATGCTTCGCAGCTTAGGAAAAATATTCTCGACAGAGGGCGCTGTGCACGAGGTTGTGGCGTTGATGTCCCTCGACGGGCTCCATACGGTGTCGATGTCACCATCAGTATAAGTAGCTCGCGCCGCGCCCGTTGGCTTCAGTTCTGTTTTTTCGAGGAAATATTCGAGGAACACCCAGGCGTGCCACATGACTGAAAGACCCTTTGTGTGAGAGAAGTGTAACCAACGTAAACTGTACTGTGGGGTAGGATGGGAGGGGCGATGAGGAATATGTGGGAGGAACATCCAGTCGAAAGAACGTTACAGTTGGTAAGTAACTTGTTCTTCGAATGGATTGTGTTCTCCCAGTATTCCTCATTTTATGATAGACTCCCATAGCAGTGGAAATGTTTGGAGGTTGGAGTACTCATTATTTTTGTCATGGACGGAATGGAGTACCACTTTGGCAAATAAACCTTCATTGGAAGAAGAAGAATCTAAGCAATAATGCTTGATGAAGGTATGCATTGATGCCCATGTTGCAGCTGAACAAATATCTGCTGCAGGGATTCCCCTCTTCAGAACCGCAGAAGTAGCCATCTCCCTAGTGGAATGGGCTCGAAGCCCATCCGGTGGGTCCTTTCCCACCAACCTGTAGCACTCAATTATGGCCAAAATGATCCAGCAGGATATGGCCTGTTTTGTCACTGCTAATCCCAATTTATGGCCAGTATAACCTACAAAAAGTTGGTCATCCTGACGCAATTTTGACATTCTTGAAATGTAAAAACTGAGAGCCCTTTTAGGGTCAAGTCTATGCAATCTCTCCTCTTCTTTACCCAAATGAGGAGGAGGGTAGAACGTTGGTAATATGATCTTTTGTGACAAGTGAAAGTCAGAAACTACTTTTGGTATGAAAGAGGGTTTAACCTTAAGAACTTTGTCCTTGTAAAAGGTAGTATACAGAGGTTTGCATGAGAGAGCCTGTAACTCACTAACCCTGCGGGCAGATGTTAAGACCACACGAAGGTCAGTTTTTAATGTTAGAAGCCTCAGGGGACAGGAGTGCAGAGGCTCAAAAGGTAACCAAGTTATAAACTTAAGTACCAGAATTAAATCCCATGTCGGGACATGAAAAGGGACTGGAGGGTAGACATTAGTAAGCCCTTTCAAGAATTGAATGATTAATGGAATTTTGAAGTAGGAAACCTCTTCCGAGGAGCGCTTGAAAATGGACCGCACAGCCAGATATTCTTTAATTTTCTCGCTCTGGAGCCCAGATTGGCTAGATGCAATAGGAAAGAAAACACCATTGGGGTGCAACATTGAAAAGGGTCCACATTCTTATCCCTGCACCAGATACTGAATTTATTCCAACATCGGTGCAGGGATTTAGTTGCTGGCCTGGCCAAAAGCAGAATCTCCATTTCGTCATCCGGAAGATCCAATCCTTGTATCTCAAACTCACGGAAACCATGCATGAAGGTTGAGTGTTTTGACCTCTGGATGGAGAACCCGACCTTCCTCTTGCGAGAGAAGATCCTCACTTTGTGGACGACGTACTGGAGGGCATATGGACATGTCCAGAAGGTCTGGGTACCACATCCTCCTGGCCCAATCCGGGGCAATTAGGATCACGGTTTTCCCAAACTTTCTCAACCTCCTGATTACATGACGAATCATGGGGACTGGAGGAAACGCGTACAGAAGTGGAAACTTCCAGTCCACCACAAACGCGTCTCCTAGAGCTCTTCTCGGAGGAAATTCTCTTGAGCAGTACTGTTCGCACTTCAGGTTGGCCATGGTCACAAACAGATCCACTTGAGGGGTTCCCCAAAGGGTGAAGATCTCCAGAAGGACTTCCTGAGTTAGCTGCCACTCGTGGGAGACTGTGCTCTGCCTGCTCAGAGCGTCTGCCGCCATGTTCTGCTCTCCGGCTAGGTGAACTGCCGATAGAGAGATTCCTTCTCTTATTGCCCCGAACCAGAGCTGCATTGCCTCTCTGCACAGTGGTAGTCATCCTACACCTCCTCTCTTGTTGAGGTAGTACATGGCCACCATGTTGTCCGTCATTATCAGGACATTCTTTCCCTGAGGGCAGGAAGGCCTTCAGAGCTAGTCTGACTGTCCTCAGCTCCAATAGGTTGATGTGTAGTTTGGACTCCGATGAGACCGACTGCTGATTGTCAGATCATTGGTGTGGTCTCCCCACCCCGTGAGTGAGGCGTCCGTCACTACTGTTATCTCCGGCCATGGTTGCCAAAAAGATTCTCCCTTGAGGATGTTGTCGTTGCAAGCCCACCATAGTAGATCCTGAGCGACTGCGCTCGGGACCTGCAGAAGATCCGACATACTCCCCGAGAATTGGGACCACTTAGTTCTGAGAACCCATTGAAGAGATCTCATCCTCAGTCGAGCATGTGCCACCAGAAAAATGCAGGATGCCATGAGGCCGAGTAACTTTAGAAAATTGAAGGCCGGCAGATGCTGGGCATTCTGGAACTTTGTTACCATCTGCAGAATGTGGAAGCTCTCACCTCGGGAGGCAAGGCTTTGCCCGAGGAAGTATAAAAGACTGCTCCGATAAACTGGAGCTTTTGGGATGGTATCATGTAGGACTTCTTGAAATTGAGGGAGAAGCCCAGTTTGTGAAGGAAGTGACAGGTGATCGACAGATGTTCCTGAGCTTGTTCGGGAGAGCACGCTCAGCTCAACCAATCGTCCAGGTAAGGGTAGACGTGAATCGCCCCTCGCCTGAAACACGCTGCCACAACTGCTATCAGTTTGGTGAAAACCCTCGGGCAGAGGTCAGCCCGAATGAAAGAACTCGAAACTGATAGTGAGAACCGCCCACCATGAACCTCAGGTACTTTCTGTGCTTGGAATGGATTTGCACATGAAAGTAAGCATCCTGAAGGTCCAATGATACCAATCAGTCTTGGAGTTGAAGAGCCTGAGGGATCTGAGAAAGGGTTACCATCTTGAACTTGTCCTTCCTGAGGTACTTGTTCAAGTTTCTTAAGTCCAAGATGGGTCTCAATCCTCCGTCCTTCTTTGGGATGAGAAAGTAGGGGGAATACCAACCCTTGTTCCTCTCTGCTACAGGTACATGTTCTATTGCACCTTTCTCTAGCAGGGTTAGAATATCCTGCAAAAGGAGCGGATCTGGAATTTTGACAGGGTTGGTTCCTGGTGGATGGTCCTGAGGCTTTTTTAGGAAGGGAAGGCAATAACCTTGAGCTACTGTCTCCAGTGCCCAAGCATCTGAAGTAATGACCCGGAATTCTTTCAGATGCTGTGAGATTCTGCCTTTCAAGGGGTTTTGTGTGATAAAGCCTCAGAGTGACTTGGCGGCGGCTGCAGGAGCGACTGAGGGCAAAGATGCCATTCCTGAGGCTGATTTTGCACTTTTTCCTCGTCCACCACGAGCAACATTTGTTTTACCTCTTTGTATGGCCTATCTTCTTCCTCTACCAAAAGAGGAGTAGTACCGAAAAAGAAAGACCTCTCCAGGAAGATGAGCCCGAATAAGGTTTCTGAGACTGTTGCATAGAGGCGCTAAGAGATTTAGCCGCTGCTTTTGAGGTCTGCAGTTTTTCTAAGCTTTCATCAGCTTTACTGCCAAACAGCCTCAAGCCACCAAAAGGCATGTTGAGTAGTCTGCCCTGCACGTCTGGTGCAAACCCCGACTTCCTCAACCACGCAAATCTGCGTAGCACAGTGCTTGCAGCCATGGATCTGAAGATATTATCCGCAGTATCCAGTCCAGACTGGATACATTCCCCCATTGCCTCCTTTCCGTCTTTGACAATATTCAGGAAGCCTTCCCTTTCCTCGCCTTCCTGAATATGATGAGCCGCCGCCGAAATGCAGTCCCACAGGGTATGGGTGAACCTGGCCAGGGTACAGGTGACATTTGAGAGCCATGCTACTCGAGGTAAAGACCTTACGGGCCCAAGCATCCACCTTCTTATCCTCTCTATCCGGGGGGATAGATGGATAGGCTGTTTGTCTTGACGAAGTTGCTGCCTGAATAACCAGGCTTTCTGGAGTGGGATTCCTCCTTAAGTAATCGGGGTCAGAACTCGCAGGTCTGTACTTGTTCGGAAAATTACTGTTGACTGCAGAAGCAGTATCAGGAACCTCCCAGTTTTTTCCACTGTTCTCTGAAGTGCCCTATGGAAGGGGAGAATTGGGTACTTCTGGGGGCCCTGGTCAAGTATATCAGTCATATCATCCTGATCAAATGTGGGTGAGGATCTACCCCAGCCCATGTATTCCACAACCCTATTCATCAAACTCCTGTACCCTAAATCTGCATGTTCTGCAGGGTCAGGTTTTGCAAACTCTAGCTCTGGTGACGTATCAATGCCACTAGCATGGTGAAGGGTGTCACACAGGTCTCTCATTTTCGATTCTGGATCGATTCATTCTTCTGGAAGCTCACTGGTACCATATTGCACTCCAAAAGGAGAAACTTCTTCTTCTTCTGAGGCACTTTCTTCAAATATACAAGACATAGGGCCTCATTAAGAGGAAGGCAGTAGAGAGTTAACGGCTCCGGTAGAGCTGCCGGCCCCCTTAATCCTCTAGCGCCTCATTACGAGGTCTGCTCGCGGGACCCGCTAAGGACGTCTGGTAAAACTAGGCATCCTTAGTGGCACCCGCGAGCAGACCAGGATGCTAACAACAGGGCTCAAATGGGAATGGGGATGTACCAGGTCCGGGCTCCTTGAATGGGGAAATACCGGGCCCTCCAAGGTCAGAATGGCCCGGTATTTCCCCATTCCAGGGACCGGGACCCGGCACCCAGTATGGGGTAGCCATGCCGCTAAAAGCAGCATGGCTACCTCCATACTCGTAATGAGGCACATAGACTTAAAGATGTCTGACTTAGGTAAAGGAATAAATATCCTTTCCTGTGCTTGAGTTTGGGTCGAAGTAATCGAAGGAATCTTCGATTGTATCGAAGGAATCTTCGAAGGCACCGACGACATTATCGATCAAGGTGTCGAAAACACCTGTGGCTTCGATGTCAAAGCCGTCTGCGCCAATGGCATCGACGAAGTCGTCGAGGGCTTCGACGATTTATGTTTTTTTGTCAGTGTCGGGGAAACACTCGATTCTCGATGAGTCTTCAACGATTTGACGTCGACTCGAGATTTTCGATGTTCACCTTTACTACTGGATCTTTCCACAGTAGTTCCTGACTTCCCTGTGTCGTCCAACGGAGCGACCAGGGTCTGGCTCTTATGAGGTTTCTTTGAGGGGGTCGACGCTGCATTCTCAAAGACCTTCAATATCTTCCTTCTAAATATCCTTTCTTGTGCTTGAGTTTGGGTCGAAGTAATCGAAGGAATCTTCGATTGTATCGAAGGAATCTTCGAAGGCACCGACGACATTATCGATCAAGGTGTCGAAAACACCTGTGGCTTCGATGTCAAAGCCGTCTGCGCCAATGGCATCGACGAAGTCGTCGAGGGCTTCGACGATTTATGTTTTTTTGTCGGTGTCGGGGAAACACTCGATTCTCGATGAGTCTTCAACGATTTGACGTCGACTCGAGATTTTCGATGTTCACCTTTACTACTGGATCTTTCCACAGTAGTTCCTGACTTCCCTGTGTCGTCCAACGGAGCGACCAGGGTCTGGCTCTTATGAGGTTTCTTTGAGGGGGTCGACGTTGCATTCTCAAAGACCTTCAATATCTTCCTTCTAAATATCCTTTCTTGTGCTTGAGTTTGGGTCGAAGTAATCGAAGGAATCTTCGATTGTATCGAAGGAATCTTCGAAGGCACCGACGACATTATCGATCAAGGTGTCGAAAACACCTGTGGCTTCGATGTCAAAGCCGTCTGCGCCAATGGCATCGACGAAGTCGTCGAGGGCTTCGACGATTTATGTTTTTTTGTCGGTGTCGGGGAAACACTCGATTCTCGATGAGTCTTCAACGATTTGACGTCGACTCGAGATTTTCGATGTTCACCTTTACTACTGGATCTTTCCACAGTAGTTCCTGACTTCCCTGTGTCGTCCAACGGAGCGACCAGGGTCTGGCTCTTATGAGGTTTCTTTGAGGGGGTCGACGTTGCATTCTCAAAGACCTTCAATATCTTCCTTCTAAATTCATCCCATTTTCTTGGGGAATCCGACTTAGTCAGACATCTTACCAATTTGGTAGATGTATCAGAGGAACAGGAGGGAGATCTATGTCTCCTTTTAACCTTCTTTGATGAACAAGATGAAGAATTTCTCGATCTACTGCGTGATCGAGACCTCTTAGAATGTTGGCGGTGATCCGATTCCTTCGAATCGCTCAACTTTTTATATTTTTTTTGACAAGGCCATCGAAGAGGCCTTGTAAGCTTCCAGCCCCACCGCCAGTTTACCTTTTCTCTCACGAAGGGCCTTCTCCGTCACCGACTGACAGGAGCCACAGTCACCGGTTGGATGGTCTCAACCTAGGCACCAAAGACAAACGCAGTGAGGGTCTGGAATCGACATTTTCGATCCGCAGTGGATACTTTTTTTGAACCCCGTCTTGGGAGTAGAAGGGGTGGAAGAAGACAACATTTTCTTGAAGAAAATTTTGAAGCACGCTACTCACGAGAGCGAAGCAATCAGAAAAACGGAACTGAAGCCAACGGGCGCAGCGTGAGCTTCTTATACTGATGGTGACGCCGACACAGTACGGAGCCCGTCCAGGGACATCGACGCCACAACCTCGTGCACAGCGCCCTCTGCCGAGAATTTTTTTTCCGAAGCAGCAAAGCTGGCGGGTACAAATATCATAAAACGAGGAATACGTTGGAGGACACAATCCATTCGAAGTTTCTTGCTCTATCTCTCTGCTTTATTACCTCTGTACTCGCACTACACGTCATGCAACCTCATGTCAGAATCAAAACAATCTGAGGGACCTTGATGTGTGGAGGCCCATGGGTGAAGAATACGTCACACTGGGAATAGTATTACTAACACGCATGTTTGGAGGCACGCACTTTTCATCTCCCAATCTTCAATAAAAGGTACAGTCAAGCTCATATATGGCTTTCATGTTCTGCTCTTCCATATATCTGTTGTCAATGCATAGTGTGTCATTTTTGCGAGCTGATCAGATTGTTTTGTCTGACTTCACTCACTGGCGTAACGCCAGCACATGGCCTGGGAGGGGGCCAAAACATTTTTTTTCTTCAAATTATTTCTTTTTTTAAAATGTTTCTTTTTCAATTCACTCTGCATTCATAAAGAAATTATTTCTGTAACAGAAATAATTTCTTTATGAAGGTAGAGTGACTACAAAAAGAAACTTCCTTTATGAAGTCCGAGGGCTCACCCCACCCCATAACATGGAATACTCCAGTCCGGATGCCTCCATGTCATGGGGTTGGGGAGCCCTAGGACTTAAAAAAGAAATACTTTATTTTTGAAGTCACTCTGCCTTTATAAAGAAATTATTTCTGTTATGGTTCGGTCCTTTGTTTTGAAGTAATAGGGCTCTCCTCAACCCATGACGTGTGTGAATGTATGGTGAAAGGGTGTACACTTAAATGTGTAGGCGCTTGCCTGTGTGGGTGTATGGTGAATGGGTGCACACTTAAATGTATGGGTGGGTGCCTGGGTGTGCCTGCGTGGTGAAAGGGTGCACACTTAAATGTATGGATGGCTGCCTGAGTGTGCCTGTATGGTAAAAGAGTTCACACTTAAATGTATGGATGGCTGGGTGTGCGTGTGTGTATATGGTGAATAGTGGGTGTGCTTGTGTTCAGGGGTGCAAAAAAACCTACATTTCGGGGGGTTAATCCTTTAAATGTTGGGAGAGGCGCGGATTTCACGGGTGATGGGGGCGGGGCAATCTTATTTGTGTGGGGGCATCTGACTTCTTTATGCATTTTAATGAGACTATTCTAGAGCAGATTCAATGTTACAAGCAGTTAACTCTCTCCTTTAAGTCCAAAAGCACTGACTTATGGACTACTGTGAGAATGAGTGGTCTCCTGTTCCCTCTATACTCTTCCAATCACTCCCTTGGCATGTAAGTACCAAACCCACATCACGATTTAAATTGCCTTAAAAATATGGCATTTGATTGCAGGTACTAACAGTGAAATGCTTTATGTTAGTAATTGCTGGGCCCTTGTTAACAGCGAAACTCAGGTGCTGTTTAGCATCTGTGTCCTGTTCTGTCCGGCAACTGCTCTGAAGGTCAGCCAGGTTTCGGGAAGGGCGGTGCTGGAGCCCAGTCAACTCAATGGTGTTACGCCACTACTTGTGTTTAATGCCTTGATTACTTATTGGTAGTCGTCATTACTCCTAACCCTATTCTTCCTCATCCCTGTACTTGTGTATGAGGCAGTACTTGTGTATGAGGCACTCTGCCTCATACACAAGTACTGGGATGAGGTATAAATACATGGAGGTAATGCCTGACTTAGCTATCTTTAATCTTCATTACTCCTAGTCCCACTCTTCCTCATCCCAGTACTTACCTATGAGGCAAGGAGCCTCATACGTAAGCTCTGGGACAAGGAAGAGGGACGTGAAGGTAATTCTGGCCAAGGAGCTGATTTTGGAGGTTGGGGTAGAGGGTGGGAAGGAGAGGGGATGTGTGGGGGTCAGGATTGTGCGATAATTCATAATGGCCAGTCCGTTTCTTACTGCAGAATTGTATATTTGTTTGGGCATCTGTGATAAAATGATATGATATGATATAAGTCATTTATAACACACCTGTACACAAGTGTTTCTAGGTGCAACAAGACAAGGGAGGGAAGATAAAGGGAGGACAAGACAAACAATCTTACTAGGCCTTGTGTCATTCAGATTGCACATGTGAGAGAAAACGAGAAATGCAAGCGGAAAGGGGGGGTGTGCAAGAACGAGGGTAGGGGAAAACAGTGCAGTAATGCTCTGAGTAACTGCAGACAGGGCAGGGTGGCTCTGGGTAGTAAAAGGAGAACAAGGGACTGTAGGGTTACACTTACAGCCCCTAAGTGCATGGTAGGTCCGGAGGTAGTGCAAGGTTGACTGATCAAGAAAGAGCCTGGACTCAGTGAGACTCTGAGGGCAGTCAAGCAATCAGTCGGTACAGCAGACAGGTAGATCAGGTAGGTCAGCAGGGGAGGGAGAGAGAGAAAGCAGAGGAATGTTTTTATCTGCTTCCGGAACCTCAGGTGGTCCGCTCAAGTTTGAGAGGGGTAGGGAGGCATTCCAGAGGGAGGCACCTGCAGAGGAGAACGATCTACCCCGAGTCTCTGCCTGGAGAAGTGTATAACCATACTTGCCAACCCTACCGATTTAGGCGGTAGGATACCGCTTTTTAAGCGGTGTCCTACCGCCTACCGATTTGGTGGCAACAAATACCGATTTTTTAAAATATTTTTGAAACTTTACGATTTCTATAGATTTTTGCTTACAGAATGTTGGCATGTATGTGGTATAAATGTCATGTAATTTACTGACATTTCTTTATTAGGGTGAATGTTGTGACTAATCAAAACAAAAGAGTCCATTATACACTTAAAAGCGCTTCTTACTGAATCACTATAAGACATGTTTAACATTTTGAATTGTGCACATTATGATGTTCCCATAATGCTCTTTGCTTTTATGCAAATCGCTAGGATTGGGCTCTATGAAGAGACACTGTGGCGCACTACCTGGCAGGGGACCATGCCCTTTGTTCTCACCACTTCCTTCCAAAAGCCTCGCCGCTCCAAAGAGGTGACAGTTCCCCCATATATGTTTTCCATTTCCAGAACTGACCACAGTAGTACAGCGCTTTGACAATGCTCAGGTAACACGCGTGTAGAATGCTGAACTCTCTCCCAAGGTTAGGGATGGTTGAATGGCAAGGATTAGAATTGTGATTGTGTACAAGTGCCAGACTCAGTAATTCTCTATCTTTGCTCCTTCCTTGCCCCCTTGCACAGCCATTTCTAATCCTGGGGAGGAATGGGTAGAGTCCTGCCTCCTCCACGTCTCCTTAATACTCCCAAATACTACCAGTGACCTTGACGGACACAGCCGTCAGTCCAAGTGAGTCTCTGTGGTTTAGCCTCCAAGCCGCTTAGGGTCAGGACTGTGGCTCTGCAAGCTGGCCTGGCCACCTTGGGCCAGAAGAGTGTTAAGCCTGTCCCTTAGAGGGCAGGAGTGGCAGCAATAATTCAGTCTAGTTTAACATGGCAATGATGTTTTATGGCCATAGAGTAACATGTTGCCGAATGACTTTTCAGACTTTTCATGTTGAATGCTACACTATGAAGACCCTAAGCATTAATATTTGTTTTGATATTTTTTGGAGACTATAGAAATCCCACATCGCGGGCGCTGCACTGCAACACGAACCAAGAGAAAATGGTCCCATTTTTAGGATGCACATAGTTCTTTTTTCGAAATTTTTTTAAAATTCACTTCCAATATTGCAATTTAAGTCCACTGAGAGGCAGTTGGATTCAGTGATTTGTCTTGTTATGCTGGGTGTCTTTTAAAAAAATATATATACATGCCGCCAGATCTGAGCCACAACAGCAAGGCATTGTGGTATGCAAATTAGCCCAAATACAAATCTTTTTCTCCAGGAAATTGCTTTGTCTAAGAGCATGCTACTTTATAAATGGCTTAATCAACCCAAGAAAGACATCTTGAAAGGCTGTCAGGACAACTAGATAATTGGTTTCCCCCTTATTAGGGAGCATCAGTGCAGTATAGTCCTGACAGTGCCTGCTTTTTCTCCCCGCACCCCCATCTGGAGAGACGATGTTCGCTGTTTGTCTCCCTTGTCAGTCATGCAACTCTGCTGATGCTCCTCCCACTTCCCAGTGTCCCTAATATATTGAAGGAGGAACTTTGTAGTTGGAGCATTTGGCCATGTTTTTAGCAACACCAACAAAGTTATGGTGGGTTTAAAAAGGTTTGTGAAAATAGGAAAATCCATAAGAGCCAAGTCACACATTCCACAGCGCCCCTAGTAGCCATCGCCGGAAGTTCACCTCCAGTTCTGAGCCATATCAGCAATGGTTTGTGGGTATATAAATTAGCCCAATTGCAAACCTTTTTCTCCAGCAAATTGTCTTTGTCCAAGAGGGGAGTGCTACTTTATCCATAGCTTAATCAACCCAAGACAGACATTTTGAAAGGCTGTCAGGACAACCACATACCTGGGATCGTACAGTGAAGGAAAGAGAGAGAGAGACACACTCCCCCAACACCTACCTCGTTGGGACAAATATATTCCTGTGAAGGTTTTGAAAGACTTCAGAGAGGAGTGCTTTAGAAATTAGTGAACCATGGATGCATGATGAACCCAAACAGGTGTTTGGGCGTTCCCTATTTGAGTGTGTGTTGGCCAAGTGTATCAGGTTGGGTTGATGGGCGACCAATGCTGTCCCATATATGTAAGCTGGTGTCTGCCAGGTCGTATGTCGGGGGTGTCACAGGCAAGAATTGGCTGAGTGAAAGGTGACTGGAGAGAAAACAGGGAGAGGAAAGGGTTGTGCTCATTAACGTGGCACCCCATCCTACATACTTGCCAACCCTACCGATTTAGGCGGTAGGATACCGCTTTTTAAGCAGTCCTACCATCTACTGATTTAGTGGCAACAAATACCGATTTTTTTTTTTCAATATTTTTGAAACTTTACGATTCCTACAGATTTTTGGTCACAGAATGTTGGCATGTATGTATAACCCATAGAGAGTTGGAGGTACTGGGGGAAGGGCTCGAGAAGGAAGGTATTTTGGAAGAGAGCGTTGGATGTGGTGTGGGCCCGACCCCAGAAAGCCTTGTGGACAATGCAAAGGGTCTTGAAATTGATCCTTGCAGCCTGCCGGGAGCCAGTGGAGACATTTCAGGGCTGGAGAGATACAATCCCTAGGCTTGAGGCCAAGGATAAGTCTTTCAGTCTTGTTCTGGATTAGTTGCAGAGGGTGGCGAGTAGGAGAAGGCAGATTGAGAAAGAGGCTGTTGCAGTAGTGTGGCCTAGAGAGAAACAGGGCTCTGGAGACAGTGAGCTTCTGGGGGAAGTTAGAAAGGGAAGAGTCCCTTTGAGGAGGAGCAGCTGGCAGTGGGACGTCTTGGCGACGTCTGAGATGTGAGGAAAGAAAGAGAGAGTGGAGTCAAAGATGACACCAAGGTTTTTTGCCTCGCTGGAAGGCGAAGGAAGTGGGCCCAAGGTGGGCGGCCAGAGTGAGAGAGGGAAAGCAGCGACAGGGCTCCCAATCACAAGGATCGTCTTAATGGCATTAAGGAAGAGATCGTTTGAGGCGTACCAATCCTGAATCGCGGATAAACAGTCAGGTATGAGCAAGAGAGGAGAGGAGCCTGAAAGAAAGCTGAGTGTTATCCGCATAAGACTAAAAGTTAGAGGAGAAGGTATTGATCAGGTGGGCCAAAGGGGCCAAGTAGAGGGTGAGAAGATAGAGCCCTAGGGAACGCCACAGGTAGAGAGAGAGGTGGCAGAGGAAAGGGACCAAGTTGGACCTGGGAGGGGCAGTCCAAAAGGATCCTTCCCCCAGCCACTCCAGGGCCTGATCTGTGATGCCCAGGTTCTCACGTAGTTGATTGATCATGATGACTGGTTGACTGTGTCAAAAGTAGAGGATAGGTCAAGGTGGATTATGACAGAAGGAATGCTGGAATCAAGATTAGAGAGAAGATCTTCATGGGTGTTCAGGAGAGCAGTTTCCGTGCCTTTGGCAGCTCGGAAGCCAGACTGATGGTCATGGAGACAACCAACAGATTCAGTGTGGAGAGTAAGCTGGGAGATGGCCAGCTTTTCCAAAAGTTTGTCCAGGAAAGGGGTGATGGGGATTGGGTGATAGTTTGCTGTGCAGGTAGGATCGGCAGACGGCTTCTTGAGGAGTGGGTGCACAAGGAAGTGCTTAAGGGGAGAGGGAAATGTTCCAGTGGCCAAAGAGTGATTACAGAAATCGACCAAGGCTGGATAGAGGGTGTCAATATGGTCTTTGATGGAGAGAAAGAGGAGAAATGAGGAGGAGAGGAAGAGATGTCCAAAGGGGGGCCGAGAGAGGAAGTGGAAGAGAAGCTAGAGGACAGGGTGTCCTGAGTTTTAAAGGCAAAGGGAGAGGCCAGAGTCATACACAGGGCCTGGGAGGGAACATGAGAGGTTGAGACCGCAACAGGATTGACCAGTTCCTTGCAGATTTTTAAGAGCTCGGCCTTGTTGTTAGAGGCCTTAGAGACCCGGGCTTGAATGTGTGCTCTCTTCTTGATGAATGTTATTGCTTCGACTGGCATTTCGGTGCAACCAGTCTAGGTATATCTAAATGTGGCCTGGCATGCGTATTGTAATGTTATTACGTGTCTACACTGGTCTACATTGTGCAGCCAGTGGGACATGTTTTCCATGTGGCATGGCTTTTTTAATAGCAAACATTAATGTTCCTGTGCACTGTTGGTGAGTTTCATGTATTGGGTTGGTGTTACCCTACAAAACAATTGCAAACACTCTGGCTTTTTAGCCAGTTCTTATCAGAAAGTGTCATGATCTCTGCTTCCAAAAGGTCAGGGTTTTCCCAACTCCCTTGGAAGCAGATCCATAACCCAGGTTCCGAGTGCCAACCAGTCCCAATTGGGACCTTTTGGACCCAGTCCTGGCGTCAGTGGCACCAGGCTCATAAATATGCCCAGTCCCAGCGCTGGAAGCGCCGGGCTCATAATGCTTGGGTGGACTTACCTTCAGCAGACCATGCTGCTTACTTGCCTGCCAGTTGAGCCTCTAATCCTCTTCTGTTTGGAACTACTTTCCCTGTTGGGTGGGGCTGGAGCCACTCCCTAGATTCAGAACACTGGAACTCTTCTGGAAGGCAGGAACTCTTTTCTTACCAGGAACTCTTTTCTTACTTAGGCGTGGCTGTGGAAGGAGACACCTAAGCACTACAGGAGGCTATTTAAACCACACCCGGTGGATGAATCTTGCTTTGCGTTATTCTGCAACCTCTGCAGCAGAACGCTCATCGTGTCTTCTGCATCCGGTCCTGGGCCTAAGGAAAAAGGCTTACCATCCTGAATCCAGTCTTCAGCAACACCTATAAAGACAAGAAAGAACAGGTTAGCATTCCGGCATCTGAAAGGCAAAGGCTTACCATCCCGAATCCAGTCTTCAGCAACACCTATAAAGACAAGAAAGAACAGGTTAGCATTCCGGCATCTGAAAGGCAAAGGCTTACCATCCTGAATCCAGTCTTCAGCAACACCTATAAAGACAAGAAAGAACAGGTTAGCATTCCGGCATCTGAAAGGCAAAATCTTACCAACTCTTTGCACGCTCCGGAGGCCTTCGGCGCTGCATCCCGCATCTGAAAGACAAAACAAGGTGCGTTTAAAGACATTGGGGAACTTTAATACTCACGAGCCATTACTCCTTTCCACATCTAATCCAGTGGGTATTCCGGCACCCTGCAGCCGCTCCGAACTCGTACCTGCAAAATAAAAAGACAGTTAGAGCGCATCGTGAAGCAGGCAACAAGCGCTTACTTACGTGCTTCCAGGCGCTTCTATTCATCACACGGGCTCCATCTTCAACTCACTTCAGCCTGTCATCCGCCATCGCCGGAACCCTGCAAAACAAGAGACATCATTACTAAAGACTTTAAAGACATTTGAATGACTCGAAACTTACCGTTCGTGCAGTAAACGACGGACAGCAGTCCTCTGAAGTCAAGAGGCCTGCGCTACCTATCCAGTGAAGAAACTGGTTACAGCACCCTGCCCCGAGGCAGATGGAGAGCTCGGCATTCACTTACCTAAGGTGAGAGCGTTAACCTTTGGGGGTCTACAAGAGAGGAGAAGAGGAAAGAGATAGGGACACCCCAATAACCCCAGTTCATTAACCCCATATTTTCTATCTGCAGACATCTTACTCTACACGTCAGGCATACAGTGCACAGAGGTCCAGCCCAAAGAGCCAACCGGGTGCTACACATCACCTTTGAAGATACGGTAGTCGCCCAGTCAAGACCGGCGCCTCTGCGAGAATCAGGTGAGCGTTACAGAACGCAAAGCCTACCGCAAAACTCTCGCCCAGGCGCTATGGAAACCTCGGATACTGACCCCCTAGCCCGGTTACTTGGGGAATTAAGGGCAGAAGTGCATGCAGCTCGTCAGGAAACGAATGCTCTAAGAAGGGAACTAATTATTTCCAAGGAGAGAACAGACAATCTTGCTAGACAAGTGCTAAGGTCACAAGCCGGACAGACCCCGTTACCCGCATCAGGGGCAAATCTTCCTTCAACATCCTCTATGAATCCAGTGCAGATCAACCTACCTGGGAATGTACCTCTGGCTCCGCCCGAACGATTTTCTGGTGACCCAAAGAGGTTTGCAGTATTTATCAATCAGTGCCGGTTGCACTTCTTATGCCGGCCAGCAGCCTTTCCAACTGATCAAGCAAAAGTAGCTTTTGTACTTTCGTACCTTAGTGGCAATGCGGCAGACTGGTCGATCCCTCTAGTTAATCAAGATGATCCGGTTCTCCATGATTTTCAAGCCTTTCAGCTTAGTATGGAAAAACTGTTCGCAAGACATTCACAGGGGCAGGCCTTGGACAATGAGCTTCTTTCGTTGCGACAGGGTAATCAAGACCTTTTGGCTTATATTGCATCTTTCAATAGACTAATAGTGGAAACTCAATGGCCTGAGGACAAAAGGATTACGCTGTTTTATAGAGGTCTACGTGGAGAGCTCAAAGACGTTTTAGCCCAAGTAGTGAATCCCCCACAAGACTGTTCGGATTATATAGACTTGGTCGTTCAAATAGATCACAGGCTGCAGAACAGGAAGGCCGATCGTTCCAAGTTTGATGCTCGAGTATTTTCCAAACCGCCAACTCCTTCCAAAGGAGTAGACTCCGGGAAACCCATGCAAATAGGGGGTCTGAAAGGTCCTCTAACACAAAGGGAGCGGGAAAGGAGGAAACAGTTGCAATTATGCCTATATTGCGGAAACTCAGGGCACTTTCTTCGAGACTGTCCGGTGAAACCTGCCAAGAAGGCAGTAGGAGCTGCAGTTACCAAAGTTACAAACTCTGAGCAGGGAAACAACCTCGCCCGACAAGAATAGAGGTCCTCTTGCCGAGCGTGAAAACCAGTTCCGTGACCTCGCATTTCGTGATACCTATGGTCCTCATTAGCCCTGATAATCCGGATCGATTACATGCAATTGAAGCTTACGTCGACAGCGGTGCCATCGGCAATTATGTGGATCATGAAATGGTTTTGAGGATGAATCTAACTCTTTGTCCCAAGGCTGTAAAGGACGTCATTACTACGGTGGATGGTACGGAGATAGCCTCCGGGCCAGTAACGCATACCACTCAAGAGGTGACGCTAGTAAGTCAAGATGGACACCATGAGAAGATCGTGTTCGATGTGATCAAGGCCCCTCAGTTTCGGATTATTCTAGGAATACCTTGGTTAGAGAAACACAATCCTCTGATCGATTGGCGAGCAAGAACGGTCCAGTTTCCAGAATGTGTCTCTACTTGTCACCCTCCACCTGGTGTTGCACTGGCCGCAATTTCTTCAGAGACTCCCCAGTTACCTCCCGAATACCTAGAATACCAAGATGTTTTCCGGAAGGATCAGGCTAACTCTCTACCTCCTCATAGGTCTTATGACTGCCAGATAGACCTGATACCTGGATCTACTCCTCCTTGTAGTAGAATTTATGCCCTCACCGAGCCTGAGAACCTTCACCTTCGACAATACCTGGATCAATACCTGGCAAATGGGTTTATTCGTCCTTCCAAGTCCCCTGCTTCTTCAGCTTTGTTCTTCGTTCCAAAAAAGGAAGGAGACCTTAGAACTTGTATCGATTATCGCTCCCTGAACCAGATCACCGTTAAGAA
The DNA here is from genome assembly GCF_040938575.1 of Ambystoma mexicanum. Classification (NCBI taxonomy): domain Eukaryota; kingdom Metazoa; phylum Chordata; class Amphibia; order Caudata; family Ambystomatidae; genus Ambystoma; species Ambystoma mexicanum. The sequence goes on from NC_090933.1 coordinate 1,401,132,132, forward strand.
TAGATATCCGTTACCTTTGATCCCTGAACTCCTGGACCAAGTCAGAAAAGCATGCATATATACAAAGCTGGATCTTAGAGGAGCTTACCACTTGGTACGAGTAAAAGAGGGCGATGAATGGAAGACGGCCTTCCGTACCAAGTATGGGCTATTTGAATATCAGGTCATGCCCTTCGGACTTTGCAATGCCCCGGCCGCCTTTCAATATTTTATGAACGATGTCCTCAGAGAGCTCATAGATGTATGTGTTGTTGTTTACATCGACGACATCCTAGTTTATTCTTCATCGGAATCTGAACATCGGAAACACGTGGAAATGGTCCTCGAAAGATTGCGTCAACACAAACTTTTCGCTAAGTTGGAAAAATGTGTTTTCAACGTGACTGAAGTTGAATTCTTGGGATTCATATTATCACCTGGCGGAGTGCGTATGGATTCAAAGAAGGTCGATGCAGTTCTCAAATGGCCATCACCATCCTCCGTAAAAGGTGTGCAAAGCATGTTAGGCTTCGCTAACTTTTACTGCAGGTTTATCCCCGAATTCTCTCGAATAGTCCAGCCCATCACTGCCTTGTTAAAGAAAAACAAACGTTTTGAATGGTCTACCGAGGCGGAACAAGCTTTCCAGGATTTGAAGACTAAATTTATCTCTGCACCAATCTTAAAACACCCTCGCCCCGAACTCCCCTACATCGTGGAAACTGATGCTTCAAGCCTTGCCATGGGGGCAGTTCTATCACAAAAGGACCCGGTAACCAATCAGTTGCATCCCGTGGCATTTTGGTCCCGCAAATTCTCGCCTCCTGAAATCAATTACACGATTACTGACAAGGAACTTCTGGCTATCAAGTCTGCCTTTAAGGCTTGGCGGCATTATCTGCTGGGGGCCCGACACACCGTTACTGTGATTACGGATCACCGAAACCTGCAATATTTGAAGACCGCAAAAGCCCAATCCTCTAGACAACTCCGTTGGGCATTATTCTTTGCCGAGTTTGACTTCATAATTACCTATCGACCTGGTACAAAGAACGGTAAAGCCGATGCCCTTTCTCGGATGGGAGTGGAAGAACACTTGGTCAACCCTAAACCTGTACCAATCATTCCCGAACAAAGAATTCTGGGTGTAATCGCCACAGAATCCATAGAGGAAGTTAAGGATAAAGCCAGGCAACTTGTAACTCCAGCAGACATACAGAATTGGCATCTGCAGGGAAAGGACTTTGCAGTAAAGGACAACTTATTGTATTTCCAAGAACGATTATACCTACCCAGCACAGATTTACAGAAAAAAGTAATCTCTTGTTATCACGACTCTTTAATGGAAGGTCATCCCGGTATAGCCAAGACCTCAGAAAAGATCAAGCGCTACTTCTGGTGGCCGTCTTGGAAAAAAGATATCAGAGACTTTATAATGTCCTGTGGAGTATGCGCCCAAAACAAGAGTCAAAAGGAAAGACCAGCAGGCCTCTTACGCCCTATTGACATCCCACCTCGCCCTTGGCATACGCTTTCTATGGACTTCATCACCGATCTACCTCCATGCTCCGGATACAATACGATTCTAGTAATCGTGGACTTATTCTCCAAGATGGCGCATTTCATTCCGCTCAAAGGCTTGCCAACAGCAGCAACTCTGGCCCGAGAATTTCTCGAAAACATCGTCCGACTGCACGGTTTTCCTTCGGTTCTAATTTCGGATCGAGGTAGTCAATTTATTTCTCATTTTTGGCGAAGTTGCTGTCGGTCGGCTCAAATTGATGTGAGACTATCGACCAGTCACCACCCTCAGACCGACGGACAAACCGAGAGGACCAATCAAACTCTGGAACAGTATTTACGCTGCATGCTGCAACAAACTGAAAAAACTTGGAAAGATATCCTTTGGATAGCCGAGTATGCCTACAATAACTGTCCATTCGGGAACTGGGAAAACCCCGTTTTTTCTTTTGTACGGCAGTCACCCTCGAACCTCGGAGTTGGATCCCCTCCAAGATCTTGAAACACCAGCAGTAGACTACCTGCATTCTACAATCACCCAAGCCTTTAAGGAAGCTGTTTTTCACCTTCAAAGGGCTAAAGAACAATACAAGAAAGGAGCAGATCAACATCGGAAGGAAGCCCCTCACTATCAAGTAGGGGATCAAGTCTGGTTATCCACCAAATATCTATCTCTAAAAGGGCCACGCACATTCAACCCAAGATACCTTGGTCCCTATTCCATCACTACCATAGTAAACCCAGTAGCGGTCAAGTTGGACTTGCCCCCGCACATGAAGATACATCCGGTCTTCCACGTCTCTCTATTAAAACCCGTGCAACCTCAAACCCGACCAACCAAATCTCCAAAACCTATCCTAGTGGATGGAGAACTCGAGTTTGAAGTCAAAAGCATTCTGGACTCCAAGATCTCCAAATCTAAACTATTCTACCTAATTGACTGGAAAGGCTACGGCCCCCAAGAGAGATCCTGGGAACCTGCTGAATATGTCCACGCTCCTCGCCTAATCAAAAGATTTCACCGAACATTTCCTGACAAGCCAAAACCCCCGGAGAAGCCCGGTTTGGGAGGGGCCTTGAGGGGGGGTACTGTCATGATCTCTGCTTCCAAAAGGTCAGGGTTTTCCCAACTCCCTTGGAAGCAGATCCATAACCCAGGTTCCGAGTGCCAACCAGTCCCAATTGGGACCTTTTGGACCCAGTCCTGGCATCAGTGGCACCAGGCTCATAAATATGCCCAGTCCCAGCGCTGGAAGCGCCGGGCTCATAATGCTTGGGTGGACTTACCTTCAGCAGACCATGCTGCTTACTTGCCTGCCAGTTGAGCCTCTAATCCTCTTCTGTTTGGAACTACTTTCCCTGTTGGGTGGGGCTGGAGCCACTCCCTAGATTCAGAACACTGGAACTCTTCTGGAAGGCAGGAACTCTTTTCTTACCAGGAACTCTTTTCTTACTTAGGCGTGGCTGTGGAAGGAGACACCTAAGCACTACAGGAGGCTATTTAAACCACACCCGGTGGATGAATCTTGCTTTGCGTTATTCTGCAACCTCTGCAGCAGAACGCTCATCGTGTCTTCTGCATCCGGTCCTGGGTCTAAGGAAAAAGGCTTACCATCCTGAATCCAGTCTTCAGCAACACCTATAAAGACAAGAAAGAACAGGTTAGCATTCCGGCATCTGAAAGGCAAAGGCTTACCATCCCGAATCCAGTCTTCAGCAACACCTATAAAGACAAGAAAGAACAGGTTAGCATTCCGGCATCTGAAAGGCAAAGGCTTACCATCCTGAATCCAGTCTTCAGCAATACCTATAAAGACAAGAAAGAACAGGTTAGCATTCCGGCATCTGAAAGGCAAAATCTTACCAACTCTTCGCACGCTCCGGAGGCCTTCGGCGCTGCATCCCGCATCTGAAAGACAAAACAAGGTGCGTTTAAAGACATTGGGGAACTTTAATACTCACGAGCCATTACTCCTTTCCACATCTAATCCAGTGGGTATTCCGGCACCCTGCAGCCGCTCCGAACTCGTACCTGCAAAATAAAAAGACAGTTAGAGCGCATCGTGAAGCAGGCAACAAGCGCTTACTTACGTGCTTCCAGGCGCTTCTATTCATCACACGGGCTCCATCTTCAACTCACTTCAGCCTGTCATCCGCCATCGCCGGAATCCTGCAAAACAAGAGACATCATTACTAAAGACTTTAAAGACATTTGAATGACTCGAAACTTACCGTTCGTGCAGTAAACGACGGACAGCAGTCCTCTGAAGTCAAGAGGCCTGCGCTACCTATCCAGTGAAGAAACTGGTTACAGCACCCTGCCCCGAGGCAGATGGAGAGCTCGGCATTCACTTACCTAAGGTGAGAGCGTTAACCTTTGGGGGTCTACAAGAGAGGAGAAGAGGAAAGAGATAGGGACACCCCAATAACCCCAGTTCATTAACCCCATATTTTCTATCTGCAGACATCTTACTCTACACGTCAGGCATACAGTGCACAGAGGTCCAGCCCAAAGAGCCAACCGGGTGCTACACATCACCTTTGAAGATACGGTAGTCGCCCAGTCAAGACCGGCGCCTCTGCGAGAATCAGGTGAGCGTTACAGAAAGTGTGCTGTATATTGCACTAAAACATATCTTTCTCCTAATACAGTGTGCAGCATACCCCTTCATCAGCACTTTCATGCGTATTGTGCAAGCGTGATAATCTAGACCCGCCCAGAGTGTGGTACGACCCGTGATTTGTTGCTGGGTTGGGGGGGGCCCCCTCAGATTGGCTCGCAAGGGGGCCCCCACATTTTGTGTTACGTCACTAACTTCACTGTATATTTTTGGTAGTGCTTCTCTGGTAAAATAGTGACGGCTGGGTAAATCATCTTTGATCCATTGTTTTCAGCAACTTCTTATAGCCAGCTTGTAGAACTGTTGCAACCGGGACCCTATCTTTAGCAATGTGGTAGGCTACCGCCTCTGTTATATCTCGCCACTTGGCACTTTTCTTTTCATAGGGCTCACCCCGAGTAAATGAAGCTTGAAATGAGTTTTTTTTTGGGGCAGAAGGCTTTCCAGTCTGGCTTACAACAGCACACCCTCTGCGAAGTGTAATACAATCTTGGTACTGTACTTTGTTGCTGTTGTAAATGGTGAGAGAGGTAGTGCTTCCATCACTTGTTGCAATATTTATTGCACTCTCTACATATCACATTGCTATGTTGCTCATCCGACTTTTTAAACCCAAAACATCCCCAAATGATTGAGCCATTTTTTCTCTTCTTAAAAACTAGCTCCTTGTTGCTGTCTTGCCTTGTGGCTGTGTCGTCCTCCATTTTGCGGCAGAAAATGTGAGCGAGCAAGTGATTGGGGGCGGGTTTACGTGTGGAGGGACGCAAAAACCAGTAAGTTGAATACGTTTTCATGCAACATATATATATCTCCATCAAAACATCACCAAATGGTCAGAGGCACTGTTATCCAGCTTTCCAAAAAGATCCAGACACACGATGTGTAGAAGGTGCTAAAGTTTCATTTTCCATAAAGTAAACCAACAAACTAAAGCAGGATGACAGCTATCTCATTGCTCCCGAAGTTGTTGTTGTGTAGTTCCCCGTGCAACGTCACTCCGCCGCGTGCGTGCATCCCTTAAAGGGGAAGCATCACACTCCTCCTTTTTCATAACAAACAACTGAATAAAGGAGAACTATCTACCACACATGAAACATCACTGCACACAGAAACTCCGAAACCCCTTTAATAACAATCACCCTGGTTCCCCGGATACTATTCGTTCCCACTTATAGTTACTGTTCAAGTACATAGTCGGTGAGACGGGCAGGTTTCCCTCGCCCAGTCATCTCGGGGTATGTCCTGCCAGCGTCCCGGGTCAGAGTCACTTCACTCGCCAGCTCACGGGCTGGGGATCCTGGTAAGCTCATAGAGCCACCACCCTCGTCCGGTACCTCTACCATTTGCACACTGGGTGACACTTCAGTCCTTGACTCACCCAGCCTTTTGAAGAAACTGGTGTTCCTGGTTACGGACACAGTTCCATCGGAGGTGGTCACCATGGACCCCTTCACCGTCACCACATCCAAGGGTGCCGGCTCGTAGGTCAGGGACAGTTTTCCTTGAGGGTGCCGGTTCCTCACCAGCACTTCATCCCCAGGAGCCAGCCTCTGCGGTCTCAGTCCTCTGCTGATGTTCTCGTGCGCCGTCCTTTCACTTCGCTCCATCTCGACTTGCTCGTTGTCAATGACAGCAGGTTCCCGCTCCACGATTTCTGACAGCAGGTTCGCGGACACATCTGGAACATGGCTTCGGCCGGGGCCACCCCGTTGACGTGTGCAGGGTGGTCCTATACCCACGCAGGAACTTGTACAGGGCCCTTTCCAGGCACTTGCCCTGCCCCTGTGCAATGCAAAACACCTTGTTCAGAGTCTGCATCATTCTCTCTGCCTCCCCATTTGCTCTTGGCCACAACAGAGTCACTTTCCGGTGGTGCACACCATACTCCTCCATCAATCTGGCAAAACGTTCGCCCTGGAAAGGTGTGCCGTTATCAGAGCACAGCACCCTGGGCAGCCCATGCGTGGCAAAGATTTTCTCAATGGCCACTTCCACCATGTCAAATGCCACAGACTCAATGAATTCCACCTCCGCGTAGCGAGACCACTCATCCACCACCACCAGGAAGTGCGTGCCCCTTGACGTGGAGCCAAAGTCGGCATGGACCACTTCCCACAGCTTTTTTCCTTGCGGCATAGTCTCTATTTCAGGCTCTTTCTGTACAGGGGAAGCTACCTGGCACCAGGCGCACAAAGCCACAAACTCCTCCACTCGCCGCTCGAGGTCCGGGAACCAGACCTTCTGGTGGAGGAGTGCTTTGGTTTTGGCCGCGCCTTGGTGTCCTTGATGGGCCAACACGATCATATGTTGCGTTCTGCTCTGCTGGATCACAATGCGGTTTCCTCTCAGCAGTAGGCCAGTCTCTGCGAAGGTCAACTCACCTCGCACCCTCCACAGCTGCTCCAATACCGACTTGGCCTCCTGTGTGCATGCTGCCAGCGAGTCTATTACCATCCGCCACGAGTCTTGTTGGATGGCCGCCTTGAGTATTTGGAAACAGTCATCTGCTGCCGAGGCCTGCTCCAGCTCTTTCACCGGTACGGAATTGGGCGTGGCCGCCTCCACCACAAGCTGAACGTGTTCGTCGGCCTCCTTCGCGCACCTGAACTGTGCCGTGCCCAGATCATCCCGAGGGTTTCTTGAGAGATAGTCTGCAACATTATTACTGCCTGGCATGTACACCAGTGACACCCCATACTCCAGGAGAGCCAGCATCCAGCGTTCTATCCTTGCCAGCGGCTTGGAGGACGAACCCGCCAGTATCGGCAACAGTGGTTTATGATCTGTCACCACAGTCACTGGGCGGCCCAGCACATATAGTCTGAAGTGTTGGCACCCCCACAGCACTGCCAGTGTCTCCCGTTCGATCTGGGAGTACCTCTGCTCCGTCTCTGACAGAGTCTTACTCACATATGCGATGGGGCGGACCTCCTGATTGGCAACTACCTGGGTCAGCACTGCTCCCAGACCAAACGGACTGGCGTCCACCACTATCTCCGACTGGAGGGCCGGATTGAAAAACATCATGATGTCCTCCGCCGTGAGTGCTCCTTTGATATCCTAAAACGCTGCCTGCTCCAAAAGTCCCCACTGCCAGGTCACATCCTTCTTGGTCAGTGCGCGGAAATGCTCAGACCGTGCTGCCAAGTCCTTTATGAAAAGGCTACAGTATGTGACCATCCATAGGAAGCTCCTCAACTCTGAGACATTCTCCTGGGAGGTGGGCCTCGACAATGTCTTTCACCTTGCGCGGGTCAGGGGCCACACCCCCCTCCCTGAAAACATACCCAAAGAACTCAATGGTCATCCTCAGGAACTCACACTTGTCGCGGTGTAGAGTAAGACCCAGCGACTGGAGGCGTTTGAATGTCTTTGCCAGCTTGACCAGGTGTTCCTCTTCAGACTTGGCAAATACCAGGATGTCATCACTTATATTTAATACGCCGTCTAGGTCCGCCAGCGCCCCTCGGATGATATTCTGAAACACCTCAGCTGCTGAGGACACCCCGAAACTTAGTCTCTCATATCTGTATAGGCCACAATGAGTTGTGAATGTGGTGATATACCTGGATCGGGATGCAGCACCACCTGATGGTATCCGGCACGAAAATTACATTTCGAGAAGAAACGGGCACCCTGGAGCTCTGCGATGATGTCGTTGATGGTGGGTGTTAGGTGCCTCTACCTCTTTATGGCCTTGTTGGGTAGGTGCATATCGACATAGATCCGGACAGAGTCTGGTTGTTTTGGCTTTCGGGCAACGACAATTGGTGACACCCATGGTATTGGGCCCTCCACCTTCTCGATTATATCCAGTTTCACCAGGTTGTCCAGCTCCTGGTCCACCAGTTCTCTGAGGTGAAATGGGACCATTCTGTGTTTGAGGGCAATGGGCTGTACCAAATCATCAATGTGCAACTTCACCGGCTCACCAGACATCCGCCGATCCCCTCAAAGAGAGCTGCATGTTTCTCCAGCAGCACCTGAATGTCATCGACATAGACTGAGTAGGCGAATGTTACGATGCCCAGCGTCTCTGCCGCTGCACAGCTTAGCAAGGTGTTGCTGCTGACCGGCGTGACGTAGAACCGGGCTCTGATCGCTGACCCACCATATTTCACATCCGCAACAAATGCAATGATCCAGTGGGATCGGAAGGTGAAGATGCGTGCCTTTGGTGTTGTAAGGCTGGGCGGGCATCCCATGGCGCCGTAGTGCTCTCGGGCCATGACATTCACTGATGCACCAGTGACACCAGGACCGGGACAGAGGATTCATTCACTTGGACCAGACCGCAAGGTTGTCTCCTTGTCTTTGCTCTCAGAACACCCACACTGGAAACAAAGAAGACATTCTCTTCTTCGTCTTCTTCTTTGTCCTCCGGAGCAGGGTTATCTTCGGCTTGGTCGATCTGGGCGACATTCGATGGGCGCTGCTGTCAGAAGAAGCCCGCCCTCACTGGACCTTGTGGGACCACCACTGGGATGGCGGGCCGGCACATTCGCGCGTAATGATCCGCACCCCCACACCTGCCCCATGTCCTTCCCGCCACTGGGCACTCCGCAGGATGGGGCAGGTCATAGCCACACTTTGAGCATGAGTTGACTGGGCCAGACCCTCTCTCACGGGGATACATCCCGGAGCATCTAGCTACTCTGCCACGGCCTACTGCGCAGATTTCCTCTGTTTTACTGTGGCGTACTCCAGCCTCCATGCGGGAGGCACGTAGTTCAGAGACTTCCTGGCATCGCCCTAGCTCCAGGATGCTGGAGAGGGTTATTCCTGGCTCCCTCAGGACTTGCCTGTGCAGTTTACCAGATGCACAGCCCTGGATTAGTTGGTTTTATGATCGTGGTCTCTGGATCGACCCATGCCACAGGGCACCGCCAACCTCCACAGTCTCCCATAGAAAGTGTCTATGGCTTCATGGTCTTTCTGGCGAGCTGCCCCCATGAGGAACCTCTCTTAGTCCGCGTTTGCCAGTGGGAGGAAGTAATCATGGAGTGCATCCTTCGCTGCACCGTAGGAGACATCGCGAGGTTGAAGGGACTGGAATACCTCATGCACCGCACGCCCCACACAGTACAACAGGGTAGCCAGCTTGCTGTCATCATTAGTTCCCATCGTGGCCCTGAAGCACATCTCAAGTCTTTCCATCCACATCTTCCAGCGGGGCCCCAAGCTGGACGGTGCACCTGAGATATCAAACTCAGGCATTGGTGGGAGGGCACCTGGGGGTCTCAACCCCTGTGGTTGTTGCGCCGCCATGGCCGGGGGTGCTTGAACTTGACCTATTGCGGGAGGTTGCTGCTGGTCCGCTTGTAGTTGAGGTGCCGCTTGTCCGTCACCATCCATGGCACTGAGCGCACAAGCACCCTTGTTGACACACAAAAAGACCGCAACTCATACCACTTTCCTTGCAGGGTAGAAGTCTCTCCCTCCCCAGGATGCAGCAGGCTCAGCAGAATTTGAAAGTCCAGGAAAAACACCCCCGAGGAGATGCCACCCACTATGCACAGTTCATACACCCATCTGGGTGGAGGATCCAGAAATTGAGCTAGGTGGGCCCAGGTATTCCCAGTATAATGACAGGTATCCCCTGGATCAAATCAAAACCACTTCAAGTGGTGGTAGCAGCCCTCTGCTGCTGAAATTTCCAGAAATTGGCCTTGGATGGCCTACTGACACTTCCAAAACGAAGCCGCAACCTTCCTAGGCCCGGATCACAAAATGGCCACCGACCACATGGTTTTCATCCTCCCCTTTGGCATTATCAGACGGTGAAACTATCTTCAAAAGAAAAAAGCAATCACCGCTGAGTTCACCGCCCGGCCGGGATGCAATCGTGCCTCGTTGGCACTTTTGTGTAGTTCCCCACGCCCTCGCGGGTGTCGTGAACCCCCCTTTGCCACAGAACGTACAAGGACACGTCTGCTCAGTTCGGGCTTCCCGGTCGCTCTGCGCGGCTGGGAACACCCCCTTTATTTATGCTGCACGCGGTGGAGTGCAACTGTAACGCTCACCTGACTCCCACGGGGGCGCTGGCCTGGTTCGCGCTGCTGTGACCTCGTCTAAGGTGATGCGCAGGGTTCGGAAGACGGACTGGACCGGGCCCCAGATCTGGCTTGTTTGACTCGCAGAAGTATCCTTCTGTAGGTGAGAATAGGGGGTTTACTGTCTGCGGGGTAATGCAATCGGCCTCCCACTTACCCCTCTCACCCTCCTCAAAACCCTTCTGTGCTTTCCCGTAGCGTCTCACCTTAGGGTCTGGAAGGACGAGCTCTCCATCCTGCTTCTGATGCAGGGGCGCGTTGGTATCCAGTTACGTCACTGGATTTTCGGATGGGTGAGAACCAAACTTGCTTGGCTTCCAGGTAAGTTTTTTCTATAAGTGGTTCCCCTTGTGTCCATGCATTAATGTTCTAATGCTAGTGTCTTTTTCCCCATAGGGGCCGGGGTCCGAAAATGCCTGGATGCGGCGCGGACCCGAAATGAAAAGGGAATGACCCAAGAGGTAAGTCTTGACATGGAGTTTTAGCTTCCCTTTTCCCTTCTTTCTCTCACCTTTGTTCTTGTTTTTTTCTCCCTAGGCGCGGGGGCGCGACTGCGAATCCGGATGGTCACTGCTGAACATGGAGGCGCCCTGTAAAAGTGAGTAGAATGCGGCGCTGCAGCGATCGATGCGATGTGCTTTTAAAAATAAATGTCTTCCTTTTCAGGATTGTCGGCGAAATGTCTCTGGGATGCAGATTTAGCAGGTGAGGCCTTTTCCTTCTTCTGTTCTCTTGTTCCCTTCCTTTGCAGGTGATTCAGGATGCTGGCAGGTGTGGCAGAAGCAGACACGGTGAGCATCCAGCTGCTAGATGCAGAACAACGCGAAGCACGTGTGGCTGATCGGGTGTGGTTTAAATAGCCTTGGAAGAATTTCCTGCAATGTGTCCTTCCTCCAATCAGGTATGTATCCTTCCCCGACCACGCCCGGGTGGTAAATGAGTCCCACAGGTAAAGTAGTTCCTTTCAGGCCTCAAGGAGGCCGGGGTTCTGCAGCATGGTCTGCATCAGGTAAGTGCACCCAAACACTTTCATAATGAGCCTGGCGCCTATGGCGCCAGGACTGACATTTTCTATGAGCCTGGCGCCATAGGCCCCAGGACGCTGTCCAAAGGGCCCCTATAAGGGGTTGCTGGGACCTTCCCCGGGGACTTGATGTCCGCTTTGGGGGACGCAGGGCCTGAGCCGGCTCCCCGGGAGCGGGCATCGTGACAGCAACGTCTTTCTGCCGCGTGCGTGCATCCCTTAAAGGGGAAGCATCACAGTTGTTGTCAAGAAACCATAAAAACCGCCATCTGTTCCATCCAACTTTATCAGGCAAAAATCACTCCAACAAAGCTCTGTGCTTTAAAACGTTTGGTGCAGCAGTGCTTCACTTCCCATTACTGTCTGGGTCACGTGAATTGGCTTAACAAAACATCGTCAGGTTCGAGAGACTGATGTCAGCACAATTTTTAAGGGGAGCATCTACAGAAAGCCCAGATAGGCAATGTAATGGCAAAAGCCCCCGATTAATATACGTGAAAGATCACACGATCACAGCTTTGGGAGATCCGCTGCACCGGTACAATTATATCACAACATTAATAGAGAGCTGAAATGCAAATTCAAAAACTATAAACACATCACAAACAAATGCTTATAACTCAATTTGTGCCGTTTTTCTTGACAAGAAAGTCAGAAAAACTGGCTGCTGTCAAACATCAGTGCAACAAAACAGAGATAGAACTGATTCTCCATATCCTGTTACTATTACAGCACCATATTAACAGAAGTCTTATCCACAAAAAAGTGCATCGTGTTAGCAGCGATCTTAGACATCAAAAGCTCACAACATGAACATGACTACAATTTAAAAGCATCATCAGCCAATGCCATTACATGCATTAAACAGACGTATCGCGGCTCGCCTGAAAAAACAAGACCAAAATAAGGTGTAAAATACACCCTCTTGGCAGCAATTTTAAGCTGATTATCAAACAAGATAGAGGTCCTAGGCACATAAAATTAACATGACCAATACTTCAGCCCCAGGAGCTCCCATCTTGATCATAGATCTTATTACCATTCCTAAAGTGTACAGTGCCAACAGAACTAATGCTGGACAGTAAATGCAAAACACAACTCTAACATTGTCAGTTAACCGTATCCTAAAATTGCAATTGATTCAAAAGTACATCATCTCAACAATAATGGAAATGCTAACCAAAAATTGCCAGTAGCATACACATCCTTATATGCACTGAAGTAGGCATTAAGTAATATTTTTATGTTTACATTTGCAATTCCTCTCTATTACTGAAACCTGGATTTCGGCCACTCACACTGCTATACCTGCATCATTGTTTACCTCTTCTACAGGGGTTGGGGGGGCGTGGCACTGGTATCTTATATCATTCGTCTTTTTCTCTTATGCCTCATAACTTGAATCTTCCTCACTTCTCCTTGTTTGAATTCTCATACTCAATTTTTTCTGCTGTCTCCTTCACATCTTCAATTTCATTCTTACTGATCTACCGTCCACCTGGTCCTGAAGCCTCATTTTGTGAGGACACTGATACATTGTTGTCTTTTTTGCTTCGCACTACTACTCCACGTATAGCTCTTGGTGATTTTAATCTTCACCTCTTAACCACCCACTCTGCTCTCCCATTTCTTTCTATTCTTGACTTTCACTATCTAGCTTCTCTTTCTTCTCCACTCTCTCATATTTCTGGATCTTGTCTAGATCTTATATTTACCTCTTCTATCCCTACATCTCCTTTGTCTTCCCTCTCGTTCTATCTATCTGACCATCACCTTCTTCTGCTCTCAATTTCTCCTGTGACTCCCACTCGCACTTTGCCTCCTGTAACTTCTCCTTCTTATCTACATCGCGACCTACGTAAATTCAACACTACACTTTTCATCTCCACTAGCACCTCTAAAGTTGTGTCCCAAGCATCATTTTCTACTTTCACAGCAGATGAAGCTGCTACTGCTACTCCTCTTTCCTCTTCACTCTCAACATCTCTTGATTCACTTTACCCCTCTTCTTCATTCCAACCTTCATGTAAACGCCCCCAACCTTGGCTTTCTCCTGATCTTCGATCTATGCAACTTGTTCTTTTGCACCTAAAAAGAGGCTGGCTAAAACTGAAGTCAGCAGGGAAATATAGTTCTTACATGTCTTACCATGCTCTCTATGATAATTGTCTTAATTCTGCTAAACAATCCTACTCCTCTGATCGACTTCACTCACAGTCTTCTCATCCTAAACGGCTTTTCCAAATTCCATCTCGTCTGCTCTCACCTCCTATCCAGGATCTCTCAACTAATTCCACTCTCACTGCTACAGATATTGCGCTCTATTTCACTTCCAAGGGGAGTCATTACGACCCTGGCGTTAAGGGTTTAACGGCGCCGTAAAAGGTGTCGGCGCCGTTAAACTCTTAACGCCTGATTACGAGGTCCCTTTGTGTACCGTACTTAGCGCCTTCCCCGGTCCCATTGAGCCCTATGGGGTGAAAATGGGAATGGGGAAGGGCCATCGTTCAATGGGGAATTAGCGCCCTGCCAACCTTGGAATGGGGTGGTAATTCCCCATTGAACTATGGCGGACCCGTTACAACACTGGCACCAACCATGGTGCTAATAGCGCCATGGTTTAGCGCCGGTGTTGTAATGAGGGCCAAGGTCTCTTCATTTCGATCATTTCTTGAATCTTCTCGCACACAGGTTAGTTCTTCGACCTCTGTGTCTCTGGTATCTCCTAAAAAAATGTTTACTGGATATGTCCCCATCACTAATGAAGATACCCTCTGTCTCCTTGCCCGTGCTCACCCAGCCTCCTCCCCTCTGGATCACATACCATCTGCACTCATACCTAAAATCAATCCTTTACTTGTTCCTTATCTTACAATTCTATTTAACTCTTGTTTTTCCTTCTTCATTTAAGCATGCTATTATAATCCTGATCTTGAAAAAGCCGTCTGCTGATGTATCTTCTGCCTCTAATTTCTGTCCCATTTCACTCTTGCCATATCTTTATAAAATTCTCAAAATGCATTCTTTACTCCCAAGTTTCTACATTTATCTGTCGTAATTCTATTCTTCCTTGTTTTCAATCTGGGTTTCGCCCAGGATACTCTACCAATACTGCTCTCCACGCTGTATTGGACTCTCTTCATTCTGCACCTCATGCTAAACAGTCTTCTCTTCATATACTCCTGTATCTTTCTGCTGCGTTCGACCCTGTTGATCACACACTCTTACTATCTGCTCTTTCCTCTTTTGGCTTTACTGGCTCTTCCTTAGCCTGGTTTGAATCAGACCTATCCCAGAGAATGTTTTCAGTTTCTTGTGCTGGGTGTTCTACTGAAACATGTTCACTTACCTATGGCGTCCCTCAAGGTTCTGTCCTTGGTCCTTTTATTTTCTCACTCTACACATCATTAGGTGGGGTTATTTCCTCTTTTGATTTCTCGCATCATTTCTACGCTGATGACACACAGCTCTTTCTTTCATTCCCACACTTTACTGACGACATCCACCATAAACTTAGTGCCTGTCTTCTAGCCATCCAATCATGGATGATCACTTCTTAGTACTTAATGCTGCAAAAACGGAGGTTATCTTTTTCCATTAATCTATTATTTCTCCTTTTCCATCACCCCCCTTCATATCATTTCCTCCGTCCCAGTTCCTATTTCTTCTGTGGCTCGCATCCTAGGTCTCTATCTTGATTCAGATCATTCTTTCAGTCACCACATTTCCTTATCTGCCCATTCCTGTCCATTTCATTTGTATAATATTCGAAAAGCCCGTCCTTTTATGACTTTTAAAACCACACAGCTATTGGTGTCTGCTCTAATCTTCTAACGGCTCATCTACTGTTCTTCTGCACTCTTTGTACTTTCTCTGTCTCGTCTAGCACCTTTGAAATCTGCATTTAATGCTTGTATTTGTGTTCTCTGTCTGCCTCCTCGTGATTCTATTTCCTTTTCCTTGACTAACCTAGGATGGCTCTCCTTTCATCACCGTTTACAATTACATTTGTTATGTTTAGTTTTTAATGCTCTCCATGGTCCTGCTCCCCCTATCTTCCGTCTCTTGTTGCATTCTACCTTCCTTCTCTCCCACTCTGTTCTGCTTCTCATCATCTTCTTAAAATTCGCCGTCCCCCATGTGCTCAATCCCGTTTTTGTCTTTCTCTCTTTTAGCACCCTTAAACTGGAACACTCTCCCACTTTCTCTCTGTTCTGTCACTGTTTACTCACTCTTTCGGGTCTCTCTGCGATCCCACCTTCTGTTGTCTGGTTAATTAGGGTTACTGCAACCACAGAAATATTCTGTGTTTTAAATGTTAATTCGTTATTTGTACTGTGCTTGTTCCTATATTCAGCAATTTGGCTTAAGGCGCTATATAAAACCAAAACAAATACAAATACAATTTTGTCATATTGATTCATCATCATCTTAGTTTAAGGGTTATATATTTATCTCGATGTTAACTATATTGTCTCGTCCTCCATCGTTTTTTCTCAAATTTTTGAAAGATATATGGAGCTATAGCGATATATTTTCATACACAACAGTCAGACGGCCAACAAAGAAAATCAGCAATAACCCCACCCATAAAATAAAACTAAAATGGAATAAGTTGTACTAGAACCCGGGTACACACCCCACTAGCTCAACTTTCAAATCTCTGCATACCTAACCCACCCAAAAATTCACACAACCATCTCTCGCCCAGCAAACCACATGCTCTTTACCACACTGCATCAACAACAAACAACACATAAATAGCACCAACAGCACACAAGGTCTCCCCCGGTCCGATACTCACACCAAAGCTCAGCACACGGTGTATACCGAACTGAAGCCGCCAACAGCACACCACTTCTCCCACTCTTCTACTCCCCTTTCACCGACTAACCAAACCCATCCGCCTCTTGTTTACAGATCCGCCTGAGCGCCTGGGGACCAACTCCGTTGGTGATGGTGCGCTATATAAATACCTTAACATTAACATTTAAGGAAGCGCTTTCAGCCCACCTTATAGCCCAAACTAACAAGTGCATATGAGGTCATTTTTCAACCAGTGCCACAAAGCGTGCAACTGCTGACATTGCACTCCTGCTAAAAGCAGCCAAAAGAGCACTTTCTCAGGCTCTATGACAAGCTGCAATCTGGTCCATGCACCTACACTAAGACTAATGAAAACTGTGGCATTGCCCTGGCACTGTAACTAGTAATGCACTTATGTCAAATAGAAGTTACCAGAACTAAGAGTTCTCAGCAACTCCATGTACGCCTGCCTGCTATTTATTGCAGGCAGGCTTTGTTCGCCTGGGAATGGCAGTCCACTCCACCCCAGCCGATGTGAAAGCCAGTTGCAACACCGTTGCATTACTATGTCCCCTCTACAGGCACCTAAGGAAAAATTTGCTAATTGCCTATTACAAAAATTAAGGTATAATGCAAACAGCAGTGCCTATGAGTCATTTGAAAACTGCGAGCCACCATAATTTAATTTTGAGTATAGCCAAATACCTGGATGGAGCATGGTGCCTACATAGCAGGCTTCCAAACCTGTCGGTTAAGTAATCGATTTCTGTGATATACTAATTTGCTGATTTTATATATATTTTAAGAATTGGTATGAGTTTTGATTTTCCACTAAACTGTTTTCAGTATTCTATTTTATATTGTCCATGAATTTTATTAGGTTGTTTGTGAAACTGTTATATTGTTTTTATTGGAAATGTATAATGTCTGAATAAAATAACGATGATGATAAGTAAACACAACACAATATCTACATTGCATGTGCACACATTGCTCCTCCTAGCCGTTCTATGGCTGTTTTTGTCTAATTGTGTTGGAATATTAACATATTAAGAATGTTATCTCAGTCAAATAACGGGAATGTACAGCTTTTACAATGTCCATAATGCGAGTCTGGCATCTCAGAGTTGTTCTCCTTATATCCACTTTCATATCTGCACTTTAAAGTATCTTGTAGGCATGTGGCACTTCATAAAACACTAAATAAAAAGAATAGGAAATAAACATGTTAAATCGCTTACTTACCTTGTCCATTTTCAACTGTGGCTTTGTTTCCGATGTACAGCACATCTATGTAGCGGTCATATGGACTGGATACATATGAAAAATATATGTAATAAATCTGAAAGTTGTTGCCATCTCCGTAGTCAATGGTTAAAGAAGAGAGGTCTACACATGTATATTCCCAGCTGCAATACAATGGGATACATCTGTTAATATCACTAAATTACGTTAGACAATTAACCAAACACAATTGCACACTGAAGATAAGTGTTTGAGAGAATTACGCCAAAAAGAAGCAATCTAGTGTTTCATTTAACAAACCGACTGCTTCACTGAAGCTTAGGGGTAAGTAATACTGCCCAGGTGGTATAGCTTGAGTAGAGGGATTGCAGAACGTAAAATTACTGAATGCAATTCCTCTTCCACCTAGGCATGCGCAACTATGACAGTGGGCAGCGGGTGTGCATCAACTCCTAATAGAAGAACAGGGCAAAACATTAACGAGGAGCATATGCAGATGAGCAATACAGTGCTGCCAGTGCTAGCATATAGCTAGGCATGGCCATTCCCTGGTGCCTTTTCTGGAATTACTATGAGCAGGAAAATACCCTGCACAGAGCTACATCTTACAAACTACTCTTAATCAGCAGATAACCAATATCAATAGTGTACTGGCATCTTAAACTAGTGTACACTGTCACACTCAATGCCCCATGGCACAGCTTGGCGTGTTACAGTGGTGGTGAATGTATGTTTGTAGATGTGTAGCATCAAGCACTTTGCAAAGCATTTGGCAGGAAGATTTACAATGCTGGGATATTGCTTGGACACAGTGTCTCAGTATATGCCTCACACTGTATTTTCAAATTGGGAGCATAGGGCCAAAGGCATGTTCTGAACATACTCTTGCACAAACATGCTTTGAAGAACTAGTTTCACCCCATGCAGGTGATCTAATTTATTCAATGTCTTTCTATAGTCATCTTATGTGATTTGAGTTCACACGTAGACATTTTGTTTGAAAGTAAATGTGGATTTACAATAATTATGGAATATGTGTATATTTTCTATTTTCAGCAGATGATCTGAGGTTAAGAATGGTCTTCAGATATCCTTCAACATCAGTAGATTCTACTGGCACCTCCAGGAGGTGGTTATTGCTACTGTTATGTGCTACAGACACTTAAGGCCACTTTTCGACACAGTGACACCAATCATGTCCTCGTTGTGAGCAGCAATAATTTCACATATGCTATTGTGTGCGTCTGCACCCACTTACACTTGTCAAGTGCTACTACACTTCCACAAACATCATTTAAATGACATAGATACATATGCATATACCATTATTTATCACCAAACTGTGCTTGGTTGACTAGGTCAGTCCTGGGCAGGGCTTGGAATTGTCTGCTGCACTGATACATATTGGAAGGTTTGCATTATTAGGCAGATAGTCATCTGTAAAATAAATGTGGCCAGAAAGTAACATGATTCTGCATATCATTATATAAAAAAAAGGTGGCATCACAGTCAGTCACTTTCAAGACCAGTAACATCTGTGGTGGAGGACAATCATACATGCCTTTAAATCAAACACTGCAGCCGTAAGAATTCAGCTCCATGGTGGAAGTTTTAGGAAAAGAGCTCATGAAACATTTTGATAGTGATAAACATGTTAAATTTCTGAACATTAAGTATAAACTAAATAAGATCCTTAGTGAGAAAGCAGAATTTGCATTATTTAGATTGAAATGCAAGTACTATGAGGGTGGGGGAAAATGTGGCAGGCTGTTGGCCCATAGATTAAGAAAGAGAGAATTTGATAGGACAATAGGAGCGATAAGGGAAACCGGTGGGACGACCAGAAATCCAGTTGAAGTAAACTAAATATTTAAAAACGTCTACAAGGAGCTATACAGTGAAAAGCGCACATTGGATGAGGAAAAATATTCAAAATTCTTTGAGATCATTTATTTATTTATTTATTTATATTCTTATTACACGCCACATGCCAGTGGGCCTCAGGGCGCACAAAAACAGAGACAAGACACACAACATGATCAGTAGAAAGGGAATGAGGCTGTGGAGGGTTACTCCAGATTGAACAGGTGAGTCTTTATGGCTTGCTTAAACACGGAATAGTTTTGGATCTGTCGTATCCGAGCTAGTATTACATTGAAAAAGATGAATGATGAAGAAAAATCGTTTCTGAATACATAGATCTCCATTGAGGAAGTTAAGACGGCTGTATGGTCTCTGAATGTTGGGAAATGTCCTGGGCAAGATTGCCATCCGAATTTGCCATCCGAATTTGATCGTGTGATGCCTCATGGGGTCCTGGAGTTAATGAGGGATATGTTCCTGGAAAACAAGGCTAAAGGTATTCTACCTCCCACTCTGCGCCATGCATCGATTTCATTATTGCTCAAACCTGAAAGCCCTGAATTAGACTCAGGGAGTTACAGACCCATCAGCCTAATGAATACGGATAGTAAGGTCTTGTCTAAAATTCTGGCAGCCAGATTCAAGATAATCCTCCCTAGGTTGATCCATACTGACCAAGCTGGTTTTGTTAAAGGGAGAATATCAGCTACAAACATGAGGAGGCTTTTGCTAACAATGGAGGAATGTCAAAAGTCACAAATTGAGTCAGTCGCTATTTCCCTTGATGCCGAAAAGGCTTTTGACAGGGTGAGCTAGAAGTTCCTGCAGTATACAATGGAGATAATGAATTTTGGTATGGAGTTTTTGAGCTGGGCGAAAGTCTTATATAATAAACCATTGGCAGTGGTCAACACCAACAGAAGATTGTCGGGAGAATCTGAATTACAGCAGGGGACACAACAAGGATGCCCACTGTCTCCATTGTTGTTTGTGATTTCGATTGAACCCTTGGCAGAAGCAATCAGATCTGCTTAAAGAATCAAAGGGGTTTGCTATGGAACAACTTTCCGAAAGCTCTGGTTATATGCAGATGATTTATTGGTGGTGGTGCAAGATCCATAGAACTCAATTGCGGAATTGATGAAGGTCCTGGAGGATTTTGGCACACTCTCAAACTACAAGATCAATTGGCAGAAATCAGAATCCCTACCATGCTCAAACAAAACAACTTGTGAAGTGATAAGAAAATGAATCTAATATGACCGGCGAGAGAATGAGATAAGTTCGAAAGAAACGTCATCTAAATCGACTACAGCAATGGCAGCGCTTGAAAAAGAGGTGGCAAGGACTAATTCCCAAAAGAAATTAGAAGCCGTCAAAGAACTAGTCTCCTCCGATCCAGAGCCACGAAGCAACCAAAATTACAATGATGGAAATGGAAAGGCAGCAACAAGTAATGCAACCTCTATTACAACAAAAAAGACGGATGGAGAGTGGTTCGACATATTTGAGCAATCGAAAGCTCCATTGGGAGTGAGCAAAGGGATGAAGACAAACAGAGACAATACAAAACAAATAGATTGCAAAAGAAAAACAAAGAACCAACAAGCCAAAACGAGTAAGAATACTCGTAGCTCAGCAAATTTCTTTAGGAATATTAAAGCACTAAATATAACAGTGAATAACTCTGAGCAACTGGCATTGAAAGGGAAAAAAAAGAATGATGATATTGTACTCGTGGATGGAAAGGCACAATCAGAAATTCGGAACGAAGAAGGCAACTCCCAGATGGAAAGCATAGCCAAGCTAACTTCCGACAGTGACGATGAAGAATTGCTGAATATTTCAACTTACAGCATATCCAATGGAGATGAAAATAAAGAAGAGACCACAAAAGGGAATGCCAAGGTAACGAATAAAGCCAATGGGCAAGAGGTCCGCGAGCCTATGGCAATTACACCAAAACTGCATGCCCAAGAATGAGAGAGAAACAGAAATGACAAGCAAAAGAGTGATTTTGTGGCCGGAAACTCCCAAAAAAGCTTTAGCTATAGCAAAGAAAGCTGATAAAAAAGCTGAAGACCCTCTAATCTTCCTTACTTTGGAAGAGAAAAGGCGAAAGAGTATGCTGAACCCAAAAATCAACTTGATGAATAAGGAAGAAACACAAGACTCATCAACAAATGAACGAGAGAACAACAAAATGGAACTAGAGGCCCATAAAGAGAAAATGAAGAAACCAGCAAGAGCTGAACATACGAACAAGGAAAGCATTGAAGAGCTAGCTAAGCCATGGAAAAACATCACAAAAGGCGAAGAGAATGTAACAAACCATCAATATAGAATATTAGTACAAAAGATAGTATGTAAAAAAAGTGGTATTCCTCTGAACCGATATACCATTCTACAGATATTCCAAAAAATACCAGTGCTCAGAGCAATAAAGAGTCCACGGATCAACCGTGTAGAAATTATCCTTGATATGAACCAGAAATTTGTGATGTTACATATCAACGACAAAAAAGACGCAGAATTACTCATGATGAGTGAAAGACAACTTATGGATGCGGGATATCAAGTGTATGAAGTTGACAACACACTAGGGGATAAAGGTTATGAAAAAACAAAAGATGTAAAAGTACTGAAAACAAAAGAAAAAGAGTTGCAGTCAAATAAAACATTAGAAAACAGAGCAACTCAAGAGTGCGATTATAACGCCAAGCTAACCTATGAAGATAGCGATGCAGAAAAATCACGCTTACCTGACGAGATAAGAAAGAAGAAAATCAAAATAACAATAGAAAATCGGGGTAAATCAAACGAGGAAAGAAGCAGCGATTCAGAACGAAACGATGGGGAAGGAGATTCAAAAAATTGGTCCTGGTTAGCAAAATCGTTAAACAATGTAAAGAAGAGCTAATGCCACGAGGAGATAACGAAGCTAGTGATAGCTTTGTGGAATACTAGAGGATTTTCACATCTCCTAAGTTCCCCTCCTGCAATCTAAGAAAAGGCAGATTTGATATGCTTACAAGAGACATGGATTACCACCATGCCATGTGTGGATGGATTCGAAGTAGCAATAAATCCAGCCGTAAAACAAAAAAAAGGGCGGCCAATGTCAGGTCAATTGACTCTAATTAAGAGAACAAGCGGTCTAAAAATCAAATCGGCCACCATTTGGTCCCCTTTCCTGGAGGAAGTCTGTTTAGAGCAAGTGGAGCTGAAAGAGAAGCACTTCCGCCTAGTGCACATACTAAATATCTATTGGAACTCAACACCAAATTCAAATCAAAAGCTTGAGGATGACATCATTGAAGCCATCGATTCCATTCTGACAACTGATTCGAAAGCAGTAATTGTGTTGTGTGGAGACTTCAATATGAAGTTAATTGAATTAGATCAACAGAGAACAACAAAGTCTGACAGTAAAAGATACAAAAATGATTGTTGGCTAGAAGAAATGTCACTTAGAAATCTCTCAATGCTCAATGGAGCGACAAGAGGAGACATTCCGGCAAAGCCGACATGGGAAAGAGGAAACCAGAGATCTATACTAGATTATATCTTTGTCTCTGAAAACATACTACACAAAATAATCTCTTTCAAAGTCACCAAAGACAAGCAAAGCGACCATAACATCATATCGACAGAATGGAAATGGATCAAAGTTAAGAAAAGAGAACAGTGGTGTTGTGACATCTCAGTGGGACCAGGGCAAAATAGATTAAGGCTAAAAAAAACAGACATTAAGGAGATATCTGACCAAATGCAAAGATGCCAAGTAAAAAGTTCAACTGCTAGAATCGAATATCAGCAATTGCCAAAACGATGTTCTCATTGTGTTCCCTCTCTCTGCCACTGGCCTTCAATTCAGAGGGGTCAAGACTAATTGATGTTTAGAGGGTGGGGGTTGCTGGGAGAAAAAGTAGTATAACCAAAAGAGCAATCACTGTGTGTTTTGAATAGTTCTTTTTCTGTATTGGTGAGTGATTTGAAAAGAAAGCTGTGGGAAATTGTGACTGCATACCCCAGTATTATCTCTGTGTTGGTGCCATTACGGAAGTCATGTTTGTTCTTGCATTGCCACAGCATTGGTGGCTGATGTTAGTCTATTTAACACATTTGGTTTGAATAAATTAATAAATCCATATTCTTACTACACACCGGCCCGGTTCCTAGTCCATTGTGGCACCGGGTATTTGTTGGGGTTGGGTGAGAGACGGGTTGGAGGCCTTACCAAATTGAACCTGAATCAAAATAATAGTGCTTTGGTGTGCGCCACCTCGATTGGGGGGAAAGGATCTCCCTGAGCTGAGTGTTACCGCGTAATAAACCATGACATTGCAATGGAAACTTATAATCAACTCCTCTGATGTCACAGCATAAGTGCCACTAATTTTTATTTCCCTTTCAGGGTGCTGTGCTGTGAGGGGAGAGGTTTTCTTAAGGGCCAAAAGAAATATTGCCAAACATGTACTTTTTCTGCCATTCGCAAACATGGTAAATCCACCGATTACACGTGGCAAAATGGCAGCATTAAACCCCATTCCTGGAGTCCATACAACTTAATTCGGCATTTGGAGCATTTAAGGATGGAGGTAAAATTGGTTTGGGGGACTTGAAGGAAAGGTTGGGGGTCTTATGTAAGCTGCATTGAAACTACAATATAGTCATATTGAGTCTCTATATGCTTCAGTGTGCATCTTCATAATTACGGAAAACTGTTCTCGAATAAGGAGGAGGGAAAATATACTTTTTACAGAGCCAAATTATTTAAAAGCCACTGCCGCCTAAACCAACTAGAAACATCTGTATCCAGCAAAGTCGGATTCGAAAAATGATTGATTCTAGGCCTTGACTGCATAGTGACTCTAAGATGCAACCTGGACTTGGGACATGGTTTAGTGATTGACGCAATGGGTACAGTTGTTGGTTTAATTAAAACTATATACAAAAGAAGATATCCAGTTTGTCATTGTGAAATATTTTGACACTGTACAACAAACTCAATGGATTTCCACACATAAGCCCATTTCCTTCTTTCTAAAGGTATGTAAGAGAACAATTCCCGCTTCCTCTTGAATACGCGGTAACAAACCACAAGTCTCAAGGCGTTTTATCGGCAATACTTTTCATAGTTTCATCTTTATAAATGTAATATTACAAATAATGCATTCTAATTGCAGTAATTAAAATGTAAAAGAATACCAGCACTGTTGATGACTGAAACTTCACATAGTAAATATTTCTCTGTAGTGTACATTGGGCCTCATTACAAGTTGGGCGGTATCCCGGCGGTAAATCTGCTGGAATACCACCCAAACAAATAACTGTTACTGCCGCTTAGTCTGGTGGAATTTCTGCCAGATCACAAGTGGTGGTGTAATTGCCCATTTATTTTGGACTCAATAGGGATTTGGCGGAATTACCGTGGCAGAATTTCTCTTCTGTCGATTCTGCTGCTTTTTCAGCTGTGAGTTGAAGGATTGACCTCCAGGAAAATCCTTGGGGCAAATCCTCCACTCCAGACCCGAACTCGTAATTTGAAGTAGTGGTAAAGTTGGCTGTAACGGTGTCACTACAACTTTACCACTTACTGCCAAACTCGTAATGAGGCTGATTGTCTGTAACATTACAGCCAATAGCCGTCTTACTACTTTCAGTGTTAATTAAACTGCAAACTTTCAAAAAACACAAAATCCCCCATTCTTTCTACTTAAAAAGTATATTACAAGTCACAAAGAAACTATTTTGGTTATAAGAACAGAATGGACTACCTACATTGTTCACTTAACAAAATAAACTTGTATCTTCAGCTCTCATCGTTTTTAAGATTGTAACTCGAATACGCCATCAGCTGTCTAAATACTTTAAAATATTAGGTAGACTACACGAATGATATGTAACAATGTTGTAAACATACACTAACTTGAATATAGTTGAGTATCTATTCCCTCCAGAACTTAAAATATGTTTAATTAAATCCCTCTTGGATCTTTTTTTCCTCATGCACCAATGATTAGAAATTGATAAAGGCAACACCAAAGTGTTACACACAAACTGTTGTATACATGATAGCATACATAATATACTATATTTGAGGGTAAAAAAAAGATAATGTGCCTCATTACGAGTTTGCAGGTAGCCATACCGTTTTTACCGGCATGGCTACCCCCAAACTCGGGTCCAGGTCCCGCAAAATGGGAATAACCGGGCTCGCGTGTGGATATCTTTTGCTTGACATTCTCATTGTGTCACCTGCATACCTTCAATAGATAGCTAGTTTGGTTCAGAGACACTTCTGTCAATTGGGTTTGCCTTTCCCAGACTGCAGAAACTCTTAGTAGGGCAGAGTTTCAATATTACCATTTGGTGTAAATAGCCATCAAAACTGTCTGGAACTCTTGAGCACATCTCAAGGCCATCACAGATCCTTTACCAATCTTTATAATTCTCTTCGACACACTAAAGACATTAAAAAACACCCAAACGTGATTTTGACCATCCCTGCTTACGCATTTATTCTACCATCCTTATTTTACCCTCATGTTTGCTACCCAAGTGTCTTCTATTTTTTTTACCCATTCTCTGTCACCTGACGTATCCCTTCCATGGCTGTTCCCTTTCCTGCTCCTCCCAAATAATGCGGTTTGGTTTAAGACCCCGGGCGGGCTTCCAATTCCCTCGCCCACGGACAAGGACTCAACACTTAAAGACCAATACGGTGGTGACCCGCACAGTATAAAGCCAAATAACATAACATGATATATGCCTAAGAAACAATGCTGTGAATCAAGTAGTTGGGTGAGAAATGCAGCCAGTGTTGTGGGTGCATTACTATCTTTTTAATTCTTTACACTCCGCATGCAAATGACTGTTGTGCAGCAGAAGAGAAAATATTCACCTATGTTTGTATGTAGATATGTATTTGCAGGACTTCTATACCAAAAACCTTTTTACTAAGCAACTGATATCTGTCCAAAAAGGGGGGAGAGAACACTGGATCAGCTGCGTTCACACAAAGGCATGTAGAGTAACACATAACACAGATGTCTGTGGAATCTGCATACATATGTAGCAATTCCAGCCGGGTCCTGGCTGCCTTTCATCCTTACACAGTCAATATGAATTTCTTAATACTTTGAGGGTTTTTTTAGACCCTGTTGGCGCTTGGTAATGGTCCCCTTAGCAGGTGGGTTAGAACTCCCTGTTTTACGGAGATAGATGAAATTCAACATGGCCGGGTTTGTTCTTGAGGATGGATACGCTCTTTCTAGCCGGTCGTAAATATACCCTTTAGATGTATTTTATTTGGACTTATTGTTATACTCTACTGTAATTAGCAATCATTGGTTTTGATTTTCACACTTTTTCACACTTGATTTACTTCTGAGATGCTTTCTGTCAAGCATAATTACTCTGTTATGAATGCTAAATGAAAACACAGCTTGCAAAATGACTACCATTACGTTGGCTAATAGTAACATTAGATTTAAATCAATGAAGATGCCCATTAAAAGATCAACATTTGGAATGGCATACAAAAATAAACCCTCTAATTGCAGGAATATACCTCCCTTATTCTATGGGTCTCACCACCCCAGTCCCTTGTGTATACATTGAAGGCCCACCTGCAGCTACATTCTAGCCACACCCATGCAGGCCTTTCTGAGAAGGGCTGGCAAACATGAATTTTCATACAAAACAAATTGGCTAGTTAGGGGCAGCACACTGACCAATTTAATTTAATAGACTTGAATATCACAGTAACCGATCTAATTTGATACATTAAATGCACTATTTCGCAGAATACTTTCATTCATAATATGCACTAAAGGAGAGATACAGAATTGCAGACTACTCGCTCATAGAGGCCACATGTCAGTTCATTTAGCATAAACATTTTGTGAACTGTTCATACCTGTCTCCAGGAACCAAATCCATGTCAAATTCTTTCCATACCCAGATGGTTGTCATGTTGAAGTCTTGGTAAGTGAACTCAATATAGATTTTTTCATCCGTAAATCCCTTATAGGCAAAGCAAATCTAAATAGAAACAAACAAAAAATCATCTTTTTACCTGAAACCTGATAAAAGAGGTTTTGAGAACATTGTATTAAACATTTTTAGCCGTTTGCATTATTTGAGTAGATGTCACTGAGGCAGCTATGGTTGCTCTATATTGTGTTAAGGAACTTAGAGCTGCCAACTCAAAAATACCAACACCAATCTTCAGTCTAAACTAGCTCTCTTCAAACAATAGGACTCTACACATTGATCAAGTACTTCAGTGGGTTGCGGTCCTGATATGCAGATACTGCAGGAGTAATTTGTGGACTGTAGATTCAAATGCCAGCAGGACTGACTGCAGGGCCTTGCAATATCACTTCACGCTCCCAGGCCCTGATATAGCGAACATTCCATTGAATACACAGTTGTAAATCAGGTCCACATTATTGTTTGTTCTTTTTTATGATTGCTTGATTTTTATAAAAGTACCCAATCCTCTGCGTGTCAATGGGTAAGTCTGTGCTGTCTCTACTCTCGAGGCATAGATGGTTGGTGGTGTACCTATTTCCAAATCCTCCAGAGAGTATAAGCCTGAGTTATTACACTGAAGCACAACATTCCCTTTAGTGGGGCTTCCTCCCCACCAGCTAGAATTCTGTTTTTTGGGGGATTCTCTCTGGGAATACCCTGGTGTGAAACGGCCCCCCAACCAGTTCTTCCATCCGCTAACCACACGTGTGCTTCAGGTCAGGTATTAATGATACCGCACCTTCAAAGGAGCAGGATACTGGCATGCCTTTGGGCTACTATATAAAATCTCCCCATGCTAGACCTAAACCCTTTTGTAGCGAGAAGTCGCAGACAATATGTACAGTGTACATTCTATCTCAGGACTCAAAAGTGTATGAGTCTTGTGTATTGAACAGGTGTAAGAAGCTCCCAAAACATGTGTTCAGTCTACTTACAAGTTGTATTTTTAATTTCGCAGACTGGACTAGCTTTAATAATATTGCCACACTGGCATTTCGTGTCACAAAATCTCTTGGGAATTATTTGGGTAAAGTCACTCCATTCTCTCCAAATTCAAGATAAGGTCTCCTACAATGTCTTTCGGACACTTGGTTCTTCCTCCGTCTCCTCAAATTGAGCATCAGACCTCCTTTTGGCTCAGAATGTCTTTCAGCTATTCTTTGCGCAGTGGGAGTTCCAAACTGGATCTCTCCCACTCCCTGTCCTTCTGCCCACTGCCCCTTACCCCTGCTCACACTCTGAGGGACACCCCCGGTACCTCCCTCACAAACACCCTTCCCTCTTATCTCCTCCAAACCCGGCTCCCCACTTTCATAATCCATTGGACACCTCCGCCACTCAAGCCCTTCACTATAAAAGTCGCTTACATACTCCTCTACCCCCTGTTCCCACTCAGCACTTACTGCTCCTCCTCAGCCCCCTTTCACTTTTTGACTGTGCAATTGACGTTTTGTACTCATTATGTACGTTATATTTTTTAAAGACAAGATTGAAGTTATCCAAAATGATATTAGCCAAAAATCTGCAAATATAAATCAAATGTCCTTTGAACTTGCACCAGCTAGAGTATTCTTGGACTTCTCGGAAGTGTCAGACATGATCTATAAGCTCCTTAAAAATCTTAAACCTACGAAATACCTGTTTGATATGATTTCTGCCAATATTTTATTTTTATAACAAAAATGTTATTGAGTTTTTGTTCGTACATACAAAACATTCAATATACAAACAAACAAAAGAAATATAACTGCATACGTATGAAAGAGCATTATGAACAGTTACTGTGTGCGTATATATATATATATATATATATATATATATATATATTTCTGAGGCTTGTGGAATCTGCTTAGATCACATGCTGTGCATAGGCTGACATCTAGTGCAAGCTGCAGAGTATTACAGTTTGTTTTTCGAAAACTCGAAAATGGGCGTCGACACAGGGCGTGCCAGTAATACTATCCCTAGTGTTACGTCCACTGTACCCAAGATCCCTCACGCGTCTAGGATCGTCAGATTGTTTTTTTCTGCCATACTGGTCGGAAGCACTTTGCGGAGTCCCCTGGCCTTAGCCATACTTTTGATAAAATATCGATAAATTTACATCCCTTCCCCACCCCAACGTCGAACTTCGACACTCGACGCTGGCTTGGAGAAGAATTCGACCGTCGGCTGCTGCACGATGGATTTGGGCCTCGGAAGGCCTCTGGCCTCGGCCCGGGCCTTGGAAGGCCTCTGGCCTCGGCCCTGCAAGTAGGGAGAGTGGGGGGTTGGACATACTCTACACTCTTTTGTATATAGGTACATCTTATACATTTCCTACACTTACCAGCCCGCTGCCTCAAGGTGCGTATGGAGGGTACCCCTTTTCAATTCTGCCCCAAGTGCAATCGCAAATACCCTTGGGTCGACAGGCACGCCACGTGCAATCTCTGCTTGCCGAGGGACCACTCCGAGGCGAACTGCAGAGCGTGTAGTAGGTTTAAACCTAAGACACTTAAGGACCGTTCAACAAAGCGTTGGGCCCACCATGCCAGGCAGGCAGCCATGGCGGTGGAGGGCGCCTTCAGCGATGGCAGCGACGCTGTGCTTTCGGATGGCGAGGGCATTACGGCGTCTAAAGACAGCCGAGCGCAAGTCCCTGACCTCGGAAGGTTGTCCGACAGGGCGGCTATGGGGAAGACCCCCGGCGACACAAGCGCTTCACACACCACTCACACTAAACACACAAAGTCCAACCGAGACTCGACAACGTCGAGTTCTCGGAAAGAGGCACATAGAGAACGGTCCGAATCAGTGTCCTCTGGGCGTTCTCGATCGAGATCGCCGCAATTCTCCAGGCAATCATCCACTCTTGCCAAGAGTGCCTCGCTCCCTAAGCTAATGGAAGTTCGATCGTCGGAGGACGAAGACGACTTCCACCCCCAGGCCGCTCTCCAGGAGTCAGAGCCCGCAGACAAGATCACCGCGGCCCCACGTTCGAAGGACAGGGACTCTACCCCCGATCCTCGACGCCAGGCGTCGAAAACCACCGGAACCACAAAGGGACAGGGAAAACACTCTTCCACTCACAGGGAGGGGGGAAAACAGCAGAAGAAGCAGCCACTGCACTCTTCCACACCTGTAAAACACTACACTCCTCTTAAACAGACAGACAAGTCCAAGTCTGCTGCTATTTCTAAAACCAGCAAGTCTACTCAGGATAAGTCTCCTAGACTTTCTGAGAGAGTCATTCCCAGTTCCAAAGAATGGTCGAGTGATGACATAGATAGGGACATGTCAAGGATGTCTTCTTTGGCAGACTTTTATGATAAACATCCAGACCATTCCCTTTCATATAATCCACAAGGGGCTACACCCTGAGGCTCTAATGATCCTATCCCCCCGAGTAAGAAGTCCCGGTTTGAGACACCTATGAGGTCTTCGGACCCCTTCGATGTACAACCATACTCACGGCCATACTCACAGTATCAAGGAGAGACTTCCTTTGGTGAGGACCAAGAATTTGGCATGGTAGAAGAGCAAACCGGGACGGGCTACTATGGGGATGATGAGGACCAAGAAGAGGAAGAGGAAGACCCTGAAACCTAGAGAGTAGATTCCCCGGTAGAGAAGGAAGCCCCGGTTACCGACTCCCCTGTCGATAACCAACCCCTCCTGAACAAGGTTCTCGCACGAGCTGCAGAACATTTCCATATTGACACCCACGGTTGCCCAGACCATCCCTATCCTTAAGTCTATTCAGCGAAGAATAGACCCGATCCTGGTGAACCCGAACCTCACCAGAGCAGTCAATCCCAGAGTTGAAAAACTTTTCAGCGCAGCCCAGTCTGACCCTCTCTATATAAGAGGACATCTGAAGCCAGACTCCCTGGCTGTCACTAACACTCGTAAGAGGGCTGGATCACCCTTGTCATCGTCCGAAGCTCCTCCAGACAAGGAGAGCAAAAAACTATATGGTTTCGGCAGGAAAGTAGCCTCAACGTCCGCCTATCAGGCAAGGATTGCAAACTCCACCGCCCTGTTGGCCAGCTACAACTGCCATTAGTGGGAAGAAGTGGGAAGAAGTCGCGGCACTCATAGCCTCTGCACCAGAACCCTTAAAGGGCCAGTTAGCACGAATTTCAGCAGAGGGTAGAGCCGTGTCTGGTTGCATTTTAAAAGCAACTTTTGACGCCACGGACAACGCAGGCAGATTGATAGCAGAAGGTACTGTTATCAAGAGACATGCATGGTTACGGCAGTCTGGTTTTAAGGCAGAAACCCAGGCATCATTGTTGGACAAACCAGTGGAAGCCGATCTGTTGTTTGGTAAGGCGGTCGAAGACGCGCTGAAAAATGCCAAGGACGAATATGAGACACTCAAGTCCCTTGGCCAACTAACCAATAAACCCCCTAACCAGAGAGGGAATCGAAATTTTTGTTGCCCACGCGGCCAAAATTCCCAAAGAGGATGAAACTATTCCCAGGGGCAGGGTACACAGTGGAACAACAACAGCCAACAGTCTACCCAGGGTTACGGCAGGTGTAATAGGAGAGGAAGTGGTAAAGGCAGAGGCAGCCCCAGTAGAGGAGGCGGCACGCCTCCACCAAAGCAGTGACGCTCAGTTCAGGGTCCCTTCTCACGCAACCCCAGTAGGGGGACGCATTTCCAACTTCACCCAGGCTTGGGAAGGGATCACATCAGACAGATGGGTGCTGTCAACAGTATCCGCAGGGTACTGTATAGAACTACTGCAGCGTCCCCGGAACCATCCTCCACGACAAAGAGCACACTCTTTAGAACATCAGAAGATTCTCCTCGAGGAGATCGCCAATCTGCTAGCAAAGGACGCGATAGAACCTGTCCCGGGACACCAGGTAAACAAGGGTATTTATTCAACTTACTTCCTTGTGCCAAAAAAAGCTTTGACAATGCGCCCAGTATTGGACTTACGGCCTGTCAACAAGTATGTCAAGCCCCAAAAGTTTCGAATGACTACGCTACAAGAGGTAATCCCCCTACTAAAAAAGGGGGATTACATGGCAACCTTGGATATGAAAGATGCCTATTTTCATATTTCAATGTTCCCGGCGCACAGAAGGTACTTGCGCTTCAAGGTCGACAGTCGGCACTACCAGTTCAAGGTACTGCCCTTCGGGATAGCTTCGGCACCAAGGGTATTCACCAAGGTACTGG
The DNA here is from genome assembly GCF_040938575.1 of Ambystoma mexicanum. Taxonomy (NCBI): domain Eukaryota; kingdom Metazoa; phylum Chordata; class Amphibia; order Caudata; family Ambystomatidae; genus Ambystoma; species Ambystoma mexicanum. Next base: position 1,401,164,466 of record NC_090933.1, read on the forward strand.
CGGTGGCGGCTGCACACCTACGCAGGGAGGCAATCCCAGTGTACCCTTATCTGGACGACTGGCTCATAATGGGGGAAACCCCAGTAATTTGCAGGACAAACATTCATAGGACTATCGACCTCCTCCACGAATTAGGCTTCTCAATCAACGAGAAAAAGTCAAGCCTGGTGCCAAGCACTTCCAAACAGTTCCTAGGAGCAATCCTAGATACTCAAGAGGGGTTGACATTTCCTTCAGAGGAAAGAATTCGGAATATACTACTGCAAATTCTTCAATATCAGTCCGGTCACCAAATAACGGTACGCAAAGCAATGCGTTTGCTGGGCATGATGGCGTCATGTATTTACCTGGTCCCCCACGCACGCCTGCGCATGCGTCCCATGCAGGAATGGTTGGCAAAACAGTGGTCTCAGGCAAGTGGTCAGTGGGACAATCTAGTGGTCGTTTCGCCAACACTGGTACAAAGCCTTCACTGGTGGACAAGAGAGAATCTTGCACAGGGGAAACCCTTTTACGATCCCGAAGTACAGGCAGTAGTCACTACCGATGCATGCCTGACGGGGTGGGGAGCTCACCATCTCCACCACACAGCTCAGGTTCTCTGGTCTCCCTCAGTGGCCAAGAACCACATCAACCTGCTAGAGCTTCTGGCAGTATTCAGAGTGCTTCAAGCGTTCGAGCCCTACCTACTAAACCTCTCAGTACAATTCCGGACGGACAGCACGACAGCCATGTTCTACCTGAACAAGCAAGGAGGGACTCTTTCGCCAAATCTGTCCAAGCTTGCCCAGAAAATCTGGATATGGGCACTCAGACGGAATATCTTCCTGTCATCACAACATGTTCCAGTGTGCGGAGACTCCCTCCCAGAGGAACACGAATGGGTTCTACACAGAGAGGTCGTAGAAGATATCTTCTCTCATTGGGGTTTCCCCACTATAGACTTATTCGCCACAAGCGAAAACAGACAATGCCCAGTATTTGCATCCAGGTTCCCCCAACCAGACTCCCCGGGGAACGCCCTGTGGATGAACTGGTCAGGGATGTTTGCGTACGCTTTTCCACCAACTCCTCTCATCAGGAAGCTGGTCAACAAGATGAACAGAGAGTCGATGACGCTCGTCCTAGTTGCTCCCATGTGGGCAAGACAACCGTGGTTCCCACACTTATGCAGGATGGCGGTGTGCGAGCCCATCAAACTTCCGACCTGGTACAACCTACTGTCCCAGCACCAAGGTCAAACAGTGCATCAGCAACCCAACTCAATGAACCTGGCAGCATGGCTCCTGAGGTCATAGAGTTTGGACATCTCAATTTACCCCATAGGTGTATGGACATCCTAAAGGAATCTAGGAAACCAAACACAAGACACTGCTACTTTGACAAGTGGAAGAGATTCGTTATCTGGTGCCAGAGTAAACAGATCAACCCAGTTGATTGCACTCCTTCCACTATTGTTACATACATGCTCCACCTGCTGGATGCAGGACTGGTTTTTAACTCACTGAAAGTACACCTGGCAGCCCTGTCGGCATACACCACTTCCCAGGGTGGGACCTTAATGTGGTGCTATGTAAGCTCATGGGCCCCCCTTTCGAGCCCATGCATAAAAGCAGTCTCAAACACCTGACTTATAAAACTACCTTCTTAGTAGCTATTACTTCTATAAGAAGGGTCAGTGAAATTCAGGCTCTGTCAGTGCAGGATCCCTTCTTTACTGTCCATAAAGACAAACTGGTTCCACGCACACACCCTAGGTTCTCACCTAAGTTTATATCTAAATTCCACGTAAACCAGTCCATCAAGTTTCCGGCTTTCTTCCAGGACCCTCAAAGCTCGGCTGAGGTGAAACTACACACCCTAGATGTGCGTAGGGCGGTCCTCTACTATCTAAATAAAACCAGACCGCTAAGGAAAACAGATCAGCTGTTTGTCTCCGTAGCTACAGGCAGAGAGGGGGATCGCGTCTCTAAAGGTGCCATCTCGAAGTGGATTATTAACTGTATCCAGCTGTGTTACTCACTCTCTGAAAAGACTCTGCCTTTCACGCCAAGAGCCCACTCTACAAGAGGCATGGGGCCACTCTGGCTTTCATTGCAAATGTACCCCTTGACACCATTTGCAAAGCAGCTACTTGGAGCTCTATTCACACTTTTACTCAGCATTACTGCATTGACACCCATTCCAAGGCAGATACACAAGTGGGACAAGCGGTTCTAAGACACTTATTTGCTCATGACCCTTCTCACATCCTACCTCCTTCTTCAGGTACTGCTCGCTAATCTATGCACAGCATGTGATCTAAGCAGATTCCACAAGCCTCAGAAGGGATACATTACTCACCGTAATCGTATTTCTGATGCTTGTATCTGCTTAGATTCACATGCGACCCACCCTTCCTCCCCTCTGAGAGAAGGCGCATGGTTGCTTGTAGTCTTACCTTTCTATCTATCTGCTTGGATTATCTGTACTCACGCTACTCCTCATGCTACCTCATGTCAGAAAAAATACAATCTGACGATCCTAGACGCTTGAGGGATCTTGGGTACAGTGGACGTCACACTAGGGATAGTGTTACTGGCACGCCCTGTGTCGACGCCCATTTTCGAGTTTCGAAAAACAAACTGTAATACTCTGCAGCTTCCACTAGATGTCGGCCTATGCACAGCATGTGAATCTAAGCAGATACAAGCATCAGAAATACGATTACGGTGAGTAATGTATCCCATATATAAAGAAGGATTATACATATACAAAGTCAACTTCGGCACATTCTTGGTTATCGCAACCGGGTGTTGACAGGTAGTTGTGTTGCGTTTTGGAGTGATGGCAAAGTTGCACGCTGGAGCTCGTTAGCTTGTTCTCTGCATGTTTATGACGTTTGTTCCCATTTTCCCCAGATTTTGTCCGCCTTGCCTGGGCAGCCACGTGCTTGGTATATTCGGCGTTCCATTAGGATGATAGCATCTACATCTGTGGTCCATTGGTCATAGTGTGGGGTTGTTTCTGATCCCCACAATTGTGCAATGTTTCTTTTGGCAATTCCTGTGGATGTTGAGAGTAGCAGCTTTTCGAAGCGAGATATTGCCCCTTCCTCTTCAATCCCCAGGAGTTTGGGGTCGGTTGGTATTGGGCGGCCCATGACCCTCGAGAGCCTTTCACTGCATTGTCGCCAAAAGTGCTGTATTCGCATGCATTGTCATAGGACGTGGTAGAAGGTTCCTTCTTCTCGTTTACAGCGTAAGCATTTGGGGTCGGTCGCTTTGCCCCAGTTGTACAGTGCTAGTCGCGGGTAGTATATTCTGTGAGTGTCTCTGGGATACATTAGGGTCGAAATTCATTCTTCTGGTAGTATTGGACCTACATCTCTTTCCCATTTCAACTTCAGACCCGATAATTCTGTCGTGGCAAATGAGAAGATGGCGTTATACATGGTGGATGTGACTTTGTTTTTCACACTGTCTACGACTATGTTTCTTTCTATTGGTGTGCATTCCGGCATGTCTGTCAGCAGGTCCCTTTGTTCAGAGAGTGCATGTTGCAGCTGTCCATAGTGGTAGCACTCGGTGGCTGGAAGACCGTATGTGACGGAGATCTCGGCAAACGGCATGAGTTGGTTGTTCACAAATATTTGCTGTAGGGTTTGTATACCGGCTGCTGCCCAGTTAGGCCATTTGGGGAGTTTACTGAGACCTGTGAGGTGGACGTTGTTCCAGATGGGCTGGACTGGGGTGATTCTGTTATCCCAGCCGATAAGTTTGTGTGTTTCTTTCCATATTTGGGCAGTCTGCGCCATTATCGAGCACTCGGGAGGGTGATACTGTTTGCCGTAAAGGCTTTCTATCGGGGACATGTCATGTCGTGCAGCTATTTCGGATTGCCGTGAAGTATATCATTTACCGTCGCCATTTGGGTCGCCCAGTAGTAAACTTGGATGTTGGGGAGTCCTATTCCCCCCTCCCAGACTGAGCGTTGGAGGGTTTTGAGGTCTATTGTCGGGTGTTTCACTCCCCATAGCAGTTTACATGTCATTTTATCTATTTTGTGGAATTCCTCTGTCGGGATGTGGAGAGGGGCGTTTTGGAGGACGTACAAGAACCGGGGTAGAGCCAGCATCTTGAAGAGCGCTGCTCTGCCTAATAGTGTTAACAGTAATGCTTCCCAGTGGACCACATCTTGGGCAAATTTCTTGACTAGTGGGTGTAGATTTTGGGAGATGTAGGTATCCAGTGTATTGGCGATTATGATGCCTAGATAACGGAACTGTGTGAGTTAGATTTTGGTATGGGGAGTCGTGTGGTGGTATACAGTCTACTCCCTTTGCTGGGAAGAGCACGGATTTGGGCCAGTTCACCCTGAGGCCGCTAAAGGCTCCGTATTTTATTAAAATTTCAGTGACTATGGGGCCTGAGATTGCCGGGTCACCTAGGTATATCAGGAAGTCATCTGCGTATAGGGATATCCTGTCTTCCCAACCTGAGTTCCATCGGAAACCTGTCCATGCGGTTGCGTCTCGCAGAATGACTGCCAGTGGCTCAATTATTAATGCAAACAGCATTGGCGAGAGGGGACACCCTTGCCTGGTGCCTTTTCCCAGTTGAAAGATGTACGAGGGCCACCCGTTCACTCTCACCTCTGCCAGCGGGTTGTTGTAGAGAAGCTGGACCCATTTTATGAATGGTTCACCGAAATTCATCTTTCTCATGATTGCCCATAGAGCCTCCCAATACACTGAATCAAAGGCTATTTCAAAATCTATGGCTAACAGCGCCACTGATTGCTGTAGGGCGGGCGCTCTGTCCAATGCCAGATGCAGCCTGCGGATATTCATTCTTGTTGATCTTTGAGGTATAAAGCCGCACTGGTCCGGATGGATCAGTGCTGTGATGACCTTTTGGAGTCTGTTTGCTAATAATTTGGCCAGTATTTTCGCTTCGCTGTTGATTAGTGATATGGGCCTGTAGGAGCTGCACTCATCTGGGGGTTTGCCTTTTTTGGGAATCACTATTATTGTGGCTTTGCGGAGGTCTGGCGGGAGCTCGCCCTCTATTAGGGAGTATTCGAACAGGTTGAGTAGGTGGGTGGATATGTCTAGATGGCTTAATTTTTTCCAAATGTCGATTGGGAATCCATTGGGGCCTGGGGTCTTGCCTGCTTGAAGTCGTGCAATGGCTGTTGAGATCTCTTCTTCTGTTATTTTGCTATCTAGCACATTGGCTTGCTCCGTGGTGAGTGTTGGGAGATCGGTGTTATCCAGCATGGAGCTTTCTGCTGTGCCATTGGGAGGCACATAGAGTTCTTCGTGGAAGTCAGCAAAGCATTCTGCTATTTCTGCATCAGTGGAGACTATTCCTGCATTTCTTGTCCTGATGTTCTTTACTTTATGCTGTCCTTCATCACGTTTTTCCAACCATGCAAGCATCTTGCCCGCTTTTTCCCCTGTTTCATATAGGCGTGCTTTCATGGCACTGTGCGCTTTCTTGCCACAGTCTAAGGACAGATTATGTAACTTTGTCTGTGCCAGCATTAAGGCTCTGTTTGTCTGGGGGGTGTCGCTGGTGATGTGCTCTGTTTCTTTGATCACAACTTCTTTTTCGGCTTCAATGATCAGTTCACGTTGCATCTTTTTCTTGGCGGAAGTCCACGATATGATCTCGCCTCTCAGGACTGGCTTGTATGCTTCCCATAGAATAGTGGGGTCATCTACCGAGCCTGTATTTAGCTCGAAATATTTGGAGGTGGCCGCCTCCATTTTCTCTTGTAGGTCTGGGAACCCTAGGTAGTAGAAGTTAAGTCGCCAGGTAGGCGGGGGGCGTGGCCTCTCCGTTTCCAGCTCTAATAATAGTGGAGAGTGATCAGATATGCCTCGTGGGAGGAAGGATGCGTTGCAGGCTTTGTGGATATTCTGAGATGGAAGAAAGAAATAGTCTATTCTGGACATTGAGTCATGCGCTCCTGAGTGGAAGGAATATTCACGTTTCTCCCCATGTAGGTCTCGCCACGTATCTCGGAGCCCCAGTGCGGACGCAAAGGCGCAAGTTTGGTGACAGTGGTGGGGTTTCTGGCCCTCAGAGGCGTGCGATCTAAGGCATTGTTCATTACTTCGTTAAAGTCCCCTCCTATCACGCAGGTGTCTGCCATGCTTGTCGCCAGGATGGGGGTAATGTCAGCTAGCAAAGTATTGAGGAGGGCTGGTGGAGAATATATTGCCATAATCGCCAGAGTTTGGTTGCATAGCATAGCCTGAATTTGTACATATCGCCCACCACTGTCTTGCTTTATGTGTTTGATCTCAAGTGGTAGTCTTTTATGGATCAGTATTAGTACTCCTCTCGCCCCATGGAGAAACCTGTATGTATCGCTGTGCGGTAATTGGATCTTTGGAATAATTTACATGTGGTTCCCGCCAGGTGCGTTTCTGTTAGGAGGGCTATATCTGGGGAGTGCCTGTTTATGTGTTGTAGAACAAGTCTTCTTTTGATGCTGGAGCCCAGCCCATTCACATTCCATGTCAGGAGCGTTAGGCGTTTGTTATTTGGAGTCGTCGTAGGCGCCATCAGGTGTTTGGTTGTTAGGTTCCCGGATGCATTCTGTAGGTTGTAGTTCTGTCGGAGTTAACAAGGCAAGTTTTGTTGCGGCGATTGCCTCGTTTAATGTGCTCATGGTGTCATCATATGCTAAACATTGAATAAAAATATTACTTCCAACTCCCCCCTCCCCATACTTCGCCCACAACTGAAGCATCTGTCGGCCCAACATAAACTTATAAACAGTTAAACTTTAGCTTGAATGTGCCCGCTCTGCTTTCCAGTCTGGGAACAGTTTGGGACTGGGCAGTATAGCGCCTCCGGTCGGTGCTATGAGTTTGTTACTTTGTCTAGGGGGGTGGCTGCTGGGTGGCCGCCAGCCTTCGTCTGCTTCGTGATTGGATTACATTGCAGAGCGTGGGCTCTTTTGGTTTACATTTGCAGCATTAACATTGTCTTGGGTGGTATCGGGTTTCGTTATTCGTTTCCTTGTTGCGGGATCTCAGCTTGTGGGTGCTGCTGGGGTTTCAGGTCTGGTGGTCGCGCAGGGTGTGGTCTGTTGCATTCTCTTCTCTTCTCCTCATCCCCTCGGCACTCCAGTCACCATCTATGTGTGTCTCAGCCCAGTTCCACGCTTCCTTCGGGTCAGTGAAGTGTACTGTCGTGCCTTTATGGGCAGGGAAGATTAGCCCATATTTGACACCCATTGAGTGTAGGCATCTTTTGAGCGGGTCAAAGAACTGGTGCGCTTTCTGCACCTCTCTGGTGAAGTCAGGGAAGAAAGCGATTTTTGATCCGTTGTACGTGACTGTCCCGTTCGATCTTGCTAGCTGTAGCACAGTGTCTCTCTCCCTGTAGTTTAGGAATCTTGCAATAACTGTGTGCGTTGGTGTGCGAGGTGTGACTTTGACGGTTGGTGTGCAGTGTGCCCGCTCAATGGAGAAAAACCTGGAGAAGGATTCTGCATCATATGTGCTCGTAAGCCCTTCTTCAAGAAATAGTTCCATGCAGGCCCCTTCTACTTTCTCGGGAAGACCGAGAATGTGAATGTTGTTTCGCCGGGATCTGCCCTCACTGTCATCTGCTCTTGCTTCCAGGGTTTTGATCCGGGCTAGCATGCTGGACATTTGACGGTTTACCCCTCGCATGTTGTCTTCCGTCTCCGAGATCCGTGCCTCTGCTTCACCTGTGCGTGAAGTTAGTTTTTGTAGATCGTGCCTTAGCAGGGACACGTCTGCGCCAATACTGTCTATCTTCTTTTCCATCAATGTTCTGGAGCTAGCAATGGCACTCATTATGTCTCTGAGGGAGATATCATCTTCCACGCAATCCGCTTCCATTGACGACAGCCTCTCCGGGGAGCAAGACAAGGATGTCGTTGCATATTGCTCGATACTGCTTTGTGGCGAGGTTTTTCTAGGTTTATCCTTCCCCATTTTGCTTATTTGGCAAGTCGATGCTGGAGTTGGAAGCCTTGTCTAGAGGGGGGGAGGTAGTGACAGCTCGGATATTCCGCCGCTTCCGTGGCGATGAGGGTAGTTACCCCTGGGCCTTATTGCAGTGTAGCTATTAATCTTGTGGATCAAAATTATGCAAAATACCTATACTCCGTATCCGTCATGTGCGTGGGGTGACCACCAGTCGTAGGGCTCCGCTTGGGATTGCGACAGTTGTGAGTGTGCAGTTACACTTGTCCTAGTTATTGCGGTTAGTTAGTTTGTTCAAAGGTGTAGTGCATTACCCAGTCTGGCTGCGGGGCACACGTGTTGGGTCGCCTCCGGTATTGATGGGCCTTGGTGGACGGAGCCGTGTGGATGAGGCTGCAGCGTATTTTGGGTTCTTTACTGTCCTCCACTATCAGGGGGAAGGCAGTCTGTGCTGCTTTGGTGTATATTTTCTGTGAGTTGCAACAGATCAAGTGGGCCAAATCTGTATGTTCATAAGTTGAGTTGCCTCTGGCGTCACGTATGCCTGGCGATGGCTGCTTGGCAAGGCTTATGTGGGTCTTTACGAACAGCACTAGTGAGCTTTCCTAGTATGTGTGACACTGATATTACGACTCTTTCCTTGTGCTGGGGTAGGTGTCGGGGCTTTGGTTGCTCACCCTCAGCTCCTTATGTCCATCATCCCCACTATAGGGCTTGGGGAGTGTTCGCTTCCTGCGGCCCACCACCAGTGGCCTGCTCAATTTGAAGGGCTCCTGGATCTGCAATGGTGTGTCCGCCCACTAGTGTCAGAGGCCAGTGTAGAGTTATCGGGTCCACCTCAGTGTGCGGTCCTGGCAGGGGAGGCAGGCGGCCTCTCATGTCATTGGCCCTGGAACTCAGCGACCCCCCACTCCTTACTGCTGTGTTTGGGCTCCAGTGCAACAAGGCAGGATCCGTGACTCCAGGTCGCAGGGATTTTCGCAGGCGCTCTACGCAGTGCGGAGCACCCGCGATCTCGCCGGTGGTCTTCGTGGTCTGTATTGGCCCCAGCAGCACGTTGCCTCAAGGCCACAGAGAGCAGGTCACTGCGTTTTTCACTTTGTGTGTGGCGCCATTAAGAGCGTGTCGGCGGGAGCCATCCGTGCCTTCCCAGTTCCAGGGACCCGTCTCTGCAACACTTCCTCGTGGGGTCGTCTCGCACCTCTCCGCCGGATGACAACAGCAGGGGAGGAGCGCTGTCGCTGCGATGTGCGCCCGGTCTGGGACTAGGCAGGAGAGTAGGTGGTGGGTGTCCCAGGCGGTCACGCGGAGTCTCCGCTGGCAGTCGATCAAGGGTCCCGCGATCAATGGGCGTACCTCGGTCCAATAGATGTCATCCGACCTTGCTCACTTCTTGGCCGGCCCCTCGATGATGCATCACGCTCTCTGCTCTCCGCCTACAGCAGGCCCATGGCGGGAATCTTGGAAGCAGTACGCAGCCTGGAGTCCACACCTTTCGAGTGCCGTTACCTCGGGGTCTCACTCCGATTTTGCTCCGCTTCTGCACAGATCGATGTAGCATATATTCATGAGTCCTCGAGGTGTTTTTGGACAGTTCACAGTTGCTTATTAAGCAAGTTGGATGCAGGATCTGGCCGGCGGCTCGGGAGCGATGGAAGTTTACGTCTCCATCGTTCGGCTGTTGATCTCTGCCAATATTGAACGGAGCAAGACTATCCATTTTAAGGATTTTATGACATCTTTCTCTTTAACTCAAGGGATTGTTCATTCAGTTCTAAAAACTACTACTATAACGCCTCTCCTGAGAAAATCCTCCCCAGATCCAGAAATGTTGCAGAAGGATCGCCCTGTTGCTAGTTTATCCTGGCTTGATAACATTCTGGAAAAGGTAGTGACCTCGCAGCTACAGGCTCATATAGATAAATGGCAAATACTGAATAGTTTTCAATCTGGCTTCCGCCCACTACATAGCACGGAGAAAGCATTGGTCCCAGTGTGGAACAACGTCCTAAACATTTTTTATGAAGGGGCCGTGTACTTGTTGATCATGTTAGGCCTCTCTGCAGCATTTCATACAGTGGACTTAAAAATTATGCTTTGAAAGTGTTCAACGGTAGCAGGAGTATCAGATCATGTGCTGGGCTGGTTTTGGTCCTTTTTAGCGTCTCCCAAACAGTGAGTAAAGTTAGGAAGCTTCTCATCAAGTTTGACCTGTTGAAGATGAAGTAACACAGGGGTCTGCATTGTTGCCAATACTATTCAATATTTATGTTCAATGATTGGTGAATATTCTGTCTAACTGTTATCTTTCATACCACTCATATGCAGATGAAACACAGAGTCTTGCGGGTTAGTAACCCATTGGTATCTTTCGCAAACATTGCTTGCTGTACTGATAAAATTGCTCAGTGGATGACGTTGAATAAGTTACAACTTAATCCAACAAAAACTGAAGTCATACTGCTGGGACCTAAATGCTTAATGATTGATCCAACTGCCATCACTACCCCTCCTGCCTGTTTGGTCTGTCTTCTCTTATGCCCCCAAGGTAAGGAACTTGGGATGTTACTGGCAGCCCGACCTGGGCTGTGAACAGCAAATTGGAGCCACTGGTCAATCCATATACTACACGCTACGATTGCTACATTTGCCCTTATCTTTTATTGCTCCTTTGGACTTTTCACAAGTGGTTGGCTCGCTGGTGGATTCAAAACTGGATTATGTGAACTCCACTCTGATAGGTATTCCAAAACAACAACTACAGTGACAACAACTAGCACAAAATGCAGCAGTTTGATTGTTTTTTAGGAACTAATTTCAGATTTACGTCTCTCTCTACCTTGGCTGCCGGTCTGAGGGGAATCAATTTGGGTAGTTTTTAAATGTTTAAATGGCCTTGCCACGGCATATTTAGCTGGCTGGATCTCCATCGACCATTCAGCTAGATCACTTTGACCAGCAGATAAAAAGCTACTATTGGTATCTTCCTCCCGTTGTATCCATAGTGTAGACGAACAAGTTACTTACCAACTGTAACGTTCTTTTGACTGGATGTACCTCCCACGTATTCCTCATCTTGTGATAAATCGTTATCTCCAGCTTCGCTGCTTTGGAAAAAAAATTCTCTGCAGAGGGCGCTGTGCTCGAGGTCGTGGCGTCGATTGTCCCTCGACGTACTCCGTACTCTATCGACGTCACCGATGGTATAAATAGCTCGAGCCGCGCCTGTTGCTTCAGTTCTGTTTTTTCGATGAAATATATATATATAGGAGGAACACCCAGGCGTGTCCCATGACCGATACATTCTTCGTGAGAGGAAAGTGTAAGAAAACGTAAACTGTACTGTGGGGTAGGATGGGAGGGTTGATGAGGAATACGTGGGAGGAACATCCAGTCGAAAGAACGCTACAGTTGGTAAGTAACTTGTTCTTCGAATGGATTGTGTCCTCCCACGTATTCCTCATCTTGTGATAGGCTCCCATAGCAGTATCAATTTTTGGAGGTGGGAGTACTAATTTCAGTTTTCGTGGACAGAGTGCAGGACTGCCTTTGCAAATAAACCCTCGCTAGAGGAGGCAGTGTCCAAACAATAATGTTTAACAAAAGTATGCATTGTTTTCCAGGTTGCAGCTGCACAAATATCTGCTGCCGGTACTCCCCTCTTTAGAGCCGCAGAAGTAGCCATTCCCCTTGTAGAATGGGCACGAAGCCCATCTGGTGGTTCTTTTCCCGCTAATCTGTAGCATTCAACTATGGTTAATATGATCCAGCGGGAAATGGTCTGTTTTGTTACAGATAAGCCTAATTTTTGACCAGTATAACCCACAAACAGTGGGTCATCTTGTCTCAATTTAGCCATCCTAGAGATGTAAAAACTAAGAGCCCTCTTGGGATCTTATCTGTGTAATCTCTCCTCTTCTTTGCCCAGATGAGGAGGAGGATAAAAAGTTGGTAGTACTATTTTTTGTGACAAATGGAAGTCCGAGACTACTTTTGGCAAGAACGAAGGTTTAACTTTAAGGACTACCTTATCTTTATAAAAAATAGTATATGGTGGTTTGCATGAGAGAGCCTGAAGTTCGCTAACCCTGCGGGCTGATGATAGGGCCACAAGGAGGACAGTTTTTAGAGTCAAAAGCCTCAATGGACATGAGTGCAGAGGCTCAAAAGGTATGCAAGTCAAGAATTTTAATACTAAATTTAAGTCCCAAGTTGGTACATGGAAAGGAACTGGAGGGTATACATTAGTAAGCCCCTTTAAGAATTGAATTATTAACGGTATTTTGAAATATGAAACCTCTTCCGAGGAGCACTTGAAAATGGACAGCGCAGCAAGGTATCCTTTGATTGTTCCTATCTGGAGCCCCAGATTGGCTAGATGTAATGGGGAAAGAAAGCACCATTGGGGTGCCACAATGAAAAGGGTCCACATCCTTGTCTTTGCACCAGTTACTAAACCTATTCCAGCGACATTGGTACAAAGACTTTGTTGCTGGTCTTCTGGCCGAAAGCAAGATTTCCATTACATCATCCGGAAGATCCCAATCCTTGTATCTCAACCTCTCAGAAACCATGTGTGAAGGTTGAGTGTCTTGACCTCTGGATGGAGAACCCGACCTTCCTCTTGCGAGAGAAGATCCTCTCTTTGCGGAAGACGTATTGGAGGGCAGATGGACATGTCTAGAAGGTCCGGGTACCACGTTCTCCTGGCCCAATCCAGGGTAATTAGGATCATGGTTTTCCTGAACTTTCTCAACCTACTGATTACTTGAGGAATCACGGGGACTGGGGGAAACGCGTACAGCAGTGGAAACTTCCACTCCACTACAAATGCGTCTCCCAGAGCTCCTCTTTGAGGAAATTCCCTTGAGCAGTAATGATCGCACTTCCGGTGATCGCGGTGGCAAACAGATCCACTTAAGGGGTTCCCCAAAGGGCGAAGATCTCCAGAAGGACTTCCTGAGCCAGCTCCCACTCGTGAGAGACCGTGCTCTGCCTGCTCAGAGCGTCTGCCGCCGTGTTCTTCTCTCCGGCTAGGTGAATTGCCGACAGAGAGATTCCTTCTCGTATTGCCCAGAACCAGAGCTGCATTGCTTCTCTGCACAGTGGCAGTGACCATACACCTCCTCTCTTGTTGAGATAGTACATGGCCACTGTATTGCCTGTCATTATCAGGACATTCTTTCCCTGTACAGAGAGCAGAAAGGCCTTCAGAGCTAGTCTGATTGCCCTCAGCTCCAATAGGTTGATGTGTAGTTTGGACTCCGATGGAGACCAATGACCGCTGATTGTCAGATCGTTGGTGTGTGCTCCCTACCCCGTGAGTGAGGCGTCCGTCACTACCGTTATCTCCGGCCATGGTTGCTAAAAGGACTCTCCCTTGCGAATGTTGTTGCTGCAAGCCCACCATAGAAGATCCTGAGCAACTGCGCTCGGGACTTGCAGAAGATACGACATATTCCCTGAGAACTGGGACCACTGAGTTCTGAGTGCTCATTGAAGGGATCTCATTCTCAACCTGGCCTCTGGTACTAGGAAAATGCAGGATACCATGAGGCCGAGCAACCTGAGAAAATCGAAGGCCAGTAGATGTTGGGCATTCTGAAACTTTGTTACCATCTGCTGGATGTGGAGAGCTCTCACTTCGGGCGGCGAGGCTTTTCCCGATGAAGTGTCCAAGATTGCTCCGATAAACTGGAGTTTCTGGGATGGTATCATGTGGGACTTGACATTGAGGGAGAAGCCGTGTTTGTGGAGGAAGTGGCAGGTGATCGAAAGATGTTCCTGAGCTTGTTCTGGAGAGCTTGCTCTGATCAACCAGTCGTCCAGGTAGGGATATATGTGAATACCTCCTCTCATGAGACTTGCTGCAACAACCGCCAACAGTTTGGTGAAAACCCTCGGGGGTAGGTCCATCCGAATGGCAGAACTCGAAACTGATAATGAGAATTGCCAATCGCGAACCTCAGGTACTTTCTGTGCTTTGAATGGATTGGCACATGAAAGTAAGCATCCTGAAGGTCCAATGATACCAACCAATCTTGGAGTTGGAGAGCCTGAAGGATCTGAGAAAGAGTCACCATCTTGAACTTGTCCTTCCTGAGGAACTTGTTCGAGTTTCTCAAGTCCAAGATGGGTCTCAGTCCTCTGTCCTTTTTTGGGATGAGAAAATATGGGGAGTACCAACGCCTGTTCCTCTCCGCTACAGGTACCAGTTCTATGGCACCTTTCTCTAGCAGGGTTAAAATTTCCTGCAACAGGAGCGGATCCGGAATTTTGGCGGAGTTGGCTCCCGGTGGATGATTCTGAGGCCTTTTTAGAAAGGGGAGACAGTAACCTTGGGCTACTGTTTCCAGTGCCCAAGCATCTGAGGTAATGCCCCGCCATTCCTTCAGATGTTGAGAAATCCTGCCTCCCACTGGTGTTTTGTGTAACAAGGTCTCAGAGGGATTTGGAGGCGGCTGCAGGAGTGGCTGAGGGTACAGATGCTGCTCCTGAGGCTGATTTTGCGGCTCTTCCTCGTGCTCCATGAGGGAAGTTTCTTTTGCCCCTTTGAGAAGCCTGTCCTCTTCCTCTACCAAAAGAAGAGTAGTATCGAAAAGAAAGTGATTTAGCTGCCGCTTTCGAGGTCTGAAGTTTTTCTAGGCTTTCATCAGCCTTTCTGCCAAAGAGCCTCGAGCCATCAAAGGGCATGTTGAGGAGTCTAGCTTGCACGTCCGGTGCAAATCCCGACTTCCTCAACCACGTAAATCTGCGTAGCACAACGCTTGCAGCCATGGATCTGCTGATACTATCAGCAGTATCCAGTCCAGACTGGAGACATTCCCCCATTGCCTCCTTCCCGTCTTTGACTATATTCAGGAAGCCTTCCCTTTCCTCGCCTTCCGGAATATGATCAGCCGCCGCCGAAATACAGTCCCATAGGATATGGGTAGACCTGGCTAGGGTACAGGTGACATTTGCCGATTTAGGTGCCATACTGCCTGATGTGAAAACTTTACGTGCCCAGGCATCCATTTTTTTATCCTCTCTATCTGGAGGGATAGTTGGATAAGCAGTTTGTTTTGAAGAAGATGCTGCCTGAATGACTAAACTCTCTGGAGTCGGATGTTTATTCAAATATTCAGGATCTGTTCCAGCTGGTCTATATTTTCTTGGAAAAGTGCTATCTGCAGCAGCAATAGTTTCTGGTTTCTCCCAGTTTTTCTCCACAGTCCTTTGAAGGGCCCTGTGAAAAGGGAGAACAGGATCTTTCTGAGGTCCCTTGACGATTATATCCGTCATGTCATCTTGTTCAAAAATGGGTGAAGTATTACCCCAACCCATATATTCAACTACCCTGGTCATAAGACCCCTGTACCCAGCATCTGCATGCTCTGCAGGATCAGGTTTGGCGAACTCTAATTCTGGGGATGTGTCATCTCCACTGGCAGAATGTAGAGTATCACTCAGGTCTCTCATTCTAGATTCCTGGTCAATAAGTTCCTCAGGAACTTGTCTTGTAGCATAAGTAACTCCCAAAGGAGTAACCTCGTCTTCTTCTGAAGCAGACTCTTCATAGATTGCTGACATAGATTTGAAAAAGTCTGACCTGGGCAAAGGAGTGAATCTCCTTTCTTCCTCTTCCATCTGCTACGAAGGAAATGGCAAATCCCTTGAAGTTTTCGAGGGTGTCTTCGAAGTCTTCGAAGTTTTCGAAGATGACTTCGATAATGGCGTCGATGACGCATTTGGCATCTTCGACGACTTGTGTTTCTTGCACGGCACTGGAGAAGTGCTCGAATCTCGAAGATTCTTCGACGGTTTTACGTCGACACAAGGTTTTTTGTATTCCTCGATGCTACTGGTCTTGGCCATAGTAGCCTTGGACTTCCCTTTGTCGTCAAATGGAGCGACTTTAGGTGTATGGCTTTTTCGAGGGTCTTTCGAGGGGGTCGGGCCGCATTCTTGAAAACCTGCATCTTTTTGCGGAATTCTTCCCACTTACTGGGAGAATCCGATTTAGTCGGACAACGAATTTCTTCGGTCGACTCTGAAGAAGAAGATGATGAGGAAGATCTATGTCTCCTCTTCATTTTTTTCGATGACGATCGAGATCTCTTCGAGTGCCCATGGCGATCTGATTCCTTAGAATCAGTCGCTTTCTTGTGTCTTTTTGACGAAACCTTTTTTGAGGCCTCCCTCCCCACTGACAATTTACCTCTCCTCTCACGAAGAGCTTTTTCGGTCATCGATTGGCAGGACCCGCAGTCGTCGGTTCGGTGACTGGAACCGAGACACCAGAGACAAATCCGGTGGGGATCGGTGATCGACATCTTAGATCCACAATCTGCACACTTTTTAAACCCAGTTCTGGGTGTCGAAGGTGTCGAAGATGACGACATTTTCTTCACAGAAAATAGAAGCGCGCCGTTCTCGATAGCGAAGCGATCGGAAAAACGGAACTGAAGCAACGGGCGCGGCTCAAGATATTTATACCATCGGTGACGTCGACAGAGTACGGAGTACGTCTAGGGACAATCGACGCCACAACCTCGAGCACAGTGCCCTCTGCCGAGAACATTTTTTTCCGAAGCAGCGAAGCTGGAGATAACGATTTATCACAAGATGAGGAATACGTGGGAGGACACAATCCATTCGAAAGATGTTTTTCTGTCTATGGACCATGACTATGGAATTCTCTACCTCTTTATCTTAGAAGTATGACTTCCTTATTGGCTTTCCGGAAAGCTCTCAAAGCGTATCTTTTCTGATGAATTCATACTTACTCCTGCTCTTCTTTAATCTTTCCTGGTGATTAGTTTGTGCCTAGACCTGAGGCTAAATGTACTTAATTGTCCCTTGCAGCGTGATATAAATACAAAATACAAAAACAAATATAAATTGCATTAAATTAAATGTTAATTTTATTTATTTAAAATGTGCAAACTTCTATTAATACACCATGCTGTGTGTATATTTGGACAGAAAAAAAAAAACATTTGGAGATGGGGGCCTTGCTGTGACTCCTTCCAGGGGATTCCGTCCATTTTGCTTTCTGCCACTGCATACAGGCAGGAACAGAAGATCCAGCGCTTCAAAGCACGCCTCAGCAGGTACTGTCATTGAGACTCCTCCCCCGCACTGTCATTACCCGTTACTCCTGTTACCCTCTTAGAAGGGCCAGTAAGGAGGACGCGCACACGGAGTGGATATAACAACTTCTTTATTCATCGGATGTCTAAAGGAAACTGGCGCCTTCGCGCCTTACCCAGAACTCCCCGTTTCCCCTTCCCGCTCCCCAATACAATAACTCCGCCTCCCCAACGGCAGGGGCTGCACTCGTTAACTCTCGAGTGCCTGGCAACACCACCCCCGAACAATATGTCCAAACATCAAAGTCAACACTCTTCAACTAGTCTCACCGGCTTCTTGATAACCCTCCGAGGCCTCTCATCAGGGCCGCTTGGTCCCAGGGTTTCCGGAGCGTCTTCTTCCTGACTCGGCCAGTCTGGGTCTCTCCCCGGGGGAATCCACGGGTCATCCCGCGGCTCTCGAGGCTCTGGAGAGACAGACCTTTGGGGCATTCCTACTCCCTCTCGTCTGTTGTAGTGTTTAAAGTGTTGACAGTTCCTGGTGACAGCTCGATGTTGGTCCTCCGCTGTCACCATGGTGCCATTGACTGCGGTTACCCTCATGGGGCTTGGGGCAAACCGCGGATCGGTCTTCCTAATGGTTGGTTGTTGTACGAGCACTTCGTCCCCTATTTGGAAGTCTGGTAACGTCGCGTGGCGGCGAGCGTCAGTGTCCCATCTCGCTTTTTCCTTTGCCTCTGCGTCCTTTTGGAGCACCTCCATGTCAGGCGGTTCTTCAGGTGACAGATTGTGAGGTATGCGAGTTCTCACCTTGTATCGAAGCATTAGTTCGGCCGGCGTCCTGTTCGTGGCTTCGTGTGGGGTGTTTCTATAATCCCTTAGGAGTCGGCACAACACCTGGTGAGGATCGACTGCCTCCAGCATGGCTCTTTGCCGTGTTTTTTTGATGGATGCCATGAAGCGTTCGGCCATGCCATTTGCTTGTGGGTGGCGAGGGGTCACCTTCATGTGTTTGAACCCTAAGTGTTCTGCTAGTGTCCTGAATTCGTGGCCACAGAATGGCGGTCCATTGTCAGATTTGACCATCTTCGGGATCCCCCACTCGCTGAATGCCTCTTCTATCACCGCTGCTACCTGGGGGAATGCGGTGGTGGTGACGCTTTTGACTAACGGGAACCTTGAGTGCTCGTCTATGAGAAGCAGGAGGTAGTCGCCAACTTCCGTCGGCCCGTAAAAATCCATTGCCACGCGCTCCCACGGGCGTTCTGGAATCTGTGTGAGCTGTAGCGGAGGAGGGTGTTCTGGAGGGGCCGTGCACTGGCATGCATGGCAGTTTCTCACCCATTCTTCTACTGCCGTGTCCAGGAAGGGGAACCAGACGTGGCACCTCAGCTGTTTCTTTGTATTGTCCACACCCCTGTGGCCTTCGTGTGCTATGTGCACGACCTCGTTCCGTAGCGTGGCGGGGATGACGATCTTGCACCCTCTGAGGAGGATGTCGTTGTCTTTGACTGCCAGCTCCCTGTGTATCCTGGCCAACCGCTCGATTTCCTGCGTGCACACCCCCGGGTGCGCCAGCATCGCTCTGCGATGGTCGTGCCACTTGTTGGCGGAGGTGAGGCTGATGGCAAGGGCCATGGTTGGGTCGGCTGCCGAAGCGGCTGCAACTCTCTCAAGGGTCATCGCGGGTGGCAGTGAGTTGGCAGAGATGAACTGTACGTATGCGACGTCACCCTCCCGGGTCACTGGCGCCCCGACGGGGTGTCGTGATAAATAGTCAGCAGGGTTGAGGTCGCCCCCGGGGCGGTGTATGATGTCGTAGTTGTATTCTTGCAGGCGGATGCCCCACCTCTCGATCCTGGGGGGCATCTTGGTGTGGGGGTTCCCAAACAGGGACAACAGGGCCTGATGATCAGTGATGAGCGTGAACTTTTTGCCGATGACAAAATTGTGGAAATGTTCGCAGGCCCAGACGGCTGCCAGGCTCTCCTTTTCCGCCTGGGAGTAGGCAAGTTCCGGGGCGGACAGCGCCCTGCTCGCATAGGCGATCACGTGCCGTGGGTGACTGTCTTCCCCGCTAGTCTGGGCCAGGATGGCGCCGAGGCCCACCGGGCTGGCATCCACGATAATTTCAGTGTGCCATGACGGGTTAAAGTACGCCAATCTGTGTGCCTCCGCCAGGGCACGTTTGATGTCGGAGAATGCCGCACGACACGCGGGGGTCCACTCGAAGGCTGCTTCCTTCTGCAGGAGTCTGCGTAGTGGGTCCGTGAGGGACGCGTAGTGGGGTATGTATCTGGCACAATACCCCGCCATGCCGAGGAACGAGCGGACTTCGGCTACTTGTCGCGGCTCGCTCAGGTTGGTAATGGTGTCAACTTTGTCAGGGTCCGGGAGCATCCCCTCACGGGAGAAGATGTGGCTGAAGAATTTCAGCTTCGGCTTACTGAACCTGCATTTGGAGATGTTGAGGGTGAGACCCGCATCTTGGAGTGCCGTGCACGTGGCAAGGAGGGCACGGTCATGGGCCTCTTTTGTGGACCCAAACACGAGGATATCGTCGCTGTAATTCAGGGTACCTTTGATGGGTCTTATTACTTGCCGGATGGCCTCCTGAAAAATTTCCGCAGCGGACGAGATCCCAAAGTTCAATCGCCGGTATCTGTAGAGGCCATCGTGGGTGGCGAATGTGGTGATGGGTCTGGACTCCGGATGTAGCTCCAGCTGATGGTAACCTTGATTGAGGTCGAGCTTGGAGAACATCTGTGCGTTGTTTAGTTGGATGATCATGTCCTCGATGCACGGGCCTGGATGTCTCTCCCGTTGGATGGCGGTGTTTGCCACCCTCATGTCGACGCACAGCCGTATTTTGCCCCCTTCCTTGGGCACGATCACCAGTGGTGACACCCACGGCGTCGGCCCAGTGGCCGGTTCAATGATGCCGTCGGAGAGCAGTTGGTGAAGTGCTTCCGACACTGCCGTCTGTAGGTGAAATCCAACTCTCCGAGGGTGTTGCGGGACGGGGGTCACCGAAGGGTCGATGTGTAGCGGATGGGGGGGGGGCCTTGAGCTTGCCTAGGCCCTTGCACAGCTTCGGGAAACCACTCGCAACGTCAGCCTGTGTGATCACGTTTTGCGATTGGTGGCACGTGACGGTGCCGACAGAGTCTCTCGGGTTTGGGTTGTCCGAGGTTGCGGCAATGACGTCTCCCGGTCTCACGTGGATCTCGATTAGTCCCAGACGAGATGCCGTGTGGTAACTGAGGAGGCATCGGCTTTTGGTGAGCGACCTGATGACGTGGATGGTCGTGTCGATCCGCCGGCCATTCAGGAGGAAACATTGTGTAAAACACCCCACCGACTGTAGGGGCGTTGCGGCACCCCACTGGAAGATTCTGGAGCGGGGGGCTACCAGTGCTGGAGGGTTCAGAATTTTGGCGTAGTCTTGTTCGCCCATGATGTTGACGGTGGCGCCTGAGTCGATCATGAAAAGGAACTGTTGATTTCCCATCTTGATGGGGATCTTGGGGGCCTCTCTGGCCTCTTCCGTGTCCTGTATCAGGTTGACGAATTCGTCCTGGTCATATATGTCATACGGCGGGTCGTATGCCGCCTCTTGAACGTCGTGGTAGGCAGTCCCATATCCGACGTCTATCGGGGGGTGGTCATATTCGTCGGTGAGAGCTTGTGGCTGATCCGGTTGTTCATGTTGCATCGGGTAGCCTTGGGTCTGGTACTCGTCAATTGCTCTGATGTAGCGCCGCTGTCCCCCTCCGGGTTGGCCGAATCTTGGTTGGTGGAATTGTGGGGACGGCGGGCGAAAAGGCATCCTGGCCTGTGTGAGGGGTCTCACCGGCGGAAATGGTATGCCCTCTCGGCACACGGACTGGAAGTGGCCCTCTCTCCCGCAGTTCGAGCAACGTTGTGACAACGCTGGACACGCTCCGGCATGGGGGAACGACATTCCGCATCGATAGCACTGCCGCTGTAGGCGAGGAGCTTGCGTGGGCTGCGTCCTGTATGGGTATGAGCTTCTCACTCCCGGGCGAGATGGCTGTAATGCTGCAACGGATTCAGCAGTGTCCAATTTGAGTTGGGCCGGATTGCACATGGATGTGGCCTGGGCATCCACCCTCTCATGAATGCGGGCCAATTCACTCACTTCCTGGATGGTGAGAGGTTTCTTCAGGAGCTGTTTGTTGAGAGCCGGAGACAGGCATCCTTCAATGACCCTCAGTCTTATGGCCTCTTCCAGTGAATACGCGTCAAACTGACAGTGTGCTCCTTTTACCCGAAGGCGGGTGATGAACTCATCTACCGTCTCTTGCGGCATTTGGGTGCACTTGTTGAACAGGTAGCGTTCATAGTCACGATTGACTTCAATAATGAGGAGTTTGTCGAGCGCTTTAATCAAGTTCTTGAAAGTGTTTTGTTCTGCAGCGGGAATCGTTTTCACAACGGTTTTAATCTCTCCCCCCACCAGATTGAGGAAGATGTCCCTGATGTTGGGCGAATCTCCATCGCCGGACCCCCGTACGTAGTGCTGAAAATCCTCCATCCAGTCAGTCCATCGCGGCCCTTTTGTGGACTGCGGGGTCATGGTGAACGGTGGGGGCAGGCGCAGTTGAATCGGTTGTGCCGCACGGGGCAGTTGAGGCGAACTGGGCCCGGACCCCGAGGTGGAACCTCTTCTGCTCATGGCGATGTGCGGTGGGCGCTCGTCGGGAGGAAGACCAGTCAGGCCGTGGCGTGTCGCAGTTGCCGGAGGGCACGTGGGGAATCCCCGATGTAGCGGAGTAGGGAGGTGGTGGCACGTGTGCGGCCACCGAAGGAGCAGGAGGAGGTGCCTGCGGCGGAGAAGCCGGTAGGCCTGCCGAGCACGAGTGTGGCGGATTGCCAAGGAGGAGGAGGACTCCGCGGTGCGCACTGGAAAGACCTCGTCGCCAGTGTTACCCTCTTAGAAGGGCCAGTAAGGAGGACGCGCACACGGAGTGGATATAACAACTTCTTTATTCATCGGATGTCTAAAGGAAACTGGCGCCTGCGCGCCTTACCCAGAACTCCCCGTTTCCCCTTCCCGCTCCCCAATACAATAACTCCGCCTCCCCAACGGCGGGGGCTGCACTCGTTAACTCTCGAGTGCCTGGCAACAACTCCCTCATCTACCAAGCACTATTCATTCCATGTTTTCAAAAATCCCCAAATTCCTATGAATTCGGATCCCTCGGACTCCCCTACTGATATTATGCCATTCACTCTTGCCTCCTGCGGGACAGCCCAGCTAATGTGACCCTTAAAGAAAGCTGCAGGGAGAGAACCACAAAGGGCTGATGCTGACAATGCTTCATTGAAGCAATGGGGATCAGTAGGTAAGTATCTTTTAGGAAATCAAAAATCATTCCGACTCCAAGCACTGGTACAATGGAAAGGTGTGGCTTGTTTTGGGCAACGTTTCAATAAGCTTGCGTTCCCAAGGGGGCTGCCTGAAAATCTCACAAGAAGTGAGTGAATGATGGTCCACTCTTCGTCAGAGGATTTTTTATAATTTCAGATTGCGGAAACGGCAAGTATGGAGCTCTACAGAATAAGGTTCACTAAAATAATTAATGTTGGTCTGTGTGTCACCTATGGCTTCCAGGTGAAAGGGGCATATACTATTTTTCCCTTAATCATATTGATGGGCATGTGCATTGTGCCGAGAACAATAAAGATCTGTTATATCAGCCAAAATGCACAACTGGGCTGAACATGCACATTGTAAATAGACTTGTAATTTATGTTGTGTGCATTCTGCTGAGGACCCGACGGTAAACTACATGGTTGCTACTTGCTGAGAAAGCTTAGTGGGTTAATGCACCTGATGTATAGATCTGTATACATGCTGGAACATGCCTCTGATCCTGTTGTGCATTGATTTTGGAAATTCCATTTTCATAGGACATCACACCCCGTCTTTGGCTCAGTTGAAAGCGGTTACTCATGCTGCAGTACATTTGGTCTCAAGGGCCCGGCAGTTTGAATACCTTCGGGCTTATTACAAGTTTGGCAGTGTGGGAAAAAAGTGAAGGTCATTTTGTTTACCTCCATTTTTCCCGCACCACCAAAACTACAAGTTTGACGTATTACCTCCAGCAGTGTTATCGGATGGTAATACTGCCGATTTTGGGAGGTAAAGTGGAGGAGTTACCTCCAGCTTAACTCCTCCACTTTACCTCCAAAAATCATTGGTATTACCATGCGGTAAAACCGCCAGAGGAGATACCAGCAAAAATCCCCAATGGAGTCCTCTGGACTCCAAGAAATGGGGATTTACACTGCCAAACCTCCAATGGTCGTATTTCTGCCGGAGGTAATACCTCAAGTGTTAATACCTCCTGACCAAGTGGCCATATCAGTAATTCACAGTATTTCCGCGGATTTACCACTGGAATACCCTGAAACTCGTAATGAACCTTATTATCTGTGTTTTAAAATCACTACATTGGCTACCACTGAATGTAAGAATAGTGCTTTGTGTATTGGGCCATTCATTTCCAGTCCCCATATTATTTGGCTGACAAATTAAAGCTCTCTGGAGGCTCCAGCAGCCTCCATACTCAGGATGCTCTGTGTTTGTGGAAGTCTGTAAATTGAGACATGCCTTATCTATGAAAGGGTCTTTTTCAAGAGCTGCAGTATGCTATTGGAACTCCCTGAATATTAGTGTTTGCAAGATTTCAGAATATCTGAAGTTTAGGAAAGTACTTAAATACTGACTATGCAATTCTGTTTTTTATGTTTTAAGTATTTTATTGAATTCAAAAGATATAGAAGTTAAACAACATATGTAATATTGTAATGCCACACATGGCTATAATATGAAGCATGTTTAAAAACATATCAGAGTAATAGTGAAATCTTATATAATTTGTATAATGTTCTATTCTAATGCATAAAATGCAGTTTTAATAATCTAGTAGTTATATAGCGTATCTGTAATATATAACATATGGAGAAATAGGATTTACAAGACTAACATACACATGAGGGAGGGATAGATGGGGGGGGTACTTTATACACAAGTAGAAACTAATGAGACTAATCATATCCTTGTAATCTTAACTTATCAATAGCGTGTTGGTTCCTTTCGCTGCCCTGAAATAGAACATCAAAGGAATTAGTTACTTGTTTTTGGAAGATACTTCCCTAATCTTTTCCCAATAAGCTTTAAGATAAGGATACTTACAAATCATATGCTTGAAAGGTCCTTGATGGTTTAAGAAACTCCAACATTTGTCATTTTGAGATTTTCCGGTTTTAAAAAGCTTGAGTGGGGTAATGAAAGCTCTATGGTGGAAGAAATATAATGTTTGAAGTAGACTGGCTCAGACAATTACTTTAGAGATATAAGTCCATATACGAGGCCATCTGAGCTGTATGATGTTGGGGGAGCAATCTCAATTCCAATCTTCTTGTCATTTGAGCAGAACTTCATCTGTTGAGGATTCGGAACAGACTTTGTACAACATGGATGCTGTTACATGAGGGTTGGATACATGAGATAGTCTTGAGGTATCATGAGTATGATAACTGTTAGAGTTGAATACAAACATATCATAGTTTTCCATAATAGCAATAATTAGACTAATGTATTTCTGAAGGGAACACCTCGGAACTGGAAATATGGCTGTAAATTCATCAAAAGCCAGTGGGGTGCCTGGTAGAAACAAATGCCCTCTATACCTAATGCCAAGAGTAGCCATGGTCTCCAACACATCCTTCTCATATTAATTCTAATTAAGGGGTTCATCCAAATATACTCAGAGATAAACTTGGATCTGCTAGTATGAAGTGGGAGTAGGAATGAGCATAAATGCTTAATGGCAATATTTATGCTTGTGCTAATAAAGGAATTATTCATATTGCTAATATATGGACAATCAAGGCCAACATGAGGTGAGACCATCACTCTCTCTATAAGCAGCCATTTCGGTAGGTCAGAGCCATCGGGAAAGAACCAAAATTGTGTTTGTTTTAGAATAAAAGCAACATGATATTTTTTATAATCCGGAAATCCCACTCCCCCCTCAGATCTAGGCTTCTCAAGTTTACACAAAGATATCCTCCTTTTCGTTTTTCCCCAGAGAAATATTAGTATATAGGAGTCTAAAGATTTGAAGAACGGTACTGGGAGAGCAATGGCGAGCATAAAAAGAAAAAGTAGTACAATGGGTGAGATCTAATAGTTTCCAATCTCCCCCACCAAGAAAGATAAAGGGGTGACCATGCGTTTGTTAGTTCCTCCACTTTAGCAATAATGTTAACTGTATTTAGTTTGACAATGTTCTTTATTGAGGATGAAATTTGGATTCCTAAATACTTAAATATCTTTTGGGCACCATTTCATACCAAGTTTCGAACAATGATGACTTGTACAGTGTATATTAAGCGGTAAAACCTCAGACTTGTCTGTGTTGAGTTTGTACCCTGATGCTCTAGAAAATTGCGATATAATATGTTTCAGATGTTGTAGGCAAGTATCTGTTGTCTTCAATAAGAATAGTACATCATCTGCGTAGGCAATTGTTTTGATTATGATATCTTTAAACTGAATACCTATTATATAATTATCTTGTCTGATTGCTTCTAAAAAGGGTTCTAATGCTAATATGAATAAAAGAGGGGAGAAAGGGCATCCTTGACGAGTACCTCTATGAAGAGGAAATAGTGGGGACATCAGGTTATTAATAAAGATTGACGTTAAGGGATTGGAATCTGTTAGAATATAGTACCTTAGCCATTGATATGAACGGATCATGTATTCCATGCCAGAACAGAGTTTGAAACATATGGTCCCATTCCACCTTATCAAACGTTTTCTCAGCATCTAGTGCTATTGCTGCGTAGGGAGAGTTATGAATGATACTGATGATATTTGTGAGTAACCTAATGTTCGCTGAGGACGTTCTGCCTTTTACATACCCTATCTGATCATTCTTAATTAAGTTTGGAAGAAGGGGAATACGTTTATTGGCTAAGATTTTGGCAAATATGTTACAATCTGTGTTAATTAAAGATATAGGTCTATAGTTTTGGCTAATTCCGGGTCTTTATTAGGTTTAGGAAATACAATCAGCATTGCTTCCGAAAAAGAACTGGTGGCTTTTTTATTATTAATAAAAGATGTATATATAATTCTTTAAGCGTGGGAACCAATATTTCTTTTAAATGAGTGAAATAATCAATAGAAAAACCATCCGTGCCTGGGGCTTTGCTTTTTTTAAGATTTTTGATGGCTTTATAGATTTCACTTGAGTATAAAGGGTTATTTAAAGATTGGAAATTGGGTTTAGTATATGAATTACGATGTATATTTTTAAGAAAGTCTAATGCATGCATGCTATTAGTTGGGGTTTCAGACGAATATAGTTTTTGATAACATTTTGTGAACACTTGTCTTTGTCAGTGAGTACTCTATTGCCATTTTGGTCTTTTATGACCGTAAGCCTTGATTTATCTTTTTTAAATTTTAGATATGATGCCAATGCTTTGCCAGATTTGTTAGATAATAGGTATATTTTGGACGGTTTATAGTCATAATGTCGACAGCAAAAATGTCGACAGTCAAAATTTCGAAAAAAAAATGTCGAAAAAAAAAATGTCGACTTTTTTTTTCAATGCATTTTTTTTTTTAAATGGGGGGGTTCCCCCCAACCCCCTTTTTTTAATTTTTTTTTAAATTTTTCCCTTTTTTTTAACTCCCGAACCCCTAAAATAAATATATAATTAAAAAAACGAAAGTCGACATTTTTTTTTTCGACATTTTTTTGTCGACATTTTTGTCTGTCGACATTTTTATTTTCGAAATTATGACTGTCCACCACTTTGGACCTATATTTTAAAAGATTTGCGCATGACTATTCAGTAGTTAAGTTATTATATTGTATCTTGAGTTGGATCCGTTTTTGTAAGATATGGGTAGAGTTAGTTTGCATATATTGTGTTTTTAGTAATTTGATTTGCTTGAGAATATCTTCTGTTTCTTTTTTTTTTTAATAACATGTTTTATTGTCTTTTCACATTACAGTACAATAACAATTGAACACATAAACATATAACTGTGCATAAATGTGGTAGAGCTACACGTGGGGCAGTTGCATATTCAAGGTTTAATGTAGAAACACAATTGAGGATAGAAATGCAGAAAATAATAGCCATATCAAGTGTCTGCTGACATTTCGCATTCAGTTCCTACAGACGACTGAAGACATTAGTGTCATAATTAGTATGCCGGAGTCGGCGAGGGTGCTGTTCTACGAGTTGGATTCGAAGCGCGACAGGTCCTGTTCTGCCTCAATACCCAGGAGAAGGAGTTTGGGATCAGTAGGAATTGATCGGCCTAAGACTCTGGAGAGCCTATTGCAGCAGCTACGCCAGAAGTATTGTACTTGTGTACATTGCCATAGAACGTGGTAGAATGTCCCCTCTTGTTGCTTGCACCGTAAGCATTTTGGGTCAGATGTCTTGCCCCACCTATACAACGCCACGCGAGGGTAATATATTCTGTGGAGTATTTTCAGCTGAATGAGCCTGATTCTTGCTGAGATCGCTGTTTCCCTGGGGTACATCAGAGTCACAATCCAGTCTTCTGGTAGAATCGGTCCCTTCTGTTTCTTTTTTAAGTATTTTCTTTTTTGCCGCCTTATAAGCTATAATGTGTCCTCCAAGTACTGCCTTGTAGCAGTCCCAGTTGTTATGTACTGATGTATCTAAAGGAGAGTTTTCTGCATAGAAATGTGAATGCTGTTGGTATATAGTTTTAACAAACTCCTTATCCTTCAAGAGGGCTAAGTTGAATCTCCATCTATTGTATTTATGTATGTTTTGGTTATGAGACAATGCTCTATAGACGGGGCATGTTATGATAGGACAATAGGCTGTATCTTTGCATCCAATAGGCCATTGGTTAGAGGTTTAGATATAAAGATATAATGTATTCTTGAAAAAGAGTTATGGGGGAAGAGAAGAAGGTGTAGTCTCGATCTGAAGGGTGGGTAAATCGCCAGCTATCAACAAGACCAAGCTCAGACACAAATTTGCTAAACTGTAAGTGGGACTTGGTGATCTTATATCTTATATTTGTTTTTTTTTATCAAGGATGGGATCAATGATTTCGTTAAAATCTCTGCATACTATTGGGGCATAACTTGGATATATGATTTCTTAAATGGATCCAAAAACCTGGGTCTGATTAGTGGGACCATATACATTTAGAATGGAATACTCAATAGAGTCAATCAGCAGTTTCACTAAAACCCATCTGCCAATATCATCTGTTTCTGTAGATAGTATTTTACATTGGAGATGTTTGCTAAAACGGGTGATAAACCCCTTCTTTTTCCCATCGGCTGCACTTGAGAAAACTTGATCCACCTACAATCGTTTGAATATGGCCGCCTCATTCTGTGAGAGGTGGGATTCCTATAGGCATAAAAATAGATGGTTTAGATCTATTGAGCTGTGACAATATTTTTTGCCTCTTAACAGGGTTATGTAATCCTTTAACATTCCATGTTATGATATTAAGTGCCATGAGTTATAAAGCAATATATCAACAATCTTATATTAGTAATAATAGGCACATAAGATAACAGATATAGGGGAATGGAACAAAAGGGGAAGGGAAGGACAAACACAAAGAACACAGAGTTTTTTAACGTGCATAGTTTCTTACAAGTGTATATAAGAGTAGTGGCTAACTGGACACAACCACTCCAAACCATGTTCAATGAAGTCTATTAAAGGTGGTGGTGTGAAGAGCCAGGTATTGATGGGCCAATCCGTGCCCCATTCCGGCAGAATAAACATATTTTAGAACAGAAACATTCTGTGTGCCACTTATATTTCAAGTATACAGTCTGGTAGTATCCATCTCTTCTCTTCTATGTCCTTGAATAAAATTGCGTAAGTCTATTGGATTTTGAAAGGTATAAGAATGGCCGTTAAGTGTCACTTTCCGGGATGCTGGGTGTATCATCATCCCATATCTGCCATTAAGCTGCTCTAGCGCTGCTCTGAACGTCTAAAGTTATTTCCGTCTCGCTGCTGTAGCATTGGAGACATCTTGGGTTATGAAAATCTTGTTACTCTCCCATATCAGAGATTTCTTCGGTTTTGCTTTCTCCAAAATAAGCATGACATGTTATAATCGAGTACAGCAAAGATCATGGTTCTTGGAGTATTTTGAGATGAATTTCTTGGACCAATGCGATGCGCTCTCTGGATATTGAACTGTAGAGGTGTGGCAAAGACGAGAAGCATAGGAAGCATATGTTAAAGGAACTGGGTTGGATTGTAATTTTCGAAATTGTCTGGAAAACCCACTACACGTATGTTGTTCCTTCTATTTCTATTTTCTAGGTTCTCTGATTGATTCTGCAGGGTTAGAAATGTATTTTCCAGGGATTTAATTCTTCCTACTACATCTTTTGCATCACACACCCTTCTTTCCACCTCGTTATTCCTGGTTTTATATGTAGACCACTTTGAATCCAGCACTTGTAATTTGAGGGATTTAATTTCTGTTAGAATAGCCTGCATAACAGGTTCCTGCAAATCCTCTTTTGGTGTAGGGGAATCACTCATCTGCCTTTTGGGGACAGTGCTGTTGGATTTCGATGCATTTTCCTTAAGTTGCCGATTTTTTGAGGCCATATTGGGCCTCTGTCCATATTATTTGAAGCAGCAGCTTCTTCTGTGGATTGTTGAGAAATTAGGTATAATTGAACCAGTAGCATAGAAGAGCTCTTATTGCCCAAAAAGCGTAATCTTCCTTCACCAGGATTTACATAGAATTATGTTTAATATGTGGCTTTAATTCACAATATTCACAATGTGAGTTGAAGTTAGCAGCATAGCAATCACATTAACTGCTCACCATGTACATAGTTGTGACTTGATCTGTACCCTAATTCTAATAAATGTGTAACACTGCTTAATGCAGGCAATTACATATTATGCTTCAGCTAAATAGTATTCCATGAGCTTAACTTGCACAAGAAATTGCAATACTTACTATCACACTTTGTAACACTATAAAGTGTGGCTGTGCTTATTGTATTTAGGAGTATGCCATTTCCATGCCCTGATACACATCACATGAGTCCGTTCTTTCTTACAAATTTTCTTTTCCTTATTTTCCTTATTTATAATATACAGATACACTTATTAGCTTTGAAATTAAATCCCATAAAGTACTTCCATTATGTGTTTGATAAGATACCAGCACTGAATGGCATTATTTCTTTTCTTTATCTTCCCGTGGATAATACAAAGTAATTCATATATGTTGTTTTATCATAGAATTGTTTAAAATAGAGTTTTTGAGCTTGTTATAGGTTTGGTTTACTTGCGTGAGGAGCAGCTGCCCGTGTTATGCAGCAAACATGTTTCCTAATAACAGCGTATTCTTTCAGCCTTACACGCCGATCAGCTGATGTGATTGTTCGGCTCCCGCTTTACGCTGTAAGGCTGTTCCACAGGCCGCACCCTCCTGAGAACGCTGAACCTCATACATTCAATATTACTTCCTCCAGAACGGGCGCTTCGTCCAAAGAAACAGCTACTAGATGGTTCAAGTAAGCTCTGAGTCCTTTGCTTACTCAATTAAAAATTATTATGCGCACGGAATGTTTAAAAGAGAAAGCCGAGTCAGGAGCTCGGAATTAAGCGGCCATCCATTTCGACGCTTGGCCACGCCCCTCGCAATTCAATTTTTTTAAAATGATATAATAGTTTATTTATATTGCACCTATAGACAATGTGTTTCAAAGCACTTCAAGGCAAGGGAGGGAACAAGGGAAAATACAATGACATTCTTACAGACTGTGAACAGTAAGGATGTGAAATTAACTATCTTACTCAGCCTGATGACATTTCAGATTGTGCAAGAGCTAAGATATAGAAAAGGAAGGGAGTGGGAGAGTGGGACGGCAATGGAAACAGACAGGTGACTACCGTACTAGGCCTGATGACATTTCTGGTAGAGCCGGAGAAAAACAAAAGGTGAAGGAGAGGGGCGCAGAAAAGGAGGGGAGGAACAAAACAAGCGACTATTGTTCTAGGCCTGACGACATTTCAGATAGTGCTGGAGGGGGGGTGTAACAAGTAAGGGGAGGGGGGAGGAGACAGACGAGGTTGCTATCATACTAGGTCCTGGGACAATTCTGATAGAGTAAGTGCATAGAAGAAAGGGGAAGAAGGGAGGAGATAGGAAAAGGGAGAAATGGAGAGGAGGAGAGAACAGAGAGAAAGCAGTCAAAAAGAGTGGAGAAGCAAGAGGGGAGAGTGAATACAATTGCAGGAGTCAGTAGTAATACATAATGTTGCAAGCCAGGATACAAGATGAAGATGGGAACAGCATGATTCAGAGCCACAATGAGTACAAGATGCAAAGGAAGTCCAGCATGAGAGTTGGGAAAGGGTGACGCACCGTGAATCAATGAAGTTCATAAAAGTCAAATCCAGCATTGGCCACAAGACGGTGATGATGAAACCAGAATGTATCAGGACAGACTCCTGCAGAGGTAGGCTGAGGGGTTGGGGAGTTAGGGGGAGCAGGGTAGAAGAAGCAAGCAAAACAGGCATCACTTGTGTGCGAGAGGGCGGGCACAAGGGAACATCACGTGGGGGACCAGAGGGGGTGGGGATGGCCTGTGGGGACAGAGGGAGTAAACACATGTTGGTGCATGCTTACCTGCTGTCTGAGTAGGGGTTCGGGCCCTGGGTCCTCCTGGTCCAAATAGGAATCACCCTTTTCTTTGTCTGCCCTTCGCTTCAGATGCCCGGGTCTAAGAGTTAAGAGCAGGAAGGAAGAGACAGGGCTAAGAAGGTGGGTGGCGCTTAGGCCAGGTGACCTAGACCCGCTTGCACCTGCTCCCCATCTGCTCCTCAAATCTATTTTGAGCTTGTTTTATAGATTTTAGGCCATTCCTGGTTTTATATTTATTTTATTGTTTGTCATGTATTGTTTTTATTGTACTTTATAAATAAATGGCTTATTGTACAGAGCTCTGATGCAGTTTTACGCACCATATACATTTTAAAAATGCTAAATCCAACTGGTGACTACTATTTTCAAAATGTGATACTAATGAGGAATGCAGTACTGTTAATACTAGGACTATTTCCAAACATGGAAAAAGCAAAGTCAATCAGGTGGTAAAAAAATGTGTCTTCCTTATGTGTTCATTTTATTCATAAAGTACAGGGTGTTGCCGGAATGCTTCCTCAGTAATCGATATATAAAAAGGCTGAGGATTTCAATGGAAAAATGTTTGCATGCCCACAATTCCACCAATAGTGGACAGCACTGTTCGTTAGATGCCAGCACATTTAAAAGTAAAACCTTCAGGAGATGGCAGTGCGTCTCAAAGAACAAACAAGCACAGTATCTGCAGGATGACCACGGATGATACAGCTATGTAAGATTTTACCTAATATATTGTCGTGTTATAATGTTTTGAGGTTCATATTCTATGGCGATTCTACCCATAGGTTAAAGCCTTCAATAAACGGTTGATTGTTGGGAAAGGGGTGTATGATATTCATGAGGGTGCCACGCGCATCGATAAATAGTAAGCTAGTAGGGAGGTTATTCTTATGAAGCAAAAATTGTAGTTCAGCTTTTTTGGAATTCAGATCTGCAAAAGAGGACTCAGTCAACTCCACACGCTTACATCAACCCTATCTCAAATTTATCACAATCACTGAGACCTGGGTCAGCCCCGACGACAATGCCACGGTTGCTGTTCTATACACTGACTTTTCTTTTTACACTCCATCTGCAATTAATCAATTAAAGCCTGCCTTTCTGCCCTCTTACCCCCTCTTGTTTCAAGACCATTTTATTTAAAATCCTTAGCCATATGTGCATAATATTGTCCCCATCTATTGACCTCCCTAGTGCTCTTAAGTCTTTCTTTATTAAAATTGGGCACCTGTAGACCCCCTCCAAACCAACGTTCCCATCATCCTCATGTGGGACTTCAAACTCCCACAACTATTTTACGATTGAGAGAGAGCTAGATTTGTTTCTTTTGTGAAAGACATTTTTGTTAGGTGGGTATCAGACTATAAATGGTTTTGTTTGTGTATTAAATATTTTGTCCTGATATATGTTCTCAGATTCAAGTGCTTGAATGTTCCAGGGGGCTTCGACCCATTGGTTAAAGTTTTCAATAAACAGCAGATTACAGGAAAAGCGATTTATGACATCAATAAATGGTGTCAGGAAGCCAGCAGAGACAGATTAGGAAGTGAAAAATGGTAGTTGTCATGGAGTTCAAATCTGCAATAAAGACTCAGTCATGGCTTTATCCTTGCAGAGATGAAAGCCCTGGCTGATTATACTGAAGCCATCATGTGTGTGGATGTTGCAATCGGGATGGTATAGCATTTAAGATGGTGTCATTTTCTATATAGGATAATACATATACTGTGTGTGAGTGCGTGTGTGTATGTGTGTCTGTCTGTGAGAAAGAGAGAGGGAGAGAGCTTGGAATTTCAAAGTCCTTTTTCGTTATCATTATATTTCGACAAACATATTAATCACGTAGCTCTAGTGCAATGTTCTTAGATGTCACGTAAAAGTAAATATGTCAACATTGGCATCTGGTTTAGGCAACAGATCCCTGTAAATCCCTCCTAGTGCATTGTTTCCTTGAAATGTATTGTGGCTCACAGATGGACCAACTTCTTTAACTGCTAACATTCAGCCACTTACCATGATATGTCAGAGTTTGCCCTAAACAGACATTCTGCTTCTTATAACAAATCATTATACCCGTACCTGATTGTAGTCTGTCAACGTTAATGGTACATAAGCTGGTTTGTTTGGGCGAGCAAGACCATAATTAAATAGATACGATGGATTCTTCATAGAGTAATGGCCACAGAATGCTTCACTCGTTGCTGTCCTCTCTCCAAACCACCACCACCACCACCAATAGTTCTGTAGAGAAAAGCAAAATGTTCCTTCATTAGAGAAAGTTGATAGTGTTTAGGTACGAGTATTTCAGCAACTTGCTTATTATCGATAATGTGTTCTTTGGTGCTGATTCTGTAAATGGATGGATGCATACTTGTGATTTTCATCCAAAGGGGATCGCTCCACACTGAAGCAGTTTGATGGACAATACCACAGAATGTATTCTAGGCAATAACCAATGCTTCTTTTGGATGTCATAAGCGTGAATCGTTGCTCTGTTGATAGTCTATGAAGGTGTTATGGTGGTTTGTAACTCAGGCGTAGTTACTCTAACTCACACAAATAGCTAGACTTTATGAATCTCTGTAATATGTAAAAGCCCTGATGGGGTTCAACCCTAAAATGGGCAGAGGGGCTCAACTACATGAGAAGAAAGCTAGATCTCTAATGTGTGCAGGTAAATGGATCGATTATGAACAAGGTGACGAAGGGAGCATTTGATAGCATAAATAGATCACAAGAGATTGCTCACCGTTGTACTATGGATACAACACAACCACAGTCATTAAGAAACCATAGACAGCATATTCCCAGATCTAGAAACGTTTGCACTTCTGAAATTGAGCTCAATTGATAAATAATATTTATTAAGTGTGACCCCCCACCTACTTCAGGTGACTAAGACAGGGGCAATGTACTTGCAAATCAGAAACCCTTCAGGGCACTGCTGGCTTAAAAAAATTGATGTTCCATCCACACATGATTTTGCAAACAATTCGCTAGAAACTGCTCAATTGATGTTGTCTTCTACAGTATCATAACTGCTATCCTTTCTGTTTAAGGAAAAAACAAATGCGGACGTTGTGTCCAAATGACTATAAAACATTTCCATCCAAAAACCTGAAATGAACCCTTGGACCATGGCAGCTGTGAACACCACTCACTCTTCCAACTATGTACTAACATGTTGCCAAGCATTCTCAATGCCATCAGGTCAATAATATACTAAGACCATAAAGTGGTGCATTCCCATTACCATCTTCATTCCATCAACTGCGCATGGAGAATAATGGCGTGCGTGTTGAATATCTCCTTTATTATCAAAAGAGGAAACCTGGTAAACCACTGCTCAAACTAGTTGGCAGTGTCTACTCTGTCTATATCCGGGTGGATCAACATATGATAGAAGACAGAGCTAGTGTAACAGGGGCTAGAGTCTAAAACTCAAAACGAGGGGACGGACCAGACACTTCTAAAAAATGAGTGTCATTTTTAATAATAAATCATCACGGTTTAAAAAAACATTATTAAATTCACAGGTCCACAATACAAAACTTAACAACAAATATCAACCATAGGATTACGTAATGGGCAAAAAATGCTAGCTAAAACAAATTCAAGAAAAGGCAGGGTACATCTAGGACAACTTGCTGTGTACCAAACTCTATTTGGATTAGTATATCATATTTGCATATCTCTGTTTTTAATCCAGAGAGCTGTCTCGACATGTTTCTGTTCATAAACACAAATAGCAAACATTCATCAGGAGAGGGTAGTTATAACGAAAAACTTAGTTCCTATAGAATCACAGACTTGATCTGGGTCAGTCTCATAGCACCTGTAAAGTTAAAACAATGAAAACAAAGGATCTGTTGGTGAATAGCTTAAATACTGAACTAGAGAACCAAGTTACAAGTAGAAAAAATACTACAGGTAAAACTGAGGGTATAACGCTCACCTGCCTACACAGGTAGAGGGCAGGCAGCCAAAACTGTCATAGAACCGGTACGTGGAGATCTTCACTACACGATGCTGTAGTTCATTACCACAGCACAAGCAGAAACCCGGGCGGAAACCTGTAAACAGAAGCCAGTGGACAAAGCCAAAGGTATAGATCCCGAGAGATGGAGATCGATACAAAGGAGCTAATGTCAAATACACGAGAAGGCCATAAAAGTTGATAAAAAGTATAGTAAAAGCGATAGTAAAACAGATCTAGTTGGTAGCCTGTATAGAAGAAAGATGTATGCAACGTAGCTAAAAAGAAAGTCCCAATAAACCATGGCATGCTATCATCAAGTGAGACTGGGCCAGCACGGCAAATGCCGCGGGGAAATGTAAATACCCCGAGGTCAAGTAGAAATATACCCAATGGAGCAAAACCCGGAGAACAGAAATTGCATAGCGCAGGGAAAAGGGTCATAAAGGAAAACACTGTCAGAGAAAGTGACGTTCAGTATCCAAATAGATCCGTCCCGTGGGTAAAGGAGGTGAAAAAAAACACAGTCATATCAGGTCATATACCTGCGGCTAGTAACGGCCAAAGTACGAGTGGCGCCCGTAAACGCCAAAGGAATAACTTCAAAAAGGTCTCTCTAGCTTCCGTATTCAAGGACAGCGGGGTATATCCAGTGTGCAACACTGTAAAGAGGACGGAAAACCCAAGTCAGAATGAAGTGCTAATCTAAAAGTCGGTCAGCGATCCGACTATTAACACAGAGGTGCATACCTGAATGTCATAGTCCGGGGTCGGAATAAGCCTCATAACGCTGCTGATAGCTCTGGGAAGAGGCTGGCCGTGCAAGGTAAATGAAAGTATAGGCGTTGTCATAGAGACAGCCTTAGTCCTATGGCTATGTCTATGCCGATAGAAGGGAAGTGGGAGATGCGCGTAAAAGGGGCGGCCATTTTAGAACAGAACAAGAGCTATACTCCGTGTGGGGCAATGTCCCTAGGAGTGGGTGCACCAGGGACCGTACCACGGTCACGTTAGCAGTAAACTCAAGTGTAAAGGCGTGGGAAAGGAGATAGCTCGGAAAGCAACTCAATGACCTGACAGCTTAGAAGGCGTAATTAGCAACCAGTAATGCTGCGCGGCTTTCGGCCAATAAAAATAGGCGCTCAATAGAAGAATAAAGATTGGGGATCTATCCAAAGATAAGACAAAAGATGCCATGGTAGAAAAAAGGAGTAGACAACGACATGACGGCGGTAGTAGCCACAACCGTCCAGGTAGTGGTCACGGGGGACAAAGTCTCACCACATAGCAGAATAAATGATTGCCCAAACTACCACCATCAAGAAAGGTAGACCTTGGTGCCACCCATACCTGGCACCAACTGTCAAAGAGCAGAATCAAGGGGCAGAAAGACTGCTCTGAACATGTTACATCATAAATTGTAAGAGATAAGAGATAAGGAGACAAAAAACTTGAAACGGGCAAAAAAGGTAGGTATTGCAAAACAGGTGCCGTATAAACTAGGTATACCAGGTAGACCTGTGTTGAATATCTCCCACCATGGAATGCAGAAAGAAAAGTTGGAGAGTGTTGAATAGATTTTTCTACAAAAAACCCCGTCAAGGTATGGGTTTCTCACGAAATTAGGTTGTGTTCAAAGGTGGAAGGATAGATTGGTGAGCACACTAAAATAGTATGGTGTGCCATGTTGAGATAATTATCTTTAATACAACTTATATTCATTTCATCGACTCCTTTTACACGTTTGTCATCACTGTGAACTGCATAACACCTCGTGTTAGTGAATATTTGATTGTAGCACAGTAGGCCTTTGTTGAGCAGCGATATAAATAGAGTGGAGCTCATTTTATTGTTCCATGTAATTTGGCAGTGGGGACCTGGTATGTTTTCACTCCGGCGTAGCCAGGTCTCCGCTGCCATATATTAGTCACTTACATGGTGGAGTGGAAAAGAGAGGACAACATGTGGTGGTGTACCAGTGTGTACGCCATCTTTTGCACTCTGCTGTGAAAATGAAGTAAACGCTGCCTGCCTTGCGCTTACAATGGATCCCTGGTGCAAAATGTCAGCAGACTCCATAGGGATCCCCAGCATTTGCGGGTATACAGTTCTTTTGCCGCGGGATTTTTCGTCACAGGACTTTCCATCGGCGTTTTTTTTTTTTGTGGGGGGGGTTAAAAATTAAATAAATATTTGTGAGTGAAAGGGAATAATTTAAAAAAAAAATAGGGCGGTTTGGGGGAGTAACCCCCCCCAAAAAAAAAAAAACGGCGATGAAAAGTCCCGCAACGAAAAATCCTGCTGCAAAATAACGTAGAACCCATTTGCGCTGGCATGAAAATGCATGCCAACGCAAATGCTGGAGCGTTTGTATGGCAAAGGGAGCAGCAGAAATGCAGGTTGTGTTCCGCCTCTTCCCTCCGCCATACAAATGTAAGAAAATGAGTGGTGACGCAAACAGAATAGGTAAAAGCTTTATGCAAGGGTTTTACGTGTTCTGTTTATGTTACAGCTCATCTAAAATGAGCCCCAGTGTGTTCAATTAGGGTTAGCGTGCACAAAAGGTGCTAAACAACAGTCTACGTCCATCAAGGGGACTACAATGAAAAACATTGGTGAACCGCGTGGATTTGCTCTTCAGTATTAAGATTGTCCTCGTTGATCTCTTGTATGACGCTGATGTTGTTAGTGCAGTTATTGAGAGGCATCCACACATGTGGGAGGATAAAACCTCCGATTTATAATTTAACATGCTCGCTCCCCCATAACCAGTCTCAATGCCCTTACTCTGTACACAGTTATATCCCTACAAATGCGGTCGTAGCTCCGGATCTTCTACTACCAATGGCCTTTAATCTCATGCAAGCTTGCACTCCGCAGATATGCTCCGTAGACCAGCAGAGACCTATGAACAATAACCTGTAAAAGAGAGGTATTCCTGATGGAGAGACAGGATTGGCAAATGGTCGGGCAAGATTCTTTCAAAAGCAATGAGACATGTACGTTTTCTCTGTGTGGAGTGGGCTTCTTTGAACCTTAAGGTAGCAGGCAAGGCTGTATAGGTGACACGTGGAAAGGGTTCCCTTCTTGGCTGAAATTTAAACAGGAAAGGATGCAGTTTTTTAATGAATAGCTACAAACTATTTATTAAACTCGCCAGCCAATTTTATGGAGAGCTGAATGTTAGGTTCAGAAGAGACTGTATTGATCCCTAATGACATAAAGCAGCACTAGCCAGTGCTGGCTAGCAATCTACGTCACAATATGTACCTTCGATGAGGCAGAATCAGTCCCAACAGTTCAGCTTTTCAAAAGCCACTTAGCACAAGCATTAAGTTTAAGTTCCCATTTTCAACGATTGGTATATGCTGTTGTGGTGATAAAATAAGACTTCTAAAATCAGTCTGTTATTTATTTATTTATTGTTCGCATTCATTTCAATGCACAAAGCCCCCAGGCATCTAAGCGCTAGTTACAGCAAGTGCATAGTGTGTATAGCGAAGTGCAAGAACAAATTGGTTACAGAATGCAAAGGTGGGCCTCCTCCAAGGTAAAGGGGCTACTTCATGCATGCAGGTTAACATGAGTGACAAAAATAGGTATGCTAAGAAAACGTTCTGTCAGAGCCACGCCTCATGGTACGGGGGTTACTTCAGGCATGCAGGGTAACATGAGTACAAAAATAGGTATGCTAAGAGAACGTTCTGTCAGAGCCACGCCTCATGGTAAAGGGGTTACTTCAGGCATGCAGGGTAACATGAGTACAAAAATAGGCATGCTAAGAGAACGTTCTGTCAGAGCCACGCCTCATGGTACGGGGGTTACTTCAGGCATGCAGGGTAACATGAGTGATAAAATAACTATGCTAAGAGCATACATTTCAATATACATCTAGAATTGGGTTTCCTACAGGTACGAACATGATTGAGTGGTTTGGGGGCCCAGAGGAATCACCTTACAAGTGGTACTAATAGGTGGACTGGTGAGAAACCGAAGGACGATGATGCTCAGACAGGCGAGAAGTGGATCCAGCTAAATGCGAAAATCCACGCAGGCAGTCTGTTAAGCGGATCGCTGATTGAAGGCAACAATAGTTTGTGGGTCCGGACATGTAGGGTACAGACACAATAGGAGCCGTATACAGCGCTAGGGTTCAGGTTAGTAGAGTCATACTCTGGAGGATGATAGGCAGCCTGTATATGCTGCGCGAGGGACGGGCATCAAGGCTAGGTGGGGAGTGCGGCTTACAGTAGGGTACGTGGAATTTAAACAAGGTGCAACTCCCTAGTTAGGAGTTTGGATGAGAGCTTTGTACTACTAGTTTCACAAATCTTAGTCACTATTATATATCAAATTGTGACATTTGCACTACTGCCCTGGCAAGTGAATTTCTTCTGACACCACCTCAACACAGAATGTTTAGGCCAGAGGATGAGAATGGAGAACTTGGAACCCTAGGCGGTGGAGACTGAGTGCTTGGCGTGGATGCACTGGTGGGGCCCACTATCGCTCTGCAACTCTAATTGTCATTATTAAGGAATTAGGCTATCTGGATAGGTTGCCTCTGCATCAGGCCAGGCAGTTGAACATTCGCTGTAATAGAGGGTGAGTGCTCTTTTAAAGACGATCTGCACACAATTCATATACCGCGAGCCGAGCAGGACCAACTTGGACATGTGCCACCCACAAAGGTTCACGCATTGTTGCTCTATAAAGCAGGGATGTTGGATGCCTGGCGCTACATGTCTCTGCAACACACAGACGATGAAGCCCCAGCGCAAAGGAAGCACACCAGAAATGCACCTTGGACAGCGCTAACTTGCTAAATGTGAAATTCCATTGCATCCACGTGGGACTCGTGTGGTCAATTAAGCGTGTCTGTACCATTCCATAATGAGTGCAACTGCTAAAGGGACGTTTGAAACTAATTGTGTTCCATACACCACCTTTGTGAAGCACCCAGGTGAGGTGCATTGGCAAGTACGCGGAGGACAGGGGACAGCGGCATATTAGGGCTAATCATCATGCAGTGTGATCCTCCCAAGCTTCTTTTTAGCTGCACAAGCAGAACAGCCTATTCTCTGGAAGAGGTGGTCAGAAGGGTTTGAGCACTACGTGTAGGCGACATACAATATAGCTTTATAGACCGAGTTTGGGGTCTTTATCCCAAGCTATAATGACCCCTACCGAGGTCTGTAAGGCTATTAGCACATAGCAGAAGTAGCAATGCATATTTGGGGGTTTTCGTACTGAGGTTAAACATGTTACTTTAATAGCAAGTAAAGCAAATAGACCAACATTAAATTTGGTTTTATTTTGTATTATTTAAATAATATGATTGTCTTCATAGGTTAAGCATTTTAATTACAAACCTCTCTGTACTGAAACAGGTTTAGCATGTATGAGGTCTTATGCAAAGTTAAACCGTTTCTCTATACGAAACTGAAAGGATTTTCCTGTTTTAGCTTTCTGTTTCATGTGTCAGATAGGATGTTGCAGCAAAAAAAGGTCCTCCCAGAGAGGAAGTGTCTTCTGGAAAGAAATCTTTCCCGGAAATTGCATTGTTGTTTCCCTGTCTGCTTTTGAAGACAGAATGTTCAGAACACAGTCAATACCTGTAGTTATTGACTGCACTCTAAATATTCTGATTGACTGAGTGAAGTTCATTAACAATCTACATGTGCTAATAGTGATCATGGGCAATTACGCAGGGCTGCCCAAGTCAAAGCAGAGTAAATGATGTTACCATTCGGCAGGCTAGGAGAGGGGCAGCTCCCGCCCCCACGCTTCCTCCTCTCCCCCACAAGCGCAGAGACACGCATTCTCTGTCACACAATGCCGAGGAAGGGTGAGGTGCGAACATGCACCTCGCCCGTCCTCCAAACAACAAGGTGCTAAGCACCTACGGAATACCAACATGCACGCAGGGCCCAGGTTCAAAGACCTGCCCCCTCTTCAGGGGCCAGACATGTCGGCTATCCGGCCGGGGGCTGGCACACAGCCCCCACTACTATACATATCAAAGATCCAGGGCTTCCCTGGGTCTTATAAATAAGAGCAGAATGCTCTAAGAAAACACAATTTGTTTGTGGACCCTGAACGGGGACCCAAAATGACAGGAGATTCGCTGTTTAATCAGCATCTTCTACACTTTGCTTCTTTACCACAAAACCCTGCCACCCTACAAATAAGGGAGAAGAACAAAGGAAAAGAAGTACAGGGCAGTGTACGGTGTCCACAACGAGTCGTGGGACATGAGAAGGCGGCACGGGCCAGAGGGGGTAACCTTGGGACCCGGTGCCCAAAAGTATGATATTATTATGATATGTGATTATTTGTGTATTTGCATAACCATATCTGTACAATAAAATCCTACGGCTTTTATTGCCAACACTTGACAAAATGTTGTGAGACAAATCATTTTGGATGAGGGTCGGGGTTCGGCCTACAGTATGCATGCATATGGGTTCATCAGTTATGGTGTTGAGAGGATAAATCCCTCCTTCTTTATTGCCTGGGCATGACTGGTCAAGACCAGTTTGAAAACCTTCCCCAGGAACATTTTCACAGAGTTCGAAGGCCTTAACGGATATGAAAAATGTTTAAAGATACACAATAAACATTAGGATAAAAAGGTTAGCATTACTTTGGAATGGTAGGATTTGGGGAAGGGAGCGCAGGAAGAGGGAGAGATAGTAGAACAGTGTATAACAGTGCCACGAGGTCTCGCTGTCTTATGGGAATGTGGAACAGCGTTTAAGAGACCAATTTATATTTAAATGCAGAGGGATGGTTGCACTTTGGGCCAAAAGCAATTCTTCAAGATGATCTGAGAGTTGCATAGAAGTGGAACACACTACCTCTTATATCAGGGAGTTAGAAAGAAAGAGCCAGGAAAAGAGGAACATGCAAGTACTGCCAGCAACCACTGTGGCGGTTCATGAAGTATAAACCAAACAAGGGTTCACAGAAGGACTTCTAACAGGAGGAAAACAACAACCATCTGCACTGAATAAACATAGATTCCTACCCAGCAATCATTATGATCTGTTGGAAAGGAAGGATAAGAGATCACTTGGCCAAAAGTTGTCGGAATGCGGCCAATATGAGCTCTATGGAGGAATTCTATTGTTATTATGGTTATTTTTATTATTATGGTATTTATTGAACGCAGAGCTAGCTTCAAGAAGCAACTGAGCACTTTACAGAGGTATACAAAAATACAGATACACAACGCCGCACTTTTTAGAGGTATACAACGTAAAGATGCATAACGGAGCACTTTTCAGAGGTAACAACAGAACAGATATACAGCGGGGGTAGGATACAGAGGAGGGGCATAGCTGTACAAGGCAGTGGGGAGGAAAGGGACAGATGGCGTCTAGCGAGTCAGGTGGGGTGGGGGACGACATGATGGTCTAGGTGTTAACGAGGAGAGACTCCTTGAAGAGTTGGGTCTTGAGTTTTTAGGGGTGAGTCTGATGCTGACGGGGAGGAGGTTCCATAGTCTTCTGTAGTAGGCAAAGAAGGCTTGCTTTCTGGTCCTTTCCTCATTGCAGCAGCGGATTTCAAGTCTACACCTGTCCTGGAATCTGGTGGTGCGCTGTCTGCCGGAGATGCTGAGTTTCTCTGCAAGGTAGCTGGGTGACTTGAGGGTGACTGCCTTATAGATGAAGCAGCAAGACTTGATGGTGATTCGTGCGTGCAGTGGGAGCCAGTGAAGGTCGATGAGGGCCGGGGTGATGTGGTTGTTTCTGCGCAGACCCCTAATGAGGCGTGCAGCTGCGTGTTGGACATTTCTCAGTGGCACAAGGGAGGATTATGGGAGGCCTACGAGGAGGGCATTGCCGCATTCAGTTGGGATAGCACCAGTGCTTGAACGGGGGGTCTAAAGCTGTCCAGAGAGAGGAAGAGCTTGACTTTCTGCAGGAGGGAGAGCTGATACCAAGCTGTCTGAGTTTTCTTAGCTGTGTGTGTCTTGAAGGAGAGGGGTTTGTCGATGTGGAACCTCAGAGACTCGGCGCAGGAGGCGAACTTGGGTGTGAAGCCATCAAGGTTCATGGTTGATAGCCAGGTCTGTATGTCTGGGTATTCAGTGTTTTTGGTGAGGAGTAGGAATTTGGTCTCTGAGGGTTTGAGCTTCAAGTATGCACTGGACACCCAATACTGGATCAGCGAGAGGCAGTGTTTTGAGCCTGTGGATGCCATTGACAAAGTCGATCTTGAGGTATAGCTGTGTGTCGTCGGAGTATTTTTGGATGTGGATGTTGTGTGTGGCTAGGAGGGCTCCCAGCGGCTCCAAGTATAGATTGAAGATCAATTGGGAGAGGATGGATTCCAGCAGGACTCTACAGGTGACGGGTACCATTGGCGAGCTACAGGAGTCCATTTGAACAAACTGTTGTTGAGGTAGGTCTTGAACCAGCGTAGGACAAGATTGCTGATCCCCATGTGCCGATGTAGGGTGTCCGTGAGTGCCTGGTGGTCTACTGTGTCAAAAGCAGCCGAGAGGTCGAGTAGAACCAGGAGGCAGGAGTGGCCATCGTCAAGGATGTTGAGGGCGTCAGCGACCACCTATATGGTGGCCACCTCCGTGCTGCATCTGGGTCTGAACCCGGATTGGTAGCTTTGGGGGAGATTGTTGGTGTTGATGTGTTTCTGCAGTTGCGTGGCTACCGCTTTTTCGATAATTTTACCTAGGAAGGGAAGATGGGTGATGGGGTGTAGTTGCCTAGGTTGTGGGAATCCAGAGTGGGTTTCTTTAGTAGAGGGAGTATTTATCCTGTCTTTAAGGTCGATGTGAAGGTGTCTTGAGTTGGGGAGCTGTTGATGACCTC
The DNA here is from genome assembly GCF_040938575.1 of Ambystoma mexicanum. Lineage (NCBI taxonomy): Eukaryota > Metazoa > Chordata > Amphibia > Caudata > Ambystomatidae > Ambystoma > Ambystoma mexicanum. Next base: position 1,401,209,056 of record NC_090933.1, read on the forward strand.
AAGGTAGGGAAGCAGAGCTTCTGCGCCTTGAGGATGGATGCTGTGAGGATGTCGTCTGTATATGATGTGGCTTTGAAGGCGGCCGGGGTTTCTAGCAGGTCCTCTGTAGAGAATATCTTCAATTTTGTCCAGGATGTGGAGATTTCGCAAGGAGGGACGTGAGGTGAGTATGTGGATGCAGAGCTGGTGTCTATGTGCTGTCAAATCTTGCTGATTTTGTCAATAAAGAAGGTTTTGATGGCGGTGGATATTTCGATGGTGTGTGGTATGGCAGGGTCGGGTAGCTGGTTGACGCAGTGCTTGACCGCTTTGAAGAGGGCTCTGCTTTTTGTCAGCTTTTGCTATGGTGTTCTGATTAGTTGTCAGTGCTTAAGGAGCGCGAGGTCGGATGCAGTCCTGAAGCCGCACCAGGATTTCTCTTGTTTCCTGATGACGCTTTTGCTGAGGTTGATTTCTTTCTGTTTACCAGGGTGCTGATGGTTTCGGTTTGCAGGGTCGTTGTTTCAGAGGCGCGTGTCGGTCGATGGAGGCTGAGAGCGTAGCGTTGAGTGCTTCCAGTAGAGAGTCACAGTTCGGTTGGGAGTGTTCGGTCCATGTGAGGTGGAGGTTGTTGAGGTCTTCGGTAAGGGCTTCCATCCGGAAGTTCTTGAAGGACCTGAGGCTCGTCTGATGGGTTTCTGCTGGAAGTGCTTGATTGGGGTAGTGTGTAGGATGATGGAAGGCATGGCCAGGTGGTCAGACCCATCAAGCGGGAGAGGAGAGCTCTAGTGGAGGGAAGGCAGTGCAGTGATGATTAGGTTGAGGATGTTACCTTGCTCGTGCGTTGGGTCTTTCGTATGCTGTGTGAGTCAGAGGATGTCAAGAAAGCAGAGGAGCGCTTCCTTCATCGGTTTGGTGGCCTTGTTGCCTGGGAGGTTGCAGTCGCCTAGGAAGATGTTGTTGGCATGCATGAGGCACATGGTGGTGTCCAGGTCAGTGAAGTATTTGATGAAGGCGGAGTTGGGTTTGGGTGGTCTGTAGATAAGATGGAAGGTGACTGTGTGTTAGAAAAGATTTCCCTTAGGTGCAATTTTACCTCCATTTGTGAACCCCCCAAACATTTTGCTTTTGTTTGGATTACCTAACCTGACTTTTTCCAGTGGAGCACAGCCTTCAGCTGCACTCCTCTGGGCTTTCGCTCATTTGTTATGGGGAAACTGACACGTCCTTAAGACTGTCAGTACTGGTTGAATGTGGTCCTGATAGGGAAGGGTTTAGTAAGGGCCAACGTGAGTGCCTATCTTTAGAAGGACTAAAGAGACAGGCCTATTCCCAGCTTGAGGGTGAACCTTCTGGGAAACATAGGATTTATTGGGAAGGTGGGCTCCTGTACAGTGTGTCCACAGAGTCTACTGAAGGTGACCATAAGAGGTTGATGGCGCCCCTTCAATTAAGACCCTTCCTCCTACAATTGGTACATGGAGTTCCTCTAGCTGGCTGCCTTGGGATCAAGGAACCAAGCAGAGGTTATCCCTGCATTTCCACTAGCCCAAGATGTGGGTCCAGGTAGAAGGCCATTGTAGGAGTTGTGCCACTTGCCAGATTTCTGTTAAGAGTGGCTCAACAATCCAGGCTCCATTGATGCCACTCCCTGTGGTGAGGGTGTCATTTGAAAGGGTAGGGATTGACATTGTTGGTCCCCTTGACCCTCAGACTTCCTCTGGCAATATGTTTATCTTGGTGCTGATTGACCATGTCACCAGATATCCTGAAGCCATCCCATTGAAGACTGTGACTGCCAACAGGTTACCCTGTTAGGGGACCACTGGCCAAAGTCAAGGAAGAGTGGGAACTCCCTACACCTTCCATCACTACCAATGTAGTGTACTATGTGCTGAGTTTAATGAAGAGAATGGTGCTTCTGATATCTCAGGCCAGTGATAAGTTGAAGGTCAGGCTCTGGTGAAACATTGGTATGACCAGAAGGCTTCACTTATTCACTTCAACCCAAGCCAAGAAGTCTTGGTCATGAATCCTATAAGGCCTAGAGCCCTACAGGACAAATTACACAGTTGTGGACAGCTGGGTGAGGTAAACTCTTTAGTGGACCTTAGGAGACCTAGTTAGGCCCCCAAAGACTTCCACATAAATAGGCTGAAGGCTTTCATCCCTAGAGTTGAAATAGCAGCACTACGTTTGGCATCAGACATAGAAGAAGAGGAATCTGAACCTCTGCCTGACTTGTTCCAAGGTAGCCCTTCAGATGGCTCAATTGAGGGTATCCATGTGGAACCTCACCTGACTCCTACCCAGCAAGAGGAAGTAAGAACTTTTCTTAGGCAATTCTCCCCCTCGTTCCCACTGACTCCTGGCTTGACACTTGGTGCAAACACGATATTGACGCAGGGGACAGATTACCTACCAATGGTAGGGGGTACAGGATGTCAGATAAGGTGAAATCTTACATCAAGACGGAGGTCAACAAGATGTTAGATCTTGGGGCGATTGAACCCTCTAGTAGTCCATGGTCCAGTCCTGTGGTTCTGGTGCCATAGGCAGGGACCTCTGAACTGAGGTTCTGTGTGGATTACCGGGCTCTGAATGCTGTCAAAAGGACAGATGCTCACCCCTTGCCTAGAAATGAGGAGCTGGTGGATACCTTGGGTGCCTATAAGTACCTCGGCACATTGGTCCTCACTGCAGGGTATTGGCAAATAGCCCTAGCAGAACATGTCAAGGAGAAGACAGCATTCACAAACCCGGAGGGTCTTTACCAGTTCAGGGTAATGATCTTTGGATTAAAGAATGCACCTTCTACTTTTCAAAGGCTTGTGAATCATGTCCTAAATGGGTTGGATGAATTCTGCTTAGCATATCTGGAGGATATAGCAGTCTTCAGTGCCACCTGGGAAGAACATGTGAAACACCTGGGAATAGTATTACAGGCTCTTCAGAAGGCCCGCTTGACCATAAAGGCCAGTAAATGCCAGATTGGACCTGGATTTGTGGCCTACCTTGGACATGAAGTAGGTGGAGGGAGGATTCAGCCTCTACCCAGTAAAGTACAAGCAGTACACAATTGGCCTATCCCCACTACACAAACTCAGGTGAGAGCCTTCTTAGGTCTCACTGGATACTATCAAAGCTTCATGGCAGACTATGGCAGCATAGATGCCCCTCCGACTGCTCTCACCCCGCCAAAGAAACCCAAGAAGGTTTCTTGGTCTGAGGAGTGTGAGAAGGTCTTCAATGGTTTAAAAGGCTCCCTGTGCCAGGCCCCTGTCCTCAGGGCCCCTGACTACAAACATGCTTTTATTGTGCAGACAGATACCTCTGACACTGGGATAGGTGCTGTACTATCACAGGTAGATTAGAAAGGCAAGGAACACCCTATTGGATTTATCAGTTGTCAGCATAAGGACAGAGAGCTCAGGTGGTCTACTGCAGAGAAAGAATGTTTCTCTGTCATGTGGGCCCTAAGGAAGCTGAGGCCCCACCTCTATGGGACCCACTTCACTGTGCAAACTGACCACAAGCCCTTAAAATGACAAATGCACATGAAGGGAGAGAATCCAAAGTTGCTCTGGTGGTCCATAAGCCTACACGTGTTTGACTTCACCATTGAGCACAGGCCTGGTGTCCAACATAGCAAAGCTGGTGGGTTGTCCAGAAGGTTTAGTCGATCTGAACATGAAACTCATCCAGGGGTGGATTAAGTCCCCCTGTCCCTAGGTCTGGGAGGGGCGAGTGTTAGGAAAGATTTACCATTAGGTGCAATGTTCCCTCCATTTGTGAACCCCCCAAACCTTTTGCTTTTGTTTGGCTTGCCTAACCTGACTTTTTCCAGTGGAGCACAGCCTTCAGCTGCACTCCTCTGGGCTTTCGCTCATTTGTTATGGGGAACCTGACACGTCCTTCAGACTATCATTAATGAGACACTATGTTTCCCTTAGTCTTTGACTATGTTGCCATTTCTTGGTAACATTTTATCTATGTGCCAAGTGCATTACAGTACCCCGCATAGGGGTCCTTTTGTTTTATGGCCATAGCCACCCTCCAAGGATGTGTGGGTGTTTGTACAAGGGTGCCTAGGACAAACTGGTGGCAGCAGTTTACTTTTAAAGTATTTTTACTTCGTTTTTATGGACCATCCTGTGTTTACAGCGTTTGACCCAAGACTGTGGCCAGTGCAGAAAATGGCAGTGCCACAAAGTCTTTTGTTCTGTCCTTTGGCCATTTTGTGACTTTGCCTTCCCCCCAGGTCGAGAGACCCGGGTATTCCTTATTTGGGCATGCAGCATGCTGCGAAAACCGCATCTTTCGTGGGCTCCACTGCCTGGTCCCAATCCACACTACTGTTGCCATTATGTCTAGTATTCCTGAATGACTGGAACCACCGTGGGCCATGATTGGCCCATGTCTGCTGTGCAAGCAAGAGAGCAGATCTTTCATTGGCTATCTCAGATTTGGGGGCAAAACACATTTTGGATAAGAGAAGGGGCTTTGCATCCATTCTGGGTTGATCTACTGAAGTTCACACCAAACTTCATAAGGAGCCAAGTATCCTTAACGAGAGAGTTGACTCAAGTAACCATCAGTGACGTGATAGGAAGTCTTGGCACCCTGACCCCGCTGTTGTCCCGTTGGACCCCTGCTTTTTTATAGAACCAAGAAGGCCAGCAAGGGCGCTTTGCCCCTCTGGAGTAGTGGTAACAACTACTCTCTGCACCTCCTACGTTCCCTCGCAAAGAGCCTCTCCGGAAGTGTTCCTGGGCCATTCAGTGCACTATCCAGCTTGAACCCAAGATATCGCACATGCATGCTGCCATCCTGATCTGAGATTCGAGACTTTGGGATTTGCTAGCTTGTGGTCCTGAGCCCTCTCCCGCCAAAACCTGCAATTTATTAGAGTACGCCACGCCATAAGCATTTGCGGTCACTGTGTCGCCCCACTGTGGTGGCCATTGCTGAAAGTGCCTGCAGCTCTGCCCTACCGTGTCCTGACACGTGCTGCAACAGAACTATCCTTCTCCTTTCTTCGAGAGCAAAGTCTACTGTCCCGCCATGGACGATTGACCCGTCCTGCAGCCACTGAGAGCCAAAGCATCCTGAAACTGCAGGGTTAACACCTATGAGTGACATGGGCAAGACTGCCAAAGTTTGGATTGGACTGTGTTGAGGGTAGGCGAGTACTTTCATAACTTACCAGTGGCCCCCTCCTTCTCTTTTTACGCATGAGAATACCTTAAAAGATACTCACCTTGGCTGGGATAGCCTGCGCTCTGCAACTATTCCCGATCTCCGAAAATATCTCTATCCTCAAGGGTAGACCCTTCATTGCCTCAAGCCCCTTTCTGAGCAGCTACAGCCCCCTGAAGAGAGCACTCTTTTCATTTACGCACGACTGTGTGTTGTTAACGAACAACTTTACTTTGAGCGTTAGGCTCCTCACTTCGTAGGGCTGGACTAAATAAGTTAGGGATTGTTGATGAAGGACTGCCTACACTGATATATGTACCGAACTAACCCGTTTCTGTTGCAGGTTGAGGTTATTCCCCGCCCTCCCATCATCAGCCTTAGGCGAATCACATTATTGTATATATGTTACATAGTGAATAAGCGTGTGTGGTAATTCTTTTTCTTTAACTGTGGTTTAATCATGTTTTTGTTATAAAGGACTACAATAAATGTATTTTTGATATACATCTGTCTATGGGTAATCTGTGGAGTTTTACTGTGTATGCTCATTGTGGGCTTCCCATCACTCTCACCCCTCCTGAGACTTAGTCTTGACCGCATGCGAAGCTACCATAGATTGGTCTGGTTTGTCCAGAAGGTTCCCCTGTTCCACTAAACTAGGTCAGAGTTTAGAAATCCATCTTAACTCTGTGTTCTTTGGGGAGAGTGGGAAGTGGCAGGAGAGCACTTCGAAAGAGCCAATGTTGTTGACGTCAAGTCTGGTGCATGGCCAAAAGGTCTTGTGGATGACTGCGATGTCTCCACCTGTCTTTTTCGGCAGGTCTCTGTGTTGGATGCTGTAGCCGTTGGGGACAAGGACGTCTAGGATGTGGGTGGAGGTGGGTGTCAGCCAGGTCTAGGTGATGAAGATGGCGTCAAGGTCGTTTGTAGTGATGAGGTCAGCTATGTCTGCTGCATGGGTGATAATTGAGTGGACGTTGGCGAGCATCAACGTCTGTGTTGTGGACATTGAGGGGGTGTTGATGGGCTTGAGGCTGATGTGGTTGAAGTTGGTGCATTGCAGAGTCCATGCCTTAGATGACGGGCAATGCTGTTGACGTTGCCGCTGCCTGGTGATGGTGGGGATGGCCGGTGGAATTGTGTGCAGATTTGTGGAAGCTGTGTTCACTGTAGAAGATGGTGATGCTGACCCTGATAAACTTATGGCATAACCCTATGTAGAAGGGAAGGGTATAGACATAGTGGTTGACCCAAAGTCAAAATACACTCTTATACTAAAGACAATCTGTGATAAAGTATTTGGGCTGAACAAACTAAACATTAATCCCATAGCCTATAGATGATGATACATAGAGTAGTTAGTTTTGAGATGGCTCCATCAGAGAAGGCTGGGCATGTGACTGGGCCCCAATGCAAAATAAACTGATGGCTTGTAAAGTGGAAGGAACACAGGACCAAATGGCCCATGCAAAGAAGACAGGGTTTTTACAGTGAATAAGACTGCAGTCTGTCTCAGTTCAGGTTGTGCAGAAAGTATGGAACATAACAATGTTAATGCTGGGGGGGCGTAGCTAGCAGCCATGCAGTGAGGCCACAGTTTCCATGAGATCCCGGCCTATCCGACAACTGATTAGCGTTAACCGTTCTATTTTGACATTCGAAGTGAGATTCAGAGGTCAGAGCAACTACGTCAAAATTCAGCTGCAGTGCTGCTGCTTGAATCTCTCACAATGAGAGGTTACGGCGGATTTGCCGGTGCGAGCGGCGGATCCAATGTGGTGCCTGCCATGTCGTGGAATGTCAAGTGATGCTACAGAGCGCTCTGCTGGCCACAGAGGGAGCAGTTCCATGTGAGGGGCTACCTTGTCCTGCACTGTCGTTCAGCGATGTCGGCTTGAAGCAGACCCTGAGGACTGGAGGGAAGGAAGACATGGGGTGCTCGGCAAGGGGGCAGTGTGTGGGCACTGCACCCAGCATGGCGGTGCAGCACTGGTCTGGAGGGAAAGTGCACAGCACCCCAGCAGTCACAACAGTCGGGAGGCATTTGGTGGACCAGCGAACTGCAGATGGACCTGGTGGTGTCTCATTGTAGTCTCACTATCATGTAGGTGCTTATTGGCACCACACATCACTGAGGGCGTTCGCTTTGTGCCCATGCTGCATCGCACTTCATGTCAGACAGATGCTTGAACAGAAACCCTGCTGCCATGCATTTCCCTGGCCTACAGTCCTCTGGTGCCTTCGTGCTTGATGCCTGGGGCACTTGCCGCACAAGGGCAAACTTGGATTATTCGCTGGGCACTGCCTTGTTGGCACTATGGAGCCTGTGGGATTACATACGCCTCCCACCCACCACTTATGCCCGGACCACAGATACCAATGCCGGATAAACACAACAGAGGAAAGGCCAAGTAAATGGTCACGGAGGCCTACACAAAGAAGGACGGAGGCACCACCAATAGACAGATTCCGGGGATGGTGTAGGGGTCGACTGCGTCACCAGCGAGTCAGCAAGGAGAGTGGCATATTCTCACTGCCATTGCTGCCTTAAAGGCTGCTCCTGAGCACACAATTGATGTAATTGGCTGGGGGCAGTATGGCCCACAGACCAGTGATTGGTTATTAGTAGAAAGACAGTTCAGAAACAAAACGGAAACTGATTTTCTCTTTACAGAGGATTCCCAGCCTGAAGACGGGGAATATTCATGAGCATGTGAATCCATGCCAGACCCCATGCTGGAGAAAGGATATACGTTCCATTGCTGTACGTTTGTGCACTGCTGATACGCAGGTACTTGAAAACAAGACCAACATAACCAGCACTCTGCGGTAACAGAACTTTTGACAAGGTGAAAATACTGGAACATCGAAGAGAAGGAATAATATTAGGATCCAAGGCCTGCCTGAAGGCCAAGAGAGGACCGATCCCACATCATATGTCGAAAACCTATCGCTACAGGAAATTGGCCCCATAACACTTAGGCAAGGCTTCACAGTCGAACCTGTGCATCGATTCTTGTCCATAAGACCTCCCACCTGGTGCTCCCCCACGCTGGTGATAGCTAAAATGATGAACTAACAGGATAGGGAGCACATACTGGCGGTTTCCAGGGACGGAGGGATCACTGAGAGAGCGTCCTCGAAACTGTCCATATATCCGGACTACACTTTATTAGTACAAAGGTAGAGAGCCGTGTTAAGCCCTACCAAAGAACGGCTCTGTCGGGCTAGCTAATGGAAGATATATGCTGATTTATCTTCGACGACACGGCAGAAGTGCATGCTTCGATGGACAGGATAGGAATTGCACCACTCCCGGACAGACACGATAATAGATCACAGGAGTGAAGTCGTCAGAGCACTAAGAGGACCCTGGATGGCACACACATGCATGAGCAGAGAATGGACGTTTCAGGACGGGAGCACAGATCTTTGGAGGACTTGACCCCTGGGCTGCTTCCCTGAAGGCTTTCTGCACCTGCTGCAGCCACACCCCTGAGGATGTTATGTTTTAGGGAACAAAGTTCTTTTGGTACCCTGCTGCCGCACGTTGCCCACGTGGGTTGGGAGAAGGGCGCGGGACAGGCCGCTGGGTCTGAATATGCTGTATGCTATTGGGCCATTGTTTTACAGTTCAGGAGTATGCTTTTCTTCCTCATTTCTTTTCCTTGGTTCATCTTTTGATTTGTTTTATCTGCTGCGTCTGGTCTACTTGGCATTTGGATTGTATCTCATTACTGGTGGATTGACAGGCGATGCATTTCTGCTCGAATTGCCATTGTTGACAGCAACACTACGGGACCTTGAAAGGGGTAGGCTGTTGTGTATTCGGCGACCCCCTCAGCTGGACTGGGCAGAATACTCTGGGTTAGCGAGGGAAATGCAGAGGACGGAGTGGAATGAGCGAGGAGTCTGTGGGGATGTATTGGACCTTGTGATTATTGACAATGGCTAGTGTAAGGCAAGACCTCTAGACAACCACACAATAAAAACACTGCTCTAAGGAAAAAGGTTTGGTGCACCGCTTTGCAAGGAACACAAGGTTTATTTTATATACAAAAGGAAAAAGGATCAGACGGTCCGTAAAACCAAACTGACATGGTGCTCTCTGTTAGTTCAAAGCAGGTAAATGTTTTTTAAGGAAGGAGATTGTCACTCATGGTGTGAACAATATACAGAGTTATCCCACCACCCTCGTTGGCTACCACCTTTATACATATGATATGATATGGCATTTATAACGTGCCTATACACAAGTGTTTCAAGGCACGATGAGGCAAGGGAGGAGGAACAGATGGAGGACAGACAACGATCCTACTAGACCAGGTGTCATTCAGATCACGCAAGTGCGTGGGACGGGGGGAAGGGACATGCAGTACATGGCAATAGATTATAACAATAGGTAAAAGTAACGGCCAGCAAGTGGCAAGTGCAAGGTAAGTGCAAACATCAGGTGTCAAGTGCTGGTAGGGGGACTGTAGGGATACAGAAACAGTCCCCAGTGCGGGCGTTGCCAGGCAGGCAGTGCAGGTGTGAGAGACAGGCAGGGGAGGGACCTGGGCCCGAGATCAGAGAGTGTTCAGGTAATCCAGTGCAGATACCATTACAGCCAGGAGGTCAGCAGGAGATCAAAGGAGAGAAAGCAGAATCAAAGAGAAAGGTTTTGAGGTGTTTCCGGAACCAGAGATGGTTCTCCTCAAGTTTCAGGGAAGCAGGGAGGCTGCTCCAGAGGGAGGCCCCACCCGAAGAAAGAGATCTACCACCACCTTTTTGCTTGGAGAAGCGACTAACCCTGAGGGAGTTGGGGGCGGATGAGCGAAGAGCTCGAGAAGGAAGATATTTAGGAAGAGAGAGTTGAAGGTATTGAGGCCCGTGCCCCAGAAGGCCTTGTGGACAATGCATAGGGTTTTGAACTTAATCCTCGCAGCCACTGGGAGCCAATGCAGAGATTACAGACCTGGAGAGATACGATACCTGGGCTTGAGGCCAAGGACAAGTCTTTCAGTCCTGTTCTGGATAAGTTGCAAAGGGCGGGGAATAGAGGCAGGCAGATTTAGAAAGAGGCTGTTGCAGTAATCCAGCCTAGAGAGAACCAGAGCTCTGAAGACAGTGAGCTTCTGGGGGAAGGAGAGGAAAGGAAGAATACCTCTGAGGAGGTGCAGCTGGTAGTGTGACTTCTTAGAGACGTCAGAGATGTGAGAAGAGAGGGAGAGTGTGGAGTCGAAGATGACCCCAAGGTTTTTAGCCTTGCAGGTGGGAGCAGGAAGGGGGTCAAGAGAGGCTGGCCAGAGAGCTACAGGAAAGGAGGGAGCGGGTGTGCCAATGAGGAGAATCTCAGTCTTACTGGCATTAAGACAGAGGTCACTGGCGGCACACCACTCCTGGATAGCGGACAGACAGTCAGAAATGAGGGAAGGAGAAGAGGTGGCCGAGGGTAGCCTGAAAATGAGCTGGGTGTCATCTTCATAGCACTGAAAGTTAGGGCAGAGAGCAGCAATGCGGTGGGCAAGGAGTGACAGGTATTGGTTGAACAGCCAGGGAGAGAGGTACGACCCCTGGGGAACACCACAGGTAGAGAAAAAGATAGCAGAGAGGAAGGACCCAAGTTGGACCTCGGAGGGTCGGTCAGAGAGGAAAGAAGTTAGCCACGCCAGGGCCTGACCAGTGATACCCATACTAACAGCCCCATATAGTCCCTTGACCGATTGGCCACATCCTAATCTGCCCCTACCCTCTAACAAGTGGTCCCTGTAATCCGTCACTTGGGTTCCCAGCTACTGGATAGGCGTGTTACCTGGAATGTTACCCACCCCATCGGCTCAGTCACATGATGTGCACCTTGTCATTAGCATGAGCTCAGTGGACAACTGTTAGAAGTGTTTACTTAAGTTTCTGTGGAGAGTAAAGCATGTACATAGTTTATAGGAATGTTTATTGTTTTCATAGTAACTGTTGCTATATACATTCATGCCAAGGTTCAGCTTGTGGAATGAGAATCATTAACATGTTCTAGATTCCATGTGGAGTCAGTGAATGCTGTTTCCCTGGCTGGGGGTCGTTACTCATATGAGCTCATTGAATGAACCTTTTCTCCTCATACTCAAGCCTGTGAGTATTACTTTTAGGCATAACAAATTGGCAATGAGGATCCGCCTCTCAAGTGATGACCCCCGGCGGCTCCGTGCAGAGCTGAGAGTGGAATAGTATCTGCGAGGGAATTGCACCTGTCCCATCGGACAGCGAGCCTGCTTCCCTGGATCGGGCCCAGCTGCAGCGGCTGACTAGGAGGGGTGCCTGCGAGTGGACCTGGCCTTCAAGAGCAAAAGCAGTTCCGTTCGTTGATGTGGACACTGATGACCGAGTGAGGGTTTATGAAAAAGGCTGTTCGGCGAGTTATCAAGTTTTGGACATTTGGATCCCTGCAGAAAAGGTGCGGAGCAGTGCAGTGAGAAAATGTCACCTTGTTTAGATTTGAAAGGGTTGCTACGTCTGGTTTCCCAGGCAACACAATCGTCTTTCCAGGCAGAGGAGGGAGGAGGACTTGGGTTTCCACAACGACGCAGGGAGCATTCCAGGAGAAAGAGGAAAGCACCTAGCATCGTGCTCTGCGTGGTGGCCCTCTTGGCTTTGGTTGCCGTGGTAACCCATTACGGAACGTGTATCATTTCATTCGTTGTTTCATTTGTTTCAGTTTCCGGAACTAAGAGCAGCGATCGTCTGGCACAGACGTTGATGCATGCAGTGAGTGGCTCATTAAGGCACACGAAGGAGCATTAATTATTTTTACGCCAGAGAAGGTGGGTCCGCGATCGATCAGAGTTATCAACATCTGGTAAACGGAGTGATCATCACATACAGACGTTGATGCATGCGGTGAGTGGCTCATTAGGGCACATGAAGGAGCATTCATTATTTTCCATTCCTGAGAGAGTAGGCCCGCTTCAGAGCACCCCACAGCGACAAATGTCAGTGACTCTGCATGCAATGAGAAAATAACGTTGGTTGTTTACTGCCCAGAGGAGTGGTATTGAAGAAGTGTGTAAGCTTGTAGATTGTTCTCAATCAGAAGTATGGCGAATATTCCGGCTCCTGTGTTTTTCATGACAAGTGCAGGGGAACCCAGAGTACGCTGGTCAGACTGGAGGGAGGGGTTCACAAAATATGCACTGGCCATGTTTGGGGTGAATTACTCGAACGAGAGGAAGGAAGCGTTGTTCCATTGCTTAGGGCTAGCTAGCCAGGATGTGTTAGGGAGAATTCTCCAGAATGGCTAATTTCCCTTACCTACTGAGTCCCTCAGCAGCTTTGCTGGATTTCTAGTATTTATTTTTTTCACCTGGTAAGAGTGTGAGCTGTTTTTCCCACTCTTACATGTGTTTTTGGCAATGTGTTGTACATTTTTATGTGTTCATGGACTGTGGAGCCTCACCTACTCCTTTGGCATCATCTTTTTATTGTGTGTCACACAGAACCTTTAGTGCAGTGACACAGGGTTGTCTTTTTCAGACTTCCCAACTCAGACTCCATTTTCTGGGACTGACTAATGTCTCCCAGAACATGTAAAGTTGCCATTGACTTTATAAGTCTTTTTAAATCACAGACCCAGTACAAACTATCTTACATAGAGTACTGCAAATGGTTAATAGATATCCCTTTTTGTCTGTCTCTCATGGAACATTATTTTGTTCCCCTTTCTTTAAGATTTGGCTGGTGGCAGTGGTATCTACAATTTTTTCCCCACCGCGGCCTATGAAAAAAGCTTTGGTACTGTTTTAGGCTATGTTGGTAGCCTCGAACTTTAATCCGCTGGACCGCTTTTATTTTATTTCGGTTCCAGCTCGGTTTATTCACCATTTCTTTTTGTAAAGGTCTTTCTCGTGTTTTACTCTGCGCGCCAAACCAGGTTTGGTTCCTTTGTTCGCCGTCCTTTGCCGGGCTTCTGCACACAAGCCCTCCTTAGGCGCCTGAATGTCTGAGGGGGACTGGATGTGAGGGAGGGGTTTGAGACTTCCTGCACAGGGTCTCCTTGGAGACCCATGTCGCACTCTGTATGATTGGCTGTGGTGACTGTCCCGCCAGGACAGCCACCCTGCTGTGTGATTGACAGCCAGGCTGTGTGAATGGGGGAAAACTGCATAAAAAGCAGGTCTCTGGGACTAGGAAGGCAGAGTCGCTACTGGATCGAGAGAACCGAAGAGAAGATGAAAGAAGAGGACCTCTACCAGGACTGAACCTCCCAGTGAAGCCCTGCTGCAGGTCCGAATCTCCAAACTTCGACGACAGAGAAGATCTGCAAGGAATCCTCTTCCCTTGAGCTGGTAGGACAAACCAGTTTGCCAAACTCCAAGCCAGGCCTCCCTCCTCTGGTCGAATTTGCTGTACACAGCTACAGTGAACCGGATAGCCAGGAAGACCAGACCCTGCTTGGGTTTTAAGGAGCGCAACTGTTATTCGTCGCTTTACTCCGCTGCTGGTTTCTTCCCTGGGCAGTGCAGGACCCTCCAGTCTTCCTCCTTTTTGTCAGTCCGACAGTCGCTTCAGGAACTGTGAGCCTGCAGGATCTGCCAGGAACGTCTGCCTCAGCTACAGAATTCTTCTGCTCTAAAGGTACTTTGCTAACCCGGTTGTTCATTCCGTCCAACCGCAGTGAAAGTGTTTTAAATCTTTTGCCAATCCGTGGGCTTGTCCTTCTCTACTCTTTTAAATAACTTTTCTTCCGACCAACTTCGTTTCAAACTCTTGTCAAAGACTTAACAGCGAACTACTCTGAACTGTGTGATCCTCTGCAAAGACTCTGGCCCACTGACATTGGCCCAAGCCCCGTGATTGGATTTCCTCACTGTAGTTACTTTATCTATATTGCCCGGCTTACTTACCTGTTGGTGCTGCTTAATTTTTGCCTAACCTTGTCTTTCCCTTCCTTTTTAAATTGCTGGAGTGCCATTTTGCTCCCACTTCATTTTGAGCTTAACTTGTCCAGAATCTATTGGGTGGTATGTAGTATATTAAGATTGTGATTTTCTGATACTTTACTTTAGTGAACTGTTTTTAAGCGGATTACCACAGTCAATTGCTGTCCTTTGTGTAACTATTGATACTGCTGACTTTACTCTTGAGATGCTCAGCCATTGCTACTACTTTACTGTGTAGTACAGGCTTGTACCAAAGGTGAATTTGTACTGTCACTTGTAGTCTTAATTGTATGTGGTGTTCCCAAAGGGTAATTGAAAAAATGTGGCTTTAGAGTAAGTTGCTCTGCATGGCGACACCTTCCAATCCCTTGAGTTAGTGTCTAATACCGTTAGGAATATGATGGAGTTTCTTTAAGGCCATCAAAAATATATTCCAGGATGTTGCGGGTCACTGTATCAAGACGGTAGAGAAAGCCTAGCCGTCACCATAAGCACTATGTAAAAGAAAAAAATACAGGACTCAGCGCCATCAAAATATGTATGTATTTAGTCGTATTGCACAATTACACATTGCATGTGGAGCGTGCGACCATCTGATTGAGGGAGACAGATTGTTACTGGGGATCATACCCCGTTATTACTACAGGGACATCAGTCCTGTGGATTGTTTACATTTAAATACGGCCCTGATTTGAAAAAGGCTCAGCAGAGCCGAAACATGTTATCGTACATGGGCTCCAGATGCATTGTGTAATTGGGCAATACGACTAAATACATACATATTTCGATGGCGCTGAGTCCTGTATTTTTTTCTTTTACATAGAGTTCCCAAAGGGAACTGCATATGATTCTGCCTAACAGGATGTTCTGAGGAAATTACCAGAACCGACTGTTAAGGGTGATGCCGCCCCATATGAGAAAACACTAGCACAACTTGATAAACATTACCAGGTAGAAGAGAATATAATTCTGGAAAGACACAAGTTAGCCACCAGAGAGCAGAAAACTGGTGAAAGCATAGAGGAATTAATGAACGCCCTCAGAGGCCTTGCAGTGAAATGCAGATTTACTCATTGTCATGATGAACATTTAAGGGACCAGTTAATGATAGAATGTACTAATGACAATATCAGGAAAGAGCTGTGGAAGGAACGTAATCCCATTTTAGAAAAGGCGATAGAAATCGCAAAGACTGTGGAGCACACTGAAAAGTGCATTAAGACACTCCAACTGGATAGGAGCAGTGAACATGGGTCAGACAAAATAAAGGTGGAGGATGGGGTTGTACATAACATTTCCAAATCTTCACAAAAATAATCTGCAAGTGCTTTTGTGAAAAATTATGAGAAGCCTGACAGGAGGGCAGAAGACCACAGTGAGAGCAAGACCAATGGCAACAAGGTAATGAGTCGTCAATGGGTTCCCTCAAAGGATGTGAGGCTTCCCTCAAGAGATTTGGGGTCTTCAAGAGATTTCAGAGGAGTACCTGGGAGGAGATGTTATAGGTGTGGGAGTATATCACACCTAGCATTTGACAAATAATGTTTGGCAATTCACATAGTATGTCGTGAATGTGGTAGAAAAGGGCATCTCGCTCGATGTTGTAGAAATTTCAACTTTGGAGGTGGTCAGGCTCATGAGATTAGTGCGAATAACGATAATGATGATTATTGCGAAGTGGGGAGAGGTGGTGAACTCTGTGAATGATGTTGCTGGAAAAGTGAAGAAGCCTAAGCCCTATCCGGTGGTAACGATTCAAGGTGTGCCTGTATCCATGTTAATTGATAGTGGTGCGGATTACACTTTGATCAGTGTGCAGGTGTGGAAAGATAAATTTCAATGCTGCACGTTATGGGAAGATGGAGTAAGAGCAAATGTATATGGAGATGTACCAATAGACATTGTAGGAAATTCTGAAGGAGAATTACAGCTCAAAGGGAAAAAGTATATGGGCACTATGTATGTAGCAAACAGAGGAGGTGAACTTCTCTCCTGGATTGATCAGGCAGAGTTGAAAATTGGACTGGATGCGAGTCATCCGGATCAGGTGTTGACGGTGAAGGAGGTGGAAACAAAACAGGACAGTGAGAAGGGCGGAAGTGAACAAAATGCCAATGAACTTGGTTGTTTGAAAGGTTTTGTGCACAAAATCCGATTGAAGAAAGGAGCAGAGCCAAAAGTAGCAAAACTATGCACAATATCTTTGGCATTACGAAAGCAAGTGGAGAATGAATTGAAGAAAATGGAGAAAGATGGAATTATTGAAAGGGTACAGGCGTCTGAATGGTCAGTCCTATTGTCATTGTAAGGAAATAAAATGGGCTGATCAGATTGTGTATTGACTTGAGACATTTGAATAGCATACAAGCGGACAAATTTCCAATAACAAGGATTGAAGATTTGTTGGTAGGTGTGTCTGGAGCAAAAGAGTATTGGATTTTAGATCTCAAATCAGCATATCATCAAATTGTATTGCAGGAGGAGTCAAGAGATCTTACGGCCTTTATCACACCGATAGGTCTTTTTAGGTGCAGAAGGATGCCTTTTGGGTTAGTCTCTGCTGCAAGTGTTTTTCAAAGTATTATGCACCAGTTGCTGGGAGGTGAGAGTGGAGTTATGTGCTATCAAGATGATATGTCAGTGTGTGGGGGCAATGCAGTTGAGCATGATGAACGGCTGAAAAGAGTGATGACAGTTCTGGAAGAAGCAGGGCGTAAAACCAAAAGAAAATGGCCGTAGAAGCGATACAGTGTATGGAAGTGCCCAAATGCAAGGGCGATGTGCTATTGTTTCTAGGGTTGGTGGAGTTTTATGGAAAGTTCATAAAGGTTCTCTCGGATAAAACCAGAAGCATGAGGAAACTCACCTGTAAAGGTGTGGTTTTTAATTGGAGCGGTATCTAATGCACCGATATTAAAAATCTTTGAGGAAGACTAGAAGACTTAGATATTTGTGGATGCCACTTACTATGACTTAGGAGTGGTGTTGATGCAAGAGGATAATTTAGGACTGCACACTGTAGCATTTGCATCTAGGACTTTGAAAGATACAGAATTTAGATACTCCGTAGTTGAAAAAGAAGCTCTAGCCTTTGTGTGGGGTGTGGACAAATTTTATGGGGAAGAGAATTCATCATTTGTACATATCACAAACTGTTGGTTAGTATTTTCTCCAATGGGGGATTGGAAGGCGTCTCTAGGCTTATCATGAAGTGGGGGAGTGCATTGCACGGGTTGCAATTCTCCATGGTTCATGTGCGAGGTGAAAGTAATGTTGTAGCAGATGCTTTATCTAGATTGGTGGAGCAGAGGAAAGTGAATCCAGAGCAGTTTGTGCAGGATGAGGATGAGGTAGGAGAGATTTTTCAGGTGCACAGCAGTTTAAAGAAAAATGAATGGGATGCAGTATGTTTGGAGGATGCACTATATCAAAGAGTGTTGGCGATGGTCATTAGGAATGACAAATAGAAGAAAGACGTTCCAATGGAAGGATATGGCAGGGTGAAAAATGAACTCTGGCCACAAAGGAATTATTTGTATAGAGGACATCAGTTGGTGGTGCCATGCAAGATGAGGATGGAAGTAGTGCAATTAGCATATGTTGGTCATTTGGGGACGAAGGGAATAGTGAAGTCTGTTTTTTGGTGGCCCAGTGTAGACAGAGATGTGGAAGAGCAGGTGATGATGTGTATGGAGTGTGTGGAGGGTGATAAGGGACTCACAGTGCAGAAAGTCCCGATGGTAGTGAGAAAGTGCCCCAGAGTACCGTGGGATGAAGTGGCTTTAGATCTGTTGGGGTCGTTTAACATTAGAGGGGCCAGAGATGTTTATCTGTTAGTGGTAGTTGATTTGTTGTCAAAATGGCCCGAGATGTGTGTTTTAAAGGACATTTCAAGTGGCAGTATAATTTGTTTTTGGAGCAGCTATTTTGGAGGGAGGGCTTCCCTAAGAAGTGTCCCTCGGACAATGGCTCCCAATTGGTGTCTAGTGAGTTCAGAGATTTCTTGGACAAATATGCAGTGGAACAAGTTACCACATCCCTATATCACCCCCAGAGTAATGGATGCATAGAACGCTTTAACAGGACACTGATGGAGGCCATCAGGATAGCGGTGGCTACGGGAGGTGATTGGGTACGCACTGTAATGGAAATAACCTTTGAGTATAGATTAGCTCCCCAAAGTGTTACTGGGATGTCACCTTTTGAGGTTTTGTGAGGGAGGAAGCCCAACTCGCATCTGTGCCCTGGGTGGATGGATAAATCAAGATATGTAGGAGTAGATGTTGAATGCTTGAGAGAGAAGTTACGCCCGAGTGGTGTCAAAGCTAATGAACGCTATGATCAGAAAAATTGTTGTAGGAGTTTCAAGGTGAGAGAAGGTGATTGGATAAAGGTAAAGATACCCACCAAGGTAGGGGAGGGTGCTTCCTTGTACTCAGAACGAAAGGAGGTTGTCAAGGATTTGGGTTCTTCCATTTTGGTAAAAGGCGGAGGAGTGTGGAATAAAGAAAAGGGTGGCTGTTCTCAGGATGAATAACTCCCATTTATGTCAAAAGGATGAAGGAATGGAAGTGTGAGGACTGCATGTTGTTTTGCAGGATGATGTTCAGAGCAAGTTGTAGAATATGTAAGAAGGGAGGTGTTAGAAGTGTTTACTTAAGTTGCTGTGGAGAGCACAGCATGTACATAGTTTATAGGAATGTTTATTATTGTCATAGTTACTGTTGCTATATACATTCATGCCATGTGGAATGAGAATCATTAACATGTTCTAGATTCCATTTTGAGTCAGTTCAATGCTGTTTCCCAGGCTGGGGGTTGTTACTCCTATGAGCTCAATAAATGAACCTTTTCTCCTTATACTCAAGCCTGTTGTTAGGGAGAATTCTCTGTTTAGGCAGAATTTCCTAACCTAGTGAGTCCCCCAGCAGCTTTGCTGGATTTCTGGAGTTTTTTTTTTCTCCTGCCAAGAGTGAGTCTCTTTTCCTCACACTCGTGGACATGATTTGAGGGGTTCCTTTGACTGTTAATGTGTTTTATGGGCTATGGGGTCTTTTACTCCATAGGGTCTCATGTGTTTTTACTATGTGTGTTACACAGCACCCTCAGTGCAGTGACACAGGGGTGTCATAGTGACACCCCACCATAGACTCCATATCCTGGGACTGACTACTGTCTCCCAGGGCATGTAAAGTCACCATTGGCTTTACTAGTCCCAAATTATGAACAGAAACCAGTACAAACCATCATATTGTGGACATACTGGTCGGGGCAATTCGATTGCCCCGGGGTCTGTTAGTCGAGGGGGCACGTCTCCGCCCCCCCTGATCGAGTTTTGGCTGGTCGCAGTGGATACTACTATTTATATTCAACCGCGAATATATCTCTATGGGATTTTCCCATTGTTCGAGGCTACCAACTTTAATTATTTAATTCTCATAGCCTTGAACATATCGCCGGTTTACTTATTTAATATTAATTCGCCGGTTGGTATTTTTTGCCAGGACTCTATTCTAAAATGGCGTTTGTGTTCTCTTCTGTGACTCCAACCCAAGTCGAGCCCTTTGTTCCACTTTTTGGCGGGCTTCTCCACAGAAGCCTCCAAAAGTGGTGCCACTCTGTCTGGGTACCACAGGGGGTGTGGGAGGGGGTTTAGGCACCCTGGACTGAGTTACCTTGGTAACTCAAGTCGCGCTCTTGTGTGATTGGCCCAAGTGGTGAGCCGGCCGTTAATGCTGAATGATGTAAGTGTGAACTCCTAGACATAGAAAAATAAGGCATCGTTGAAAGGGTTGCATCGTTCCAATGGGTATCTCCTCTGGTGGTAGCCCACAACTCCAGTGGTAAGCTAAGGTCATGCGTTGACCTCTGTGCCATCAATAAAAGTTTTTCTCTTCTTTTCTTCTGTTTATGTGATTGTTTTAAAGTACAAAAAGTATGAATTGAACTACAACACACAATAACAAAATAAAAAAATAAAGAAAAGAAAATTAAAATTAAAAATAGCCTTTGGAGTTTCTCGGTAATTCTCTATCATGGATCTGAAATCATTCTATTGCCACGTTCGGCTTCATCCCACTTCCAAGAATTGAACTGCCTTAAAAGCCCCACAGTATTTGGTGCAGTGCCTTAGGATGATATTTGGATTGGTATCCACTGTTGCGGCTTCCTAGGTATCTAGTACCATCTGTTCCAAGATGAAATGGGTATAGTATGCCTCGAAGGTGATGTGTTACTTTACAGGAAGGAATCACAATGAACCTGCTTTGAAAGGACTACTTGACATTGTGTGAAAAGATGGAATGACATTAAATAAGGAGAAGTGCAAATAATAGGGTGGAAATAGACTATTGCCCTTCAAGAGTAAACTATAGATATTCAGTTTTTCCAAGGTGCAGAAAATAGGGCTGCAGACTGCCTGTCAAGACGGACCAATTCGGAGAAGGAGATGGCAATGACAAAGAGTAGGACCGGCCTATGGGTGATGATGACTCCCTGGGTATATATAAGATTGTATTAGAAAATAATTAATATAATAAGGAACTCCTACTAGACTTAGGAAGCAAGGCCTTATTGAAGAACAGGAATCAATTGTACACAGAAAAGGGTTGGTTATGAGAGGAGAGATTCCCCACGTAGTGGTCCAAAAATGCATCATAGACTTGGTTCATGAGGGACACCAGGGTATACCCAAGACTAAAAAAGGGTTAGGGAGGATTTCTAGTGGCCAGACTTTCATATATAAATGGACAGAGTAGAAAGGGAGTGCTCCATATGTGAAACAAGTGAGAAAATGTGCTCGTCTTGCACAAACCCCACGACCATTATGACAATTCCCAGCCCTTTCTAGGAACATAACATTGTAGGGCCAATACTTTGTGCTCACTCTTATTGCATGATTCTAATTGATATTCTTTAGAGATGTGCAGAGGTTGAGTTTGTCATCACATTTATGACATTGTTTTCACAGGAGAGGGTTATCCGTTTATCCCCTTCCACAATAATTATGTCCAGTTAAAATCTCATGAAACTGGCATATTTCTAAAAAGAGAATGGAATTGGACACTGCCCATGTACTGTGTACCACCTACCAACCACTGGTGTGTCTGAAATGTTAAACTGGGTCATTAAAAGTAGCATAAAGGGTGACCTCACAATGAGGCTTGACTAGAAGCAAACAGTTTGGTTTCTCTGGAGGCACACTGTTGCACACCTCATACCACCACTGGAATGTCTTCCTTTGAATTGCTATGGGGCAGGAAGCCTAATACCAGGGTGTGGCCTCCATGGCTAAACAGGGCTATGGGATCCTTCACTGATTTGGGTGTGGCTAAGGACAGGATTTGAGCAAGGTGAGTGACTAAGAAATCAGTGTACAACCACGTAAGGCTGTAGCAACCAGAAGGTTTAGCGTAGGGCACTGGACATGTATTCATCCTCCAGCCCACAGTTCATGCATGTTCACATCCCATCATAGTCATGGGAGTGTTGTATAGTGCTGTTAGGACAGTGGATGGGAGAGAATGGTATCTAAACAGGGTATGCATGTGTAATGGACCCCAACACAATGTCAGACAGCCTCCTAGACAGAGTAGGCACATCCCTCCATGTACCAATGCGAAAAACAGCTTAGTCAGCCACAAACTAAGGCTAGGCACATGATAAGAGCTTGGGCCAAGGATGCTAGTAGCTTCACAGGAACAGACCAAGTCACAGTGGAACTGAGACCTTCCAGGACAGTCAGGGTAATGGCAGAGGTCATCCCCAAGAGGATGTACAGCAAACCATTGCATCTAAGAGATTATGCAGAGTGAATTCTATGCTTGTCTTCTTTTTCGCACTCTTCCCTGTTCTCTTCACTTACCCTGCCATTCCCCCACCTCCACCCTCCCACCACACTCCTCTTAATTGCCCAGTGACAGGGGGCGGGTGGTGGTATATGCAGTACTGCTCTGCCTGATGCATTCCATCTGACATCAAAAACAACACAGAATGTATGGGGCAAGAGCGAGAGAATGAAGAACATGGAACACCAGGTGGTTAAAATGGAGTAATTGGCATGGATGCACTGATGGGGCCCGCTATCCCTCTGCATCTCCAATTTTTATTATTAAAGAATTCAACGAGTAGAATTGATTGCCTTATCATATCATATATCTCTAAGATGGTGCTGTGGAGAGGACACAGGTGCTACACCACGGTGTGGTATCATTAGCTCATGACCTACCAACTGATCAGGACCGGGAAAGTAATTGAAGAAAAGCTGCAGCTGACCCATAATGTCTTTCCTTTTGCCGCCCACTGACTTGAATAACCAAATATAACCCAAAAGAAATAACAGTTATTCAAGAGTGTGAGACCATAGGTTCCTGGCCTGGCAACTAAAACAGGGTACCCTTCTTTAATTGTCTCCACAAGAACATTCAGCCCGTCTGAAGGCAGTTAATAAACGTTTTGGCCTTAATCACCCAACTCAGAATGACAGCCAGATTCATCTAGGTACTATGCACTTTATTCCCTTATCTAATTCCTCAACCCTTGGGTCCTTCAACTACTAAACCTAAGTGCTACAGATGCACCTAGAAATCTGTTAGTCATTATCCATCTATTGTATTTCACTTTTTGTCATTATCGCCCTGTTTAGTATTGATTTTTTCTTAAGTGTCTTGTACATTAATGTTGTGGTTGTTTAAGGCTTGTGAAATAAAAATTTGGAGTTTTTCAGCCAGTATATAAAATGTCTGCAGTGGTCTAGGTTGCAGGATGGGATCTGTCTTCTGATGTAGCTGCAGAACAGGTGTTGGAGTTCATGACATAACTGGCCTGTGCATTACTTTTTTTCGCCATCCTTCTATCCCTTCTCGCCCTAGTCCTGTTGGTTGTCCTCTTCCAGTGACAACTGTTAAGAACCTTGGGGTCAACCTTTCTTCGACAATGTCTATGGCCCTAAGGTTGGCGCTGTTTGTAAAGCCGGCCGTTTTCATCTCAGGATTCTGCCCAAAGTTCTGCCTTTCTTAGCTTGCCATCTGAGACCTCTTGTGGTGGCCTCACTGGTTTTGAGCTGAATAGATTATTGCACGTTTTTGGCTCAATAATAATAATAATAATTTTGCTTTTATATCTGAGCGCTGCTTATTATTACCCACGGTGTGTGGTGCTCATTTATCAACCTCAGAAGGATGAAAGGCTGAGTTTGGCTCTGCCGGGATTCAAACCTGCGTTAGCAGGCTCTGCACAGATGTCAAAGCGAGCACTCTACTCGATGTGCTACTTAACCAGTGTGGCTTATCCACCGTTACAGTTGTTGCAGAATCTGGTGGTCCGAGCGGCCATACTCCTTATGGCGCCCACATCACTCCTGTTCTGCGCTCTCCCCACTGGCTCCAGTGGCTAGGCATGTAGAGTTTAAGGACCTTTATTTAGTCTAGTGGGCCTTTTATCTCCAAGGGGCAGACTATTTTCATGACAAGTTACCCCCCTATCTACCTGGCTGAGCCATGCGCTCTAGGAGTGCATGTCTAATTTCTGTTCTGAGGTTTTGTTTGTCCAGAATAGGTGGTTGTGCCTTCTCTGTGGCAGCAGGGAGACTTCGGAATGCACTCCCTCTTGCTCTTAGGTGTACTTTTGCAATTTAGACGTCTTTTAAAAAGTTTTTCTTGTAATTGTGTATATGGACTAGCTATGCCAGATGTTCTTAGCGCCAAGATGCCTATGGGCCTACAAGCGCTTTATAAAATGTGTAAACATAACATAACATGCCCCTAAAATCCCCCAATCAGCCCACTACCAATCCTACCCTTGGATTATCTGATGCCCAATTACTCAGTATTACAACATCTTTTCACACAGATTCCCTTAGTTCCTATCAAGCCTACTAAGCCAAGTCCCATATGGGAATCACAGATGCACGGGTCACCTCCAACAATAGTAAAATGCTTGCTGCTCTACACGCTGACTTTGTTAATTTTACTCTCCCCAATTACCCACGAAAGGAGATGGGGTAGGTTTTATGATCAACTATGTCAGCCATTCTAACCCATTTCCCCTTCAAAACCTCTCCCCTCTTCTCTCAAATGCATTGCTGTTCACATCACATTCAAATAATTCCCCAAACCCATATACTATTGTCCTCATCTATCAACCTCCTTGGTGCAGTCTTTCTTTCGTGACCTTGACCTCCTCTCCAACTGTCTCAAAGCCAACACTCCCATCCTCTTCATGGGAGTCATCAACCTTCCAAACCTCTGTCATTCCTAATGGTTTGAGCTTGACTCCATACTCTCTCATTATTATCTGGTCACTCCTTCACAACCACTCGAGGCACAAATAAGGCAAGGCAACTCTCTTGACCTTGTCTTCCTTTTCTCTTTGCTGTCCTCAGCTCTATTTCTTCTCCACTGACCCTCTGACTGCCTTCTCCTTCAGTTGTCAGTCTCTGCTTCTACTCCAATCTGCCTGCTCCCCATCAATGATATTATGAAACAAACATGTACATTGGATGCCAGTGCTCTCCACTTAACCAATGACAGGTCCTCCTTTTTAGATCTCTCTCCGCCCCCATGCCAGCTCTATCTTCATCTTGGTACTTGCCTTTCCCTTTATACACCACTATCCTGCTTGCTCTTTCATCACCTCTCGCCTGTGCCCCAGCCATGGTTCACACATCTGATCTGACAACGGCAGAGGACCATGCAGCTCCCTCTCCCCCACTCTTCTTGACTTATATAAGAAATCTCTTCTTGCTGTTTCAAGTGCCCTGGACTCACAATTATTCAAGCATATTAACCTCATCTCCATTCCCCCATCCATCACTAACAACTCTGAACAACCTCATCTGTAGCCTACAGGTCATGCTCATCCACTCCTCCGCCCCGTCCCACTTTGAACATCCTCATTTCCCTTGCTGGTCCTTCTGCCCACCGTCAACTGACTCTTCTCCCTTATCGCTATTATCCTTCTCTCCCACTACCACCAGCAAACTGGCACCAATCCTGTTCCCTGCTAACCTTCATATGTTCCTGTGGGTGGCGTTACAACAATGCCAACTGCTATTCCATCTGACTCCTCCCACACTACGCCACACTCCACAAACATGTTCAACCATTTTGCATCCCACCTGGAGACCCTATTGAATCTGGATTCTCCATAAGGCCCTACACAGAATCAGCACTTGCATCTTTAACTTCATTACAACTGCTCACCACTCCAAATGATCCTCTACTCTCATCCTCCTTGATCACCCTCACTAACATCTGTGATTCTGTTCTAGACTTACTTGCCGTATCTATCGAACTGGTCCTTTTCCCTCTCATGTAACACTGGCACCTTCGTTATTCCCCCTCCCAAGTTTAAAGGTGAAACATAAGACCTAATTAGAAGTTAGGCAGTAGTAGTAAATCATGAAGCATTTGATAATACCACCTCTTTACCTCTCCACTTAAATATAGGTTTCACTATTGAAATCCCCTTACCACATTTCTTCAGGCCACTTGAAGCTAGAAATGGCTGCAGGATTGTCTAATTATAAAAGCTATAGAGATCTCCTCATCGTACAGTCTTTGCAATATGGACTTCCATTTAGTGAGGGAGTTTTAAAATTGCACATGAGGCCTAATGTGGATATCCATTGCAGGGGCAATTTCAGGGTTGGACAACATACCAAGGCAGCAGTTTTTCCCACACGACTTAGGACAGCAGGCCATTCAGTGGTTACTGCTACTGGAGAATTCAATTGGAGCAGCAAAGGAGTTCATTATGATCCTACTCAATTTTATATCACTCAATTCCTATTTTGAATACAACAATCAGTTATTTTTGCAAACATCAGGGACTTCGTTGGGAGCCACCATGGCCCCGACATGTGGCAACTGTTTTATGTTCAAATTCGAGAGCACACATATACTGAAGACCCCTGTATGGCATAAATACCTATAAACGTGGGTCCGTTACATCAACAATATTTTTGCAGTTTGGCACGGTTCTATAACCACACTACATGACTTCCTTATCTACATTAACGCTATTGACCCCCAAATCCAGTTCACTGCTGACGTTCATTTTCTGGATGTACATATTGTAGTACAAAACCTTAAGATGTCAACCACACTATGGAAACTGATAGAAACAATCTGCTCCGTCGATTATGTTTTCACCCCCAAAATACTCTTAAAAAATGTACCTTATGCACATATGCTTAGTGTGCAGCGGATTGTAAGTGGCCCACTAGAATGTGAGGCCGAATTTAACAAATTATGTAATAAATCTACAGAAAGAGGTTTCCCCGATCATGATCTAAAGACATCCTTATATTATGACACACCAAAAAGCAAGAACCGCCACCTTTAGTATTTGTATCAAAGTTTTCCACACTGAGTCACTACATCAAAAAATGCATTGCTAAGCACTGCAGTGTTCTTTTTGTGTTTAAATATTTTATTAAATTCAATAAGTATATAAGGTTCATAAAACAATTCAAACAACAAATGGAGTGGTGCAAGTGTCACAATTGACTATAGTAATACAAGTTCATGAATAATCATCTAAGCATTAGTGAAACCTTACATAAAATGAATATACTGTTCTATTCTAATCCCTGAAATGCAGTTTCTAATAAACTAATAGTTATGTAATTCCCTTCTAAAATACATATAAGGACAAACAAGACTTACAGGACTAACATGTACATAGTGAGGGGTAAGAGGGAAGGGTTCTTTGTTTATATAGGTATGAGCTAATATAGGGAGTGGTGTTTACCAATCTTGACTAGGTTATTCATTATTCAAATAATCTAGGAAAGATTGCCATTTTAAAAAGGTAATTATGCAACAAGAGTGGGGTGACTGCATTATATTTTTACATCCTACGAATATTTTATACTGAATTCCACCACACTTTAAAATGTACACCATCAAGATTTTTCCAATTAGAAGTAACAATTTGGATAACTATGGCTATAAATAAATCAAACAGATAACCTTTATGTTTGTTGGTTACAGGTAGAATAAATTTCACTTCCTTGAAATAAAACATCAAATGAGATAGTCAACAGTATCTGGAAAATATTTCTAAGAATTTCCCCAATCTTTTCCCAGTAAGTTTTAACATTAATACATTCAAAGATCATATGCTTGAAGGATCTTTGAGAATTTAGACAACGCCAACCATTGTCATTTTGAGATATCCCACTCTTTTTTTATATCACATTGTATTGTTTAAAATAACAATGGTATAACTTACAAACAACCCCCCCAGCGATCCCCCCACCGCCTTGGTGGGTCCGTCGGGCATACTTGTCGTGCCGCTTCATATTTGTCCTCGCAACTGTATAACCAAATGTGTATTACTGATTATTCTCCCAATCACCCTCCCGATTCGTAGCACTGGTTCTCAGTTCGCACTCTCTTCCCACTTTCCCCAAATCTTAGCGGCCTTGGTGGGCACCCTCGTGCGGTATATATTCTGTGTTCCTTCGCTGCACGAATGTCCATTTCAGCGGACCATTGGGCCAGGGTTGGGCAGTCCGGGCCGCCCCATTTCTGTGCAATATCTTGCTTTATCAAACCCAGTGCGGTAGATAGGAAAATACCCTCCCACCTGTTGGAATTATTTCCATCTGAGACCCTTAATAACAACCTTGCAGGTTCCAGCGCCACTGTGTGACCCAGGATCCTCGTCAGTGTTTGACAGCATTGCGTCCAGAAGGTTCTTATCTGGGGGCATTCCCATAGCAGATGGAAAAAGGTGCCCTACTCCCCCCTGCACCTCAAACAATTGGGATCAGAAGCCCGCCCCCAGCCGAACAGGGCAACTCAGGGATAGTAGACCCGGTGTAGTATTTTGAGTTGTACCAGTCGGATTTTGGAATCTATGGCGATTTCTCGCAGATGCATAAGTACTTGAATCCAATCCTCTGGTTCAATGTTGCCAACATCCCTTTCCCACTTATTTCTAAGGCTGGACAACTCGGGAGTGGCGAATGCATTTATGGCTTTATACAAAATTGACGTGACTTTAGTGGGAATGTGTTGTGTAAGTAGATTGCACTGCAGGTGCGTGCAATCTGGTGCATCCGTGAGTGCCTGCCTGTGACTACTGAGGGCGTGCGTCAATTGCACATAGTGATAGCACTCAGTCTCTGGGATTCTGCATTTTTGTTGCAGTGTCTCGAACGGGAAAATTGAGCCATCTGCCATAACATCCCCTACTGTGGTTATCCCAGCTTCCATCCATCGAGCCCATACAGCAAGTTTCCGCTCTTCAGTGAGCATATAATTTTGCCACAGTGGTTGTGCCAAAGTTAGCTTGTTCCCCCAGCCTATGTGGGTGTGTGCCTGCCTCCAGATGACTGTGATATGTGCTGAGATTGTTTGTGGAGAGGGCCTGGGGAGGATCTGGTATAGTGTGGTGAGTGGCGGGGTGTCCTGGGCAATGGGTGTCTCTGCTCTAATATGTAGGAGTTCATGTTCCCCATGAAGCAGGTCGTTAACCACTGTTAACTGGCTAGCCCAGTAATAAGACCGAAGATGTGGGACTCCAATACCCCCCTCCTAGATGGACCTCTGCAGTGTTGTCAGCGCAATACAGGGTTGCCCGCCCTTCCATATCAGTTTCCTAAGGAGCCGTTACACTTGGACAAATTCCGAGTACGGTATTGCAAGTGGGGCATTCTGCAGCACATACACAAACCGTGGAAGTGCCAACATCTTAAAGAGCGCCGCTCTACCCATTAATGTGAGGGGGAGAAGCATCCAGTGCCTCCCATCCTCCGCAAAGCGATACGTTAATGGATGCAAGTTGCGGGACACGTAGGCAGAGAGGTTCCCAGAGACCCATATACCCAAGTAGCGAAAGCCCTCCCTCTCCACTCGAAAAGGGATGTCTGGTGGAATTACCAGGTCCCCGCCTCTTACTGGAAAAAGAACCGATTTGCCCCAGTTTACTTTCAGACCACTAAAGTCCCAAAGGCCGTCAGCATCCAAGATATTATCGGACATGTGTGGTTCGGGTCACTCAGGTAGAGTAATAGGTTGTCCGCATAAAGGGAGACCTTATCCTCTCGTCCTTCCGGCCATCGGAACCTGCCCCATTTGGCGACCTGTCGAAGCCACTGTGCCAGTGGTTCGATTGCCAAAGCAAAGAGGAGTGGGGATAGCGGGCCGTATGCCCCTGCCCAGCGGAAAAGTCCTGGAGGACCAACCGTTTACCCTGACCTCTGCTTGTGGTGGCTCGTATAGAAGTTGGACCCAGCTAAGAAAGGTTTCTCCAATCCCCATGCCCCGCATCGTCGCCCACAGGCTTCCCCATATCACTGAGTCAAACGCCTTCTCAAAGTCAATTGCAAGAAGAGCGAGTGGCAGTTCGAGAATTGGGGCTTGTTCAAGCAATAAATGAAGTTGGCGTAGATTCATTCTTGTCGACCTGTGCGGCATGAGGTGAACCAAAGAGGATATAACCGATTCCAGCCTGATACTAGTACTTTAGCAAGAGTTTTGGCCTTGCCGTTAATAAGTGATATTGGTCGATATGATGTACATAATTCTGGGGGTTTGCCCTGCTTAGGGATTACCACAATGCTGACCTTCTTAGGTCCAAAGGGAGAGCCCCCTGTTCTCTGGCCGCAAGTAACATTTCATAGAGAGGGGTCGCCATCTTTTCGAAGCCCAGTCTCTTCCACGTCTCGACCGGGAAACCGTTGGGACCCGGCGTCTTCCCGGATTGTAACTGGGCCATGGCCTCTGCAATTTCGGTATCCCCAAGCTCTTTATCGAGGTGTGTTTTCTGCTGCTCTGACAATTGCGGGAGCATGATCTTGTCCAGAAAGGACGGGTCCGTCGGTGCAGTCGGGGCCCTTTACAGATCGGCATAAAATTTGGCAAATGCCTCTGCTATATCCGAGTCTGTTTGAGCCGGTCCGTTCACATTGTCGGCGATCTGCCTGACATGTCTATGCCCTTCCTCATGTTTCTCCAACCAGGCCAGTAACTCGCCGGCCTTATCACCACATTCATAGAGCCTAGTCCTTGACTCCCTGTACACCTGTTTAGCATTGTCTAGTGCCGTATTATGAAGGGCTTCCCTGGCTTTTAGAAGAGAGCAATGTGTCTCGGGGTGGCATCTGATATATAACTGGTTTCCCATTTCTCTACCTCTCCCTCTGCCTCCACCACTTTCCTGTGTTGCTCTTTCCTTTTACTGCACGTCCAGGCAATCATTTCCCCTCTAAGCACCGCTTTCTGTGCCTCCCACAGTATGAAAGGGTCCTCCACAGTGCCTGCATTTATTTCAAAAGATTCATCGGATTTCTCTGTGATTTACTGTACGAATTCGGATAGGCCTAGATAATAGTTGTTCAGTCTCCACGTCTTGAGAGGCAGCGGCTGATTCGTGCGAAGCACCATTTCCATGGGTGAATCGTCAGAGATACCACGGGGGAGCAGTTCTGCATTGAGTACTCTATACGCCTCGGAAGTTGGAAGAAAAACGTAATCTAACCTGGACAAGGATGCGTGGGCTCCTGAGTGAAAAGAGAAGCCTTGATTGACAGGGTGAAGTTCCCTCCACACATCACATAAGCCTGGCGCGGTTGAAAAAGTAGCCAACATAGTGGGTATGTTAGGGTTTCGATTCCGGATGTGAGTTTGGTCGCGAGTATTGCATTGCACATCATTGAAATCCCCACCCAGGATCCACAAGTCCGGTTGTTGTTGCGCCAATAAGGTGGTCACTTCTCTCAAAAGAAACTCCCTCAGCCTGGGCGGGGAATACATCACCAGTATGGCTATTGTCTCACCCGAAAGCATGCCTTGCACCATCACAAATCGACCGCAGGGGTCTTGCTCCACTGCACGCAGTTCGAATGGGAGACGCTTATGCAGGAGGTTCAGGACTCCCCAGGATACCGTAGTGTACCCTATGTGGAACGCCAAGCGATAATTAGTTCTACGGAAAAACTGACAGGTCGAACCTGCCAAGTGGGTCTCAGTGAGGAGGTCTACATTCGGGGAACGCCTGTTGAGGAACTGGACAATAAGGCGTTGTTTTATGCCCGATCCCATGCCATTTACATTCCAAGTGAGAAATTTGAGGGGTCTAAGGAGATCAGCAGGTGTCAATGGATTCTGTGCGAAAGCCAGAGGGTCCATAGTGATTTGTGTTGGCAGTTATGTCGTAGCGGATGAAGTGATGTGTATGATGAGCGTTTGGTGCGTTTGCAGTTGGAGACATAGCGATCACTTGGGACAGGAGTGTAAGAACCAAGTACAGAGTGAGTGGCAGCATCGTGAATGGCAACAAAACTGGTGTAATGGCCCTGAAAATAAATGGTGTGAAACCCCCTACCCTTCCCCCTCCCCATACTCCTCCCCAACAAGAAGTATCTGTCACCCGAACTCATCTGGCGACCGAAAAACTATGTCGCCAGATCAACTTAACTGGAATGGACTGTTTCTAATTCCCAGAGACTTACTGCTCCCGCTGCAGATCAGGAGTCTCGGGTCGGGGGTCTTGGCATCCATCAATGGCATGGCATGTTGGCGAAGAGGCCACATGACTATTATGCACATTGGTTCGAGGCCAGAAGCAACATTCCATTGTTCTTAGGTAATTCGAATACATTGTTCCGAAGTGGCCAGCTGAAAGGACGGTGGTCTCAGAAGGCGCCGGGTGCTCCCATCAGTTCTTGCATTTGATGACAACTGATTTTATGGTTGCTAGGAATCAGCGCCGCCGTCTGGTTCATCCTGAACCTCCGGCGCAGGTTGTTGAGCAGGTCTGTCTCGCCTCTGGCGGGGTCCTGATCTTCCTCTAGGGTTCGGATTGGTCCTGGTCCAGTCCGCATTGATGTCCAGGCTTTCTGTGGGTCAGTGAAGTCAACTGTTTTACCATCGTACTGGATCCGCAATTGGGCCAGGAAGAGGAGCCTGTATTTAACATTCATGGAGTGGAGCTTTTTCTTCAGGTATTCGAAGGATCGTCTGGCCTTCTGAACCGCCCGGGTATAATTCAGGAAGAAGGCAATTCTGCCTCCGTTATAGGTAATGGTTTCCTTAGTTCGGGCCATTTGCAGGATTGTGCCCCTATCACGATAATTGACTGGCTATGGCCGATCTTGGGGATGCGCCCGGAGTTGGACAACCTGCTGGTATTCGATGGGCGCGTTCCACAGAGAAGAAGTTTGACAAGGATTTTGGCGCGAAGAGATCAGCGAAGGACTGCTCCAGAAGGAGCTCCATGCTAGGTCCCTCCGTCCGCTCCAGAAGACCAAGAATGCAGATGTTATTACGGCGGGACCTGCCCTCCCCCTCGTCGACTCGTGCCTCTAGGGTCTTCAATCGGTTCAATGCTTGTGACAACTGTTGATGCACTCCTCCAAGATCGTCCTCCACCCCGGATACTCGCTGTTCCACCTCCCCTGTCTGGATCGAGAGTTTTTGAAGATCATGGCAGAGGAAGGATACCTCTGTAGAGATACTGTCCATCTTTTTCTCCATCGAGGAGCGAGAGTTGGCAATAGTGGCCATCACATCTTTCAAGGTCAAGGATTCCTCTGGTGGGGAGGGATTCGCCTCCGGGACCGCGTTGAGTGGCATCGTAGGCCCGTTTGTGGCGTATTGGTCCATGGTGCTCTGCGTGGATGTTTTCTTTCCCTTATCTTTGCCCATGCTGTCGTCCAGCACTGATCAGCGGTGTAGTGAGAGCTTGTGAGGCGTGTCTGGCCCTGTAACTGCGTTCGGATGCCAGTAGCGAGCACGTATCTTGATGCCCTATATTGCGTCTTGGCGATGGGTAGGTGTAGTGCTGCCTTCCCTGTGCACTCCTGTATTTCACTGTTCACTTTCTGCTACCGCGTGAAGAGTCACAGCATGGACGATCCAGTCGTTACTCCTTGATGTGCAACGGCATCATCATCAGGGTTACTTTCCTGGAGTTGAACCGGGGATCCACTACTCGTCACAGTCCTATGTGGGCCGGCATGTCGGGTCCTCACTCTCCCCTCTTATGTCTCTTCTGTTTGCTTCCAGAGGCGAGTGCTAGACGGAGGGGGGCGAGGTGGCCGCCCCTGTAGACCCTGTAGACTGTGGTTGGTAGGGTGTGAGTGGCGCAGTTGCAGGTCCGGTGTATATATCTGCCCAATGGGAAGGCACCAGGACAAGCACGTCCCCTTGCTTCTCTCCATCAGTGAAGTTAGCTGCAGTGGGCTCCCCAGTGATATTAGTGTTTCAGGTGCCCAATTAAGGGTTGCTGAGCGCAGTCTGGGGACAGCTACTGATCTAGAGATATTCTGCTGGTGTTCAATTTGATCTTCATGTGTGACTGCCCTCCACCACAGTCACCGCTATAGCGCCTTAGCAGTAGTTCCTCCAAGTTGGACTGAGGGGAGGGAAAGGGCCCGCTGCCACCAGGACTCTTCTCGCTCGCCATTACGATCAAGGAGTACTTTTCACGGCAGGACGGCGCCGCCGTCCCTCCTGCGGGTGGAGTCTCGCTTCAAGTGCAGGGGACAGGGTTGCACGTCCGCTGAGATAGCAGGGGAAAGGAGAGGTCACACACCCTCACCGTCGTTGCTGTTGAGCCCGATCTGCCGGTGAATTCACGTGCATCACAGGACCAGGTTCCTGGGCTGCAGACGAGTGTCCGGGTCTGCGCCGGCAGTCCAGAATGTCTTGTATAGCTCCCTGTTGCCTCTGCACCCCCTCAGGAGGCTTGGGCGGGTCTGAATGAGTTGGCCCTCCTCGGTCCCACCTACAGGCGGCTGTCTCCAGCAGCGGGCCGAGGCCCC
The DNA here is from genome assembly GCF_040938575.1 of Ambystoma mexicanum. Classification (NCBI taxonomy): domain Eukaryota; kingdom Metazoa; phylum Chordata; class Amphibia; order Caudata; family Ambystomatidae; genus Ambystoma; species Ambystoma mexicanum. The sequence continues at coordinate 1,401,242,923 of NC_090933.1, forward strand.
AGGGAGAGCCGGGGTCGTCCCCTGGCACAGCCAATCTGCTTTTCACTGGGCAGGCACCCAGTCCATACCACACCAGCAGGCGGGGACACTTCTCATCCCGGCGCACCCCCGGAACCAACAGGCCCCGTGGGGAAAACACAGCCGGCTGCTGTCCCGGCGGGAGCACGCAGAGGCGTAGCTGTCACCATGCATCCCCTCACCAATCCGCACTGCCCGGTTCCACAGCGGTCCCCGGACCGAGGACCCACCACCGGGGCTTGCGCAATGGAGTCCGACCAGCGGTGCCACCTTCCTCCCTCAGCGCCGGTCCATGGTGGCGAGGCTGGCGGAGAGCGAGGGGTGCCCTCCCTGCGTTTAGCGCGGGCATGGGACCGCAGCCAGTTTGCCCAGATCTTCCACTCCAGCCCAGCCCGGTGTTTGGCTGAGGATATCTCCGTCAGAGGTGACCTCCAGGATCTGAAACTTTTGGTACTCACTCCACAGGTATTCGCCTCTTCTTCAGTGTATTTTGTAGGTTCCAAGGCTGCCAAAACAGGATATTTCCAGGATGAATGTTGGTGGCCAACTGAGCGTCTGAGAGATCACGCCTTCATCGCTCGCCTGTTGGCCATGCCCCCCGAGATATCCCACTCTTAAGGAGCAGGAGTGGGGTTATGAAAGCCCTATGGTGGAAAAAATACAGCGCTTGCAGCAGGCTAGCAGAGACAATTGCTTTGGAAATCTTAATCCATACACATGGCCATCTACTTTGTGTGATGTTCAGGGAACAGTCTTGATTCCATGCTTCTAGACATTTACGCAGTTTCATCTGTTGGCGTAGATGAAGCTACTTTGTAAAACATAGATCCTGTAACATTAGGATTTGATAAATGGGATAGCCTTTGGGCATTAAAGCTATAAGGGTTGGGAACTAACAATTCATAATTTTCCATAATAGCATTTATTAAAAGGATATATTTCCGGAGATAAAATGTTGGGGCTTCAAATTTAGTTACATATTCTTCAAAAGTTAAAGGGGTACCTTGAATAAACAGCTGTCCTATATATTTATTGCCGAGAGATAGCCATGGCCTCCAAAAAATAGTTCTCCTGTTAATTTTTATGAAAGGGTTCATCTAAATATACTGGAATATAAAGTTACTTGTATACTAGTATACTAGTAAAACTTCTATTCTTATTACTGATATATAGGCAATCAGGAAGACCATGAGGGGAGACCATCGCTCTCTCTATGAGTACCCAGTTTGGTTTATCTATATTGTCTTGGAAAAACCATAGCTGTGTTTGTCTTAGAATAAAGGCAGCATGATATTTTTTATAGTCTGGAAAACCCACTCCACCTTCGGATTTGGATTTTTTTAAGGTTACACAATGAAATCCTTCTCTTTTTCTTCCCCAATGGAAATTGGGGATGCAAGAATCTAAAGATTTAAAGAAAGTAGTAGGAAAGGGAATAGGAAGCATATAAAGAAAGTACAATATAATAGGTGAAATCATCATTTTTTAGAGCCTGCAGTCTCCCCCGCCATGACAGATATAAAGGTGACCAAGTATTTGTTAATTCCTTTACTCTAGTGATGATGTTAGTTGAGTTCATATTAACAATATTCTCAATCGATGGTGAGATTTGGATACCTAGATACTTAATATCAGTTGGGCACCATTTCATCCCCATGCTTGAACAGTGATGGCTTGTACAGTGTATATTAGGCGGTAGCACTTCAGACTTATCTGTAGTAAGTTTGTACCCTGATGCCTGGGAAAATTGTGTAATGATACGTTCTAGATATTTTAAACATGTGTCTGATACCTTTAATAAGAGTAGTACATCATCCGCATATACAACCGTTTTGATATATAACCTTTATATAGAATACCAGTTAAGTTATCTTCTTGTCCGAAAGCTTCTAAAAATGGTTCTAATGCCAGTATAAACAAAAGAGGGGCAAAAGGACAGGCTTGAAGAGTGCTTCTATGAAGAGGGAATAATGATGACATCAGATTATTTATAGAAATTGATGTAGTAGGATTAGAATATAATACTTTGACCATAGATATAAATGAAACAGGGATCTCATGCCAGGCCAGAGCTTCAAACATAAAGCTCCATTCCACCCTATCAAAAGCTTTTCCCCGCATCTAGTGCTATTGCTGCATAAGGGTTATTGGAATTTTGAATAATACTTATAATGTTAGTGAATAGTCTAATATTTGCAGAGGACATTCTCCCTTTGACGTATCCGACCTGATCATTTTTAATTAAATTTGGAAGGAGGGGAATAAGTCTATTGGCTAATATCCTGGCAAATATCTTACAATCAGTATTGATTAGGGAAATTGGTCTGTAGTTTCGGGCTAATTCAGGATCTTTATTGGGCTTAGGAAAAACAAAAAGCATTACTTTAGAAAAGGAGCCAGTGGATTTTTTACTAGCAATAAAGGATGTATATAATTCATTAAACTTGGGGACTAAAATATCTTTAAAATGAGAAAAGCGATCAATAGAGAAACCGTCCGGACCTGGGGCTTTACACTTTTTGAGATTTTTGATAGCTTTATATATTTCACTCGATGACAGGGGATTATTTAAAGATTGGAGATTATAATTAGCATATGTATTACAATGTATATGTTTAAGAAAGTCAGATGCATGAGTACTATTAGGTGTAGTTTCAGATGCATATAATTTTTGATTACATTTGGAGAATACTTGTAGTATGTCCTTGTCCTTGAGGACTCTATTACCATTTTGGTCTTTTATAACAGTGATCCTTGCCTTATCTTTCTTACATTTGAGGTAGGAAGCCAATGCCTTGTCGGATTTATTGGAGAATTGATATATTTTAGACTTATACTTTAAGAGATTGAAACACAAATATTCGGTAGCTAAGTTATTATATTGTATTCTGAGCTTTATGATTTTTTGATGAATAGGGGTAGAGTTAGTCTGCATATATTGTGATTCTAGGATTTTAATTTGTTTAAGAATATCCTCAGTTTCTTTTTTAGGTTTTTTCTTTTTAGCAGCTGTAAATGCTATAATGTGTCATCTTAGTATTGCTTTATAGCAGTCCCAATTGTTGTGTATTGATGTATCAGTAGGAGAATTTTCTGCAAAAAAGAAAGAGTGCAGTTGGTGAATACATTTAACAAACTCTTCATCCTTCAAGAGGGCTGAATTGAACCTCCATTTTACGTATATGTACGTGTGTTTTGAGCATTAGACAATTTAATGTCAACAGGGGCGTGATCTGACAGAACAATTGCTTCAATTTCTGTATCTAATAAGCCATTGGTCAGAGTTTTAGATATGAAAATATAATCGATCCATGAAAAAGAGTTATGAGGAGAAGAAAAGAAGGTATAATCTAAATCGGATGGACGGGTAATGCGCCAGGCATCAATAAAACCTAGTCCAGACACAAAATTGACAAATTGTAAGTGGGATTTGGTGGTTTTTGATCCACATTTGACTTTTTATCTAGGACAGGATCCATAACCTCAATTCGTTTCTGTGGATAGTACCTTGTATCGAAGATGTTTACTGATCAAGGTGATAACCCCATTTTATTTCCATCAGTCGCGCTCAAGAAGACACTACCCACCCATAGTCGTTTCAGTTTGGCTGCTTCTTCTTGTGAGAGGTGGGATTCCTGTATGCATGCGATATCTGGTTTAGCTCTATTGAGATGTGACAGTAATTTCTGCCGTTTGACCGGATTATGCAGTCCCTTAACATTCCACGTTGCAATATTAAGTGCCATACATTAAATGCTATTAGTAAAAACTATTTGTCATTTATAAAGAAAATCTGATGAGAAAAAGTTCGTAAGGGAAAGAAACACAGGGGAGGGGGATGGACGAACAGGTAAAACATGGAATTTCGCAGTTTACATGACGCCAAATGTGTATGTGAAAGAGTAGTGGCTAACAGGATACAGCCACTCCAAACCATGTTCATATGCAGTCATAATAGTTGGGGGATGGAGAGCCAGATGTAGATGGGCCATTTTGTGCCCCATTTCGGCAACACTATTATTTATACAACAAAAACATTCCACATGTAGTTCCTACTTTATGTATGCAGCTTGGTAGTATCCATCTCTTCTCTTCGGTGGCTTTTAATAAAATTATGTAAGTCTTTGGGGTCCTGAAAGGCATACATATGGCCATTAAGAGTGACTTTTAGAGATGCCGGGTGAATGATCCCATATCTGCTGTTAAGCTGTCATAGCGCTGGTCTGAACGCCAATAGTTCTTTCCTGCTTGCCGCTGTGATGTTAGAAACATCCTGGGTAATGAAAATCTTGGTATCTTCCCACATTAGAGTTTTCTTTTGTTTGGCTTTAACCAAAATAAGCAAAGACGTGGGTATAATCTAGTAAAGCAAAAATCATAGTTCTTGGAGCATTACAAGAAGGATTTCTGGAACCAATCCGACGGGCTCTTTGTATATTGAACTGTGGAGAAATGGTGAGATTAAGGAGTGTAGTGAGCATATGGTAAAGAAATTGAGATGGGTTATCGTTTTCAATGTTCTCGGGAAGACCAACAACCCGTATGTTGTTCCTCCTATTTCTATTTAAGTTTTCTGTCAGCTTTTGCAGAGATAAGACTGTATTTTCCAAGGTCAGCACTCTTCCTACCCTATCTTCTGTGTCACTCACCCTTCTTTTCACTTCATTGATTCTGGACTCGAATGTGGACCACTTATCATCAAGCAAATGTAATTTGGCGGTTCTGGCTTCCATAAATGGCTTGAGAGATTTTATCTCCATTAGGATTGCTTGCATGACTGGATCCTGCATATCTTCTTTAGGCGTGGGAGAGTCGCTTTTCTGTCTTTTAGGGGCATTATTAATAGTTGATGACGCCATTTCTTTAGATTGACACTTCTTTGAGGCCATATTGAGAAAGAAACGATGATACGAAATGGAAGCTATGCCAAACTCCCTTAAAAATGTTGTCCTTCCAATAGTAGAGCTGATAGATCAATGCTGACCTTTATTAACCATGCATAGCACTCCTCAGTATAGATGTATGGGTTAGATGGTCTAATTTCAGTTGACTCCTGATGGTAGCCTTAATTTTCCCAATTTTCCTATTTCACCAATATCATCCGAATGCATTACAGGGATAAGCCGTTCTGCATATAATATTGCAACTTGCAGAATATTATGGTACACAGTATAGATCCTTTGATATATGGATTTCCAACATTGTGCTTCGTATGACAGAAGCTAATACAGCCTTTAGTGGTCTCCCACGCTTATAACAATGTTAATTATGCCTCATTTAAAATTACATTGTCCATGCAATTATGTATCCTTTCAAATACTGGGTATATTACCAGGAAAATTGTGCTTTATTTAAAGAACAGCAACCAACCAATGGAAAAGAAATCACTTTTCACCCCTTTAAAGCCAATATTCATTCAAAAATGTATATGCAGCGTATGCTTTACACATGGGGTTGCTCACTGTATAAAAAAAAAAAATCTTTTTCAGTTGAAATCATCAGTTTGGAAACATCTGCCTTTGTGGTGGAAAAAACATGTTTCCCCAACGCAGCGGAGCCTCCGCTCCGCGTACGCCGAGCAGCTGAATGGGAGATTCACTATGCAGCTATTAGAACTACCAGAAGGGACACGGAAATGCGCTCCCCAGCTCTCAGAGCGCCCCAGCCATCAGAAGAGACTTGCTAGTAGGTTATTTGTTTAAATTCACATAATACCTACTAAAGGGGAAAGGCTAATATGCAGTGCCAGAACGGAAGCTCAAAATCAGGCTGCCATCTGCTACGGCACCTGGCCACACCCCAAGTTCCACTGCAGTATTCTAACGATTGATGATTGCACTAAGAATCTTTTTTCCAAGTCCACATGTGCTTGCCTACCAACGAAGTGAATATTTAAGAGACTTATTGGTCAACACAAAAGGTGACTCCTCTGCACCAAAGAAAGACAGAAAACATGGAACTTACCCGTGCTTAAGTTGTGGGAATCGCAATAGTATAATCAAAGGGCTGTTTGTTTTTCACCCTAAGACAGGAAAGAAGATTGTTCTAAAAAACGTCGCCACCTGCGCGACTGTGAATGGGGTATACTGCATGCGTTATTTACAATGTCGGTGAAACAGCACAGAAAATAAGAGTACGAATGAATGAGCACAAATCTTGCATAAAAAATAAGAACATCACCTCAGCAGTTGCTAGGCAATTTCAAGAGAAAGGACACAGCATTGCACAGATGTAGTTCCAAGTTTTGGAGGAAATCTACAACAGATACTTTAAAGATGACATGAAGAAAAGAAGAGCACAAACAGAGGCATTTTAGATCGACAGACTTGACGCATTGACACCCAATGGGATGAACGAGGAGTGGGACCTACACTTCTTTCTATGACCATCACCTACCTTCCCTTTCTCTGATAGAGTAGCAAAATGATGCATCTATTGTTCACATTGTGTGCCATATAGCCAATCTGTTTCGTCTGGAACTTCTAGCGTTTCATCTGTTTCAATTTTTCATTGTTTACATTCTATCATGTACTAGCAGAAATACCCGTTCTCTGGACGGGTTCTGTAGACAGACATGATAACTCTGATCCTGTAGGTCGCTGCTCCTATTCGCTTACCGCTTGATGTGCTTTGCACCCTGTAGTGAACTGCGCTGAGAATGGGCATGTGTGGCTGGCTGACATACCCCGGAGCACTGACACACCCCCGAGCAGATGGGGGAGGTGAGAGTTGGTGTGCTGCTGCATATTGGGACCTTCTGTGCTCTCTTCCCACCTGTCGCCTCACCCTGGCGTGGTGCAGTTTGTTGCGGTGAAAATATCTCAGAAACCGTGCAACTTAGGGTCTTGAAACGTTTTTTTAAGGTCCCACTGGGACCTTGAGTTTTGTTACTCGTGTTGGGACAGGTCCTTCTATGACCACATTGATGTTTCGCCGATTTCAGGCAACCGTCTCATGTGTGAAGGTGCTGAAATCCGGGAACAGTGGTGGGGTGTCCAAATGTCATGTAGCTAGTAATGTCTGCAGGGTCTTAACAGGTAACTAAGCAAAATGTGGTGCAAACTGGTGAAAAGTGTGGAATTGTATAAGGAACAACGCTTCACCAAGCCACAAAACCACAAACAAATGTTGACTTGTGCTGATATCCTGGAACGGGGTGGAGTGTCCAAATGTCCTGTAGCTGGTAATGTCCGGAGGGTCCTAACAGGTAACTATGCAAAATATGGTGCAGATTGGTTAGACAGTGTGCAATTGTATATGGAACATGGCTTCGCTAAGCCATAAACCCACAAACAAATTTTGACTTTTGCTAAAATCCGGGGAGGGGGGAGGGGTGTCCAAATGTCATGTAGCCAGTAATGTTCGGAGGGACCTAACAGGTAACTCTGCAAAATTTGGTGCATATTGTTGAAATGATGTGGAATTGTATAGGAACAACAAACAACGCTTCGACAAGCCACAAACAAAGAAAACCCACAAACAAATTTTGGACTTTTGGTGAAATCTGGGGAAAGGGGTGGGGTGCCCAAATGTCATGTAGACAGTAATGTCCGTAGGGTTCTGTGGGAAACCAAAGGGTGTCTCACCGACTAATACCTTGGGATCTGTCATCTAGGTGGCCAGGGCACAGCCATCGCTATTGGGTCCAGACCCTGGGGTGGACCAGTGCGGGAGGATCACCTGGATGGGGGGGGGGTCACTGGGGAGTGGGGCACCCAGAGGAGAGATGCGGTATCCCTGTACTCATTTCCCTGTAGAACACCCTCATTACATGTAATATCTAGGAACTTTATCCTCCATCTTCCTTTCCTAAACACACTCTGCTGCACGGACACAGCGCATCAGGGAAAGACAGACTCACACACAACCAGTCAATTTGACATTTCCCAACATCAGGGTCAGGCAGAGTCAGGCACTTAACCTTAATGACTCACACCTGAATCATGTTATCTTCCCCCACTGGGATAAAAGGCATAGCATGAGAGCAGCCAGAGAGCAAGGCGAGAAAGGCAACCGAAGCAAGCAAGACCAGCAGAACGGAAGGGCAGGAGATCCCGGCAAGGCAACGCGAATATGGAAGCAGAGCAGACGGAACCAGGAAGCAAATGATAGGCTGTGGTCCTACCAGCTGCCAAGTGAAAGTCGCTACAGAATCCAAGAGGGACAAGGTCACAGCAGTACCTCCTTCATGTACAGCATGAGGGCTTAAAAGGGGACGAGCCGCGCTAGACCAAAAGCCTTAACTGAATGTAGTTATTGATAAACTATATCACCTGCTGCCAGTGAATGAAAGGGGGACTGGCTTGTGATAGTGAATGGAAAGGACAGTAACATTTGAAGTGCTCGTTAGGTTGTCATGAAATCGCGAGCGAAAGCACATTGTATTAAGAATGAAGAATGCAGAGATTGTGCATGTGAGAAAAGCCGAGAGAGAAAATAATTAAGAAAGCGTGAAAGTCAAAGTGGTCACATGAGGAGAAAGTCAAGGATACAACCCCACCCTCATGCAATCGAAGGTCTTTGACAAGAAGTAAAAGGAACTGCAGATACCAGAAGGTCTCGGGAGAGAAGGCCTGTATAAACCTTTTTTAACTGTATCCGGTATGGTGGGTTGCACGTAGAACTGCAGCCGTGAGAGAGAGAAGCTTGATTCTGAAAAGTAAAAAGCACTCCTACAATATAGCATAGTGGCCCAGCGAGAGGCGGCGCCTATCGAAAGTCTCTGCATCGAACTGGCTAGTACGTAAAAGTGAAAGCGTGAAAGATTTAAAGAAACAAGTGTGAAGTTGACGGTGTGAAGGCTCGTGCCCGATCGAGGGAAGCCAGAACTGTCTGCAGAGGGATGTCTGAGCCCGGAGGAGGGGGACCTGAGTGAACTAGTGTGATGTTCATGGTTTGAAGGCTCATGCCCAATCGAGGGAAGCCAAAACTGTCTGAAGAGGAAGGTCTGAGCCCGGAGGAGGGGGACCTGAGTGAACTGGTGAAAGTGAACCAAATACATGTTTAGAAAGACATTAAAAGTTCCCAATAACTATAAGCTAATAGAACTGGTAAAGTTAATTGAACTGTGATTTGAAGGCTACATTGAACCCGACGGAGGGATGCCATGTGAAAGCAAGGGAAGGTGAATCCCGCAATTTTGGTTAAGTGAACAGTGGGGTAAAGACAAAGGTGAACCCAACGAAGGGGTATCACGAGAAAGCCGCAGAAGAGGGGATTCCTGCATGGTGAGAGCTTGGGAAAAGTCTTATGCTGCCAGGCAAAAGACATTGATTCGAGGGATCCTGCCTTTTCGGAAGAAACGGTTTCCTGATGCCTATAGACTCAAGAGGTGCTCACAGTCATGCCACTGTTCTGCCTTGTCCTGTGATGCAATGTGGGGAAGGGAGTGTATTAGTTCAGCAGTCTTGTACAATAGAAACCCTTGTGGTTATTTTAGTTTGCATTACACCCTTTTGTAATACTTATCATTGTCGCACATCCTTTTGTTATATAGAGTAAGGATTTGGCAATAGGTTTTTTCGTATAGCTCATTTTGTTTTGGAACGACACCAGTAGGACAGCGTTTTCTTTACTTTTATGGTCATAGCTTGCTCCCACCTTAGATTTAGGTTTAGATTAGGCATTTTTCTCACCCTTATACTGTTTAATAAACACCCTTGGATTGTACTCCTTGTGTCTGTCGTGGTTCTAATAACCATGCCATACTTACCAACCCTACCGATTTAGGCGGTAGGCTGCTGCTTTTTAAGCACTCCTACTGCCTACAGAATATGGTGTTTGATCCTACCGCTTTTTAGTGTGTCTGTGAAGGTGCTTTATGGCTTCCCAGGTGCTCATGTCTCGAGTGAGATCAAGACACAGAGCCAGTAGCTGCAGAGCTGCAAAATGAAAGCGTTCGATTGGCCGCTCTGCGCTGGAGCTTCCGTGCCTGTGATTGCCTCTACATTGCTGCGCCCTCGCCTACAGGAGAATGTCTTTTGGTGTAATACCGTTCTGCCTGGTCTATTAACACACACAAGGTTTTACCTTGTGTTGTCGCCACCCCCCTGCTGTCCACGCCCCCTCCAGCTAGGATATAGCCATTTCAATCAGCGCACCTGCGCGCGCACCCGTGAAGTACTTTAAGTACTGTTTACTGTTAAGTCGGGTTGCCGCTCTGCGCTGGAGCTTCTGTGCCTGTGATTGCCTCTACATTGCTGCGCCCTCGCCTACAGGAGGACGTCTTTTGCCTGGTCTATCAACAAAAACAAGGTGACTGTCTGTTCGGCATGTTGTGCATTTCACTGGAACAAATCATAGGAGACTTAATCACTGTATATCGTTACTAACATAGTCCTTTCTCTACTCTAATTGTAGGTCTTACCTTGTGTTGTCGCTACCCCCCTGCTGTCCACGCCCCCTCCAGCTAGGATATAGCCATTTCAATCAGCGCACTCGCGCGCGCACCCGTGAAGTACTTTAAGTACTGTTTACTGTTCACGGTGCGTGGCGTGGGGCGCAAGGGCTAGACTGTTTAGATTTTTATGTGTAAAACACTTGGTGGTGAGTTGAGTGGAATATTCTAACTTACTTGTGCAGGAGATTGCTTTTACTTCACTAAAGTAGGTAAGAGCAAGCTACTTTTACGAAGGGGGTGGGAATTTGGAAATCTGTAATTACCTACACCCCCCTGCAGCGTATTTCGGGCAAGTTTGCAATAACCTTTTCCACTCTTGCCCATCTCATTCCTCATGATGGAGTCTGGCCTCAGGAATGGCAAAAAGCCTAAGGAGTGTTTATCTAAAACACAACCTTCACTTGAATGCCAAAAAAACGGTAATAAAAAAAAAGAGAGAACAGCCCGACTCTCTCACTCAATGGGAAACCTTCCTTTCTTTCTATGTCAATTCATTCAGAGGAAACTATACCGCCCAATGAGAAGAGCCTTGCTCCTCAAACACAAAAAGACATTCCAGTCAAAAAAGAAATATGTTCTCTAAAAAAAGCGAATGAGGACATTACAAATGATCCATTTGCGGCTGATGATAATCTAAATAGGGAACAAAAAATAATGGCAGAAATACATGAAAATACATTTCTTCCCATAGCAGATATATCAATGCTCGCTCCTGTAATAATGGTTGATCTTGATAAAAGAGTATGTTTATCTCTTGGTCCATCAACTTCCGTTTCTATACACGGGATTGGTAGAGAACACGTACACTTTCACCAACCATTTGCATTGAGTCCCAACTTCGACCATGAACATAAAGAGCTTCATTTTGCACAAAAGCGACAATTTCCTTCTACCAGCTCACCTACTGCGAAATATCACCTTGATCCAAAGCCGCAGAAACTCTTAATTGATCAAAAGAATTTGAACACATCTTTTCCAATATTTAACTTTTCTAATCTGCCAGAACTACCTCTTTCTCAAGAAAATCTTGTAGAAGATCTCCTTGATCATAACATCCAAGATCTACCGATATTTACAAGAATTCTAAATCTATTAGATCGTGGCCATGAATAATCCCATCTCCTTGATAAGGAGATAAAAAAGGATTTGACCACGAACAACTCCCAACTGGCAAAAATGGAAGGTTATATTTTGGCGCAGGAAGCATGTCATAAACATCACCTGGATTGACATGTAAGAGCGGCAGTAATTGTAAAAAATGACCTTCTAAATAGGTTGAAAAAAAACATGTAGGTTCCCAAACAATGGACGATCCTCTATTAATAAAGGGAATTCCAGTTACGTTTGCACAAAGAATCCAACGCAATAATGAACCATTGCTGGATCACAGGAACATTCCTCCATGTGAGACAATTGATTATTTGGAGGTGTCAAAAATACAGCATGACAGACTCCTACAGGTTGAAAACATTCTCGTACAGATGCACTCCAAAGACAAAATATTGGAGATACTCGAGTCTGCTGAAGTAGTAAGTTCCATTGCAACCACGCTAGAGGCTACCCCGGACAGTCCATCGACTCTGGTCAACCTCATTGAAAAAGACAAATGTAGTGAAACACAAAAAGATGGCCCGAATTTAAAAGAGGACTTTTATTTTACATCAAGAAGGGCAAAAAAGAACCATCTGAAAGCCATAAAAAGACGGCATAAAAATAAAGGGGGTCCCTTTCAAGTGGAAAAAATAGCGAAGGATTCTTCCTCAGAAACCATTTATGCTAATACGTCTCAAACTATCATTGGTAAAGGTTCCCTTACGGCGATCCCTTCTGAACAAAATCTGAACTTGAGTGAGCTGAACGAGGAAAGCAAAAAGGCCTTGCAGCTTAACTCGGTTGCTGATCAGGAAAATATTTCTAAACATCCGGTAAATGTAAAAAAAGATTCCAACTTGACGACTCCTACTGTTGAATATGTTGACACAGGGGTAAAACCAGTATCGCAAGTAGATTTGACAGTAAATATACACTTGATGACTCAGCCACACTTAACTTCTTTTTTCACACAAATCACATCGAAAAAACTGATGGTCTCTTGAGAAATGAAAAAAGCAAAGTAAACAACAAAATAATAGGGTCTACGTCATTACGGCAGGAGATAGAGGATAAATGTTCTACCTCGACAGCCTTGGACGAAATAGCTAAAAAGAGCTCCCCTGCAGTGGCACCTTGTGCCATTCATAATGTTGCCATCACTGACACCACCTTAAGCAGGAACAACTTGCCGAACACAGCGGTGGTTCATCTGCACCTCTGCAGACATTGTCATCATCAATGGCTACAGCTTCTGAAGAGACCAAGAGATTAACATTGAAGTTACAAATTCCAAATAATATCCATGAAGATGATGACAAACGAACATAGTCACATAAACCTCTTGCAAATTTGATTTAATTGAACAAGGAGGACATTAGGGACGAAATTGAGATAGAGACACCCTGTGTGGATGCCTCTAATAATTCTCCCCTTTCATTTCACACTATTCCCAATGAAATGAAAAATATTATTGGATGGAAGAGCAATGTTAAGATCAATGGAGCTATATGTATTAATCACTCCTTCCTAATGAATGCGTCCTTAAGATCCCATCCCTTAGAAGTCTTGTCACAAATGACATTGAGTGGATTAGACTTCCCAACGAAAATAACAACCGTATGTTGTCCAAAATGTTATCTCCAATAATTGCGAAATTGATTTGGGAACATCAGAGTGATCTTGTGATACTTGGGCTGGAGATGGTGGGTTTTCTGCAAATTAAAGAAGCAATGGACTTTCTAGAAATCCACCCGCCCCTTGTCATTCAGGTTAGTAACACGAAAATGCAATTGGCCACAGTGATCTCACCAAAAATATGATGGAACAACTATCAGCGCTCACAAACGCACTTAATGGTCTTAAATGGCTTGAACCTTTGATCAAAACAGTTGCTAACACAAACGTACCCCACGCACCTTCATAAATTCACGACCTTAAGGTTGCGTCGTGGAATTGCTGTGGCTTTTTGATTCTAGCAAAGTGGAGGAGGAGAACCACTATAGAGTCCCTTCCTCACATTTTGTTAGTTCAGAAGACAATGGCCATATCGAAGGTAGAACTCGATGGTTTTGTTTCCTACTCTCACCCAGCGATTAAAGGGCTGGAAGGTAGACCATCAGGAGGTTTGGCTGTTTTGATTGATACAAAGCTGAAGTTTTCGATTAATAATGTATATGAATCTGACCTTTTCCTATTAGCGGATATTACTTTGGATGCAGAAGAGAATGGAAACCTATTTATAATTTCGTTGTATTGGAATCCTGGTTAACACCCCATTGAAAGAGCTTGCCACATTTTAAACGATGCCCTTAATGAAGCTTTTGTTAAATCCCTGCTTGCTGAAATCCTTATTGGAGGGGGCTTAAATGCATCATTTTGGTCTAACAACAGTAGAGTGGCCCAGAGCTCGTTATATTTTCAGTCCTCTATTCAAAAGGGAAACGTATGGAGCAAGTTTCTCAAATGTTGGGATATTCATTTGTCACCTCCTGCTTGTAATCACATGAATTATACGTGGAAACGTGGGAGCCTACAATCATGGATTGATCACATGTTTTCGTCAAAGTGGTTATCAGGTAGGCTGTCAGTTGTAAACACCATTGAGACTTTTTTGGGTGACCAGCTAATGATCATAATATCGATTGTACAATACTTGACATTTTGTCGACCAGAATCCCAGCTATCTCTAATTCAATGTGACAGACCCAATATTTTAATCGAATGGGCCCCTGCCACTTGCAGAAAATGTACTTCCTTGGTAAATAGAGATCTCTGGAAGTGCAATGGGAGTAAGTTTTATGACAACGATGTAATTCTAAAATGGAATTTAAGGATGGTTGCCCTTCATCTTGTAAACATGTCTCAGATGTGTGGGGCGCACAAAACAGTCAAAAATGAGGACGTCCAATTTTGTAATGAAATAGCTTCGCTTAAAAGGAAGAAAAATGCTGAACTACGAAAGGCGTGGGAATCCAAGTTGAGCTACATCAATTCGGAGTTTATAATCATGAAAAGGAAAATCATATGTACTTATAAAGGTGCATTAAGACAGATCTGTGTCTTAAATAAAATAAAGCAGAACCAAAAATGTGTTGTTTTTCTATGCAAGCGTAAAACAAAAGACATCTGGAAATCCATTAGATCAATAGATAAAGCAGAAGCACGCAAATTTGACTCAGGAATTGACAGCTCAACTTGGACTTCTTTTTTTCTTTCTAAATTTGCTCTTCCCGTTGAATTTATGTCTTATGATTACCCTCCTGAGTGTCATCTAATTCTGAACTGTTGTCCCTGGGGACATGCTGATATACTCGGTGCAATTCAGAAATTGAAGGGATCCAAATGTGCAGGACCAGATGGTCTCCCGCCTTGTTTGATCAAGGATGATCCGTTGTTTTGGTCCTCCATGTTTGTTCCTATGTTCCAAAAAATCTTCCGTTCAAAAATGGTTCCAATCTCATGTCTTACATCAATCATTATTCCACTCCATAAAAAGGGGTCTATTTTAGATCCTAACAACTATAGACCTGTTGCCATCATTGACGTTGCAGCTAAAAATGTTGCTTCTCTTATCTTGCAAGAGTTATAAACTTTTTCCAACATTAACAACTGTTTATGTCCCGCACAAGTGGGGTTTCGAAATAGCATGGGCACCCCTCTTAATGCTTGCATTCTTGCACATATTATTTCTTATGCTACTTGTCCCGCCAATAGTCCCATCTTTGTAGCATCACTTAATTTAAAGGCAGCATTTGACTGTGTCATAAGAGGTAAGCTTTGGCAAAAATTGCGTAAAGCCAAGTTTCCACAGTATTTGATCACCTTGATAGAAATGCTTCACTTTAAAACAAATGTTAAAGTAAGAATTAATCGGGCAGGCTCACTCACAGAGGCTATTCCAAGTTGGACGGGTGTCAAACAGGGCTGCAATCCTGCTGCTATTCTCTTCAATCTCTACTTGGCCGACATAGAAGAGATATGGAACCCCGACAAATCCTTTTCAATTCGCATAGGGTCCTTCACCATGTCCTGGTTAGCCTACGCGGATGATATCCTGCTGTTCGATTGCACGCAATCAGGTCTCCAAATGAAGCTAGAAAGCTTTTTACAATACTGTAGAATTAATAACATAAATCCTCAAAAATCCAACATCATCGTATTTTGTAACAAGAAAAAAGTACAACATTTTTCGTGGACAATCAGTGATGCTACAATAGCAATTACTATCAACCTACCTTACTTAGGACTTATTTTGACAAACAACACGTCGTACAAAAAAATGAAAGAACTCCTAATGGTAAAACTGCTTCCTCTAAAATGCTAAATGAAAATTTAGCTCCATATAATCTGTAAATTTTCGCTAATCCCACTATTAGAGTTTTATGTGAAAAAAGTTGAGGTAATCATGTTGTATGGAGTAGAATTATTTCTATATGATTTGGGACCCCTATTAGATCAACTTCAGGGCCTCATTTGGAAATATACTTTGGGACTTCCATCATCTTTACCTAATGCTATTCTTAGGCACAAATTAGGTCTTAATTCTCTATCGGCCAGATATAATTGGCGCCTACTTTCATATTTTGCCAAAATGATGGTCCCTCCTAAAAATTCTTTGTATATGGAGCTAAATCATATGTTAGCCAGCAAAAACCCTCCATCTATGGTTCAACACAAAGGGCGTATGTTATCATTGTATGAAAAAATGAACATGTCTGTGGAAGACCTAGAGTTGTTTCAAGTAAAGGTCAAGAAAAAATTGTTTGAATGGGATTGGGCAGAAAGTTGCTCGCAGATTCAAAGATATTCTTCATTTCCTGAATATTCTAAATTTTGTCACAAGCAATTACCACGCATGACCTATTTAACATTATGTCCCTGCTCTAACGTATGTAGAACATTTATGTTGTTTTGATTAGATTTGTTTCATACAAGAGTCAGAATGAAACATTGGTATAAAGATGAAGCAGCGAAATATGCAGATTCTGCAATCTAACTGTGGAAACTTTAAAAAAGCGTTTGATTTCGGCTGGTGGGTGGGTTGAAGTCATTTATTTGATTTAAGTGATGAACTGTGACTGACCTGATGTACCTCTAGGCACATGTGTGCAGAGAACGTCAGGTTGTCACTGGGGAATTTCACCTCAAGTGTGTTCAGACTGATAAGGACTTGTGCATTTGAACTCAAGATTTAGTGGCTTTTGTCAAGTTTCCAAAAAGGAGGAAACAAAAAAAAAGCTGTGTTCTCAAGTGAAGGTAATAAAGCCATGGTGTGAATGTTGATCAGTTGTGCAAGAAGCACAGATGGAATGGGACGAGTCTCGTTTTCTGGCATTATCATTTCAAGGGCCAGATAAGCACATTACTAATTTGCTAGAGGAACAAATGTGCAATGTTCTGTTTTGACTTTCCAAATGATATTCTCCCAGAGCAATCACTTTGATGAGATTGTTTTTAAATGCCCCATCTCACTGTTTTCAGATGACCCTCAGCTATGGGGGGTGAATGGAAGAATCAGGCTGTAAAGTGTAATGCAGGATGCTATGCTTAGGTAACAAATTATGTGAAGAGGAGTTACAGGCCTGGGGGCACAGAAAGTTGAGGCAGCGTTCTTTGCAATTAGCTATGTATTACTATATGCTCGATGCTTACAGTGGGCTTTTGCACGATGAAATGTAAAAGGTTCGGTATTTTGTGTATTGCCTAAATCACTGCTGCTTGTAGCAACGGAAAATGCACAGGCTGCAAGTCTCTCGCCCATTTTGATCACATCATTCTCCTAATGCCGTGAACTATTGCCTCCCAAAAACTACATTTATTCAGGGTTAGCACTCTTCCCGGCTACCTCGAGTGCTCACTGGGGAAAGTGTTCTGCTGTTTTTACTTATTTTAATATCCTGATCTCCCTGAAAGAAATGTACTGCATTATTTCATCTAGGACTTTAGGGGCATTCAGAAATACAGCATATCTGGGTAAGCGAAGCACAAGTCCATCAAATAGCACATAGGAAGAAAGCTAACTCCAAAGGGCCTGAGGTAGTACATTAAACATGCCCAGAGTTTAGATGATGTGTGCAGAACAAAGAACACACATATGGAGGGTATGGAACATAAATGAAGTCAGCATACAATGATGCGGTTGGTGTGATGGGTATTTTTGCTGGGTATTTTTGATGGAGCACATGCAGGGTATTTTTGATGGAGCACGCAAAAAAGACTATGGCCTACATGCAGATTTGGCAACAGAATGGCTTGAGTGTATTTCAGTGGCGTTGGCTGGTGTTAACAGTGGTTGTGCTTAGGTGGGTCCGGCTAGAGATGTGTGAGGGCCCACTGCAACATGACGGTTGAAGTGGGGGCCTTGCCTGGAGCAGAAAAAAGTCCAAGGCACCCATGGGGTGCATACATTTTAATGGAGACAAAGAAATACAAGGGGAGGCTTATTGCCACCAATTATCGCGAGACTTCCAGCCATAAGGGAGTCGAAACAATAAATGCCCACTGGAAATCTATAAATCCTTCTTTGTGGCTGATGCAGAGGAACTGGTGTCAAAGGCAAGAAGGTAGTAACACTTTGGTATACCCAACCATACATGCAACATTCCGGGGCACCTGTGAGGGAGAACGTGAAAAATATAAAATAAATTCACGGAAAAATCGGGAGTCTCCTGACTTAATTGGGAGGGTTGGCATGTATGCCCATGGGAAATTATGGTGGGAAGGGATCCAGCAAGCACAGTTTGTAAGATGAGAGTGGCAAGAGCACATTTTAAACCATTACATATGCTATTTATTTCAAATTGTTATGCTTAGAACCTTGCGGTTGAGTGCCATATGACATGTGATGTTATTTCTTGAGATGTTATCTGGTCAAGTGATCTCATTTCCCATGCTAATTACCATTTTTCGAACTTAAAAAATCCTACAGATTTTTGGTCATAAAATGTTGGCAAGTATGCCATGCCTTCCTTTCAGTCCTAACAGGCATCTATGAAACATTTGGTGCAGATTGGTGAAACTGCTTGGAATTGTATAAGGAACACCGCTTCGCTACAAATCCTGCCACAAACAAACAATTTGAATAATGTGTATTCAAGTCGAGCTGTTCCTCCCGTAAGATACTCGCATTGTGAAATACTTAACAAATGGGGTAAACATCAAATGGTAATGAGCAAGGAGAACGATAACAAGATTGTTATATTTGAAACACGTTTAAAAAGACATTCTTACCTTCCACTATTGGCAACTAATTCTGCAGCATCCAGATAGTCCGAATGACATTATGAAATACACTAAGTATTTATTTGTCAAGAATGCATGCAGTTAGTCAACCACTTCTAAAGCGATCTCTCTCATAAGTTTGAAAATGTATTACTCAATAGCCATTGATTAGTCTCCAGACTCGCACTGACACCCCGCCCCAGAATGTTGACGAACACATAACAGACTGATTCTTGCCAACTTTGGACTTTAATACACCGCAACAGAGCTTTTGACTGATGCCACATGTACCGTGATGTAAGATATTACCTTTGTCCCATACCGGGTTAGGTCTATGTCTCGTCGCTTAAACAAGTGCTTCATGGTTAATTTTGGAAAGACAATGCACTTGTCTGTAAACACGCGCTGGTAAGACATGGATCATTTATTTCTTTTATCCATTTATCTATTTCCTTAATTTCAATTATGTTTTTACAAATGATAAGGTTAAAACCTAATTTTAATTTATCTTTTCGATGGACGTCTTATTTAAATTTGACAAGACGCCTTACACGTTGGCAACAACATGTGACTCATATCACATGATCTGCACTCCAATCATGTGACCACCCCTAGCTTTCCCTATCAGCCAGCTTCTCCGGTTCCCTTACATTCAGGGATTTGCCACCAAGGACACGCCTATTCACCTCAAAAAGTATGTGGAAGCAGGTTCCACACTGGACGTCATACCTGCTTAGCGACATTGCTATTAGCTTTCTTTAGTTACTAAGACTTCCTTACTTTCAACAGGTTCCTGAATCTCATTTTTTCATACACGGCAGCCACCATACCTTCCTACATTCCAAAATGTAAAACCCGGAGATCTACGTCACCGGAATGCCCCACCAAAATGTCGGCAAGACCACGCCCACACGCTGCAGGTGCACTGAGAATTCACTGCATGCGTGAGAGGCAGTGGCACTACCTAAATGCCCAGATTGAAAGAGCATGTGGCAAAAATGTAAAACCTAACTGGCATGTAGCTCTCCCCAAACCACTAACTGGTTTGAATGTTAGACGATTTACACGATTATGTTTTATTGACATCAAGCTTACAAAATAAAATGTGCCCATCATGCCTTGAGGCGAGATGGGACCTGCAGTGAAACTGAGATTCCACTATGAAACACGAAATGCTTATTACTTTTCCGGGAATGTGATGTGGGGAGAGGCTCTGGTTTTGCCATGGATTAGTACTAATTGCATAACTGGCACTGTTTGAAATTGAGTGATATGGTGTTATGGTGTAGAGATTTTTTGAGGATCATACTTGACGATCCAAGGGAGGGGGTACGGAATTCCTTTTCTACGTGAGAGTGGAAGGGAAGTTCTGGAGGGTTGGATTGTTCAAATCCAAGAAAGTTTTTATATTTTCTGTTTTGTTTTTTGTTCTAGACATAGGGTTTAATTTTGTTGTGTTATTTGAATTCATCACAAGGGATGTGAGACGGGATATACTCATGTCTTACTCTTAGCAGAGGAACTTGAGGGTGGTATCCTGGAATGTAAATGGAGCTAATTGTGCTAACAAGAGGAAAGCGATTTTGATAAAACTGGAAGAAATGGGAGCAGATGTTGCACTGCTTCAGGAGACTCATCTGTTGGATACAGATTTAGATAAATGGAAACGGGGATGGGTCAGCAATGCTTATTGCTCATCCTTCACTACTAGTTCTAGAGGTGTGTGTATTCTGTTTAAAAGAAATTTGCCAATTAAAGAAATGAAATGTGAGAAGGATGTTGAGGGAGGACTGTTTGTGTAACTGCCAAAATTCAGGATGTTCCATATTGTTTCTGCAACATATATGCTCCGAATGGGGGAGAAGAGAGTTTTTTCATCTCTCTAGCACAGTTTCTACAGAATATGCATGTAAGTAATGTTATTGTGGGGGAGACTTTAATGTTGCTCTGGATCCGGAGTTAGATATAAGTGGGGGGGGCAGTGGACAGTGCAAATAATCGGAAAAGAGTGGCATTAAAAAGACTAATGGATGAATGGAACCTCTCAGATGTATGGAGATTGCAGAAATTCAGCGAGGCAATATACATTTTTTTCTGCCAGACATAAAATATATTCAATGATAGACCTTCTTCTGACTTCTGGTTTTTGCACGCAATCTTTTAAAAGGGGAGACATTAAAGCATTGTGGATTTCAGATCATGCTCTGATCTCAATGGAATTGCAATGAACCTTTCCTGTTCTGAAGTCTAATACATGGCGGATGAATGTCACACGTCTTGATGACGATGATATTGTGGATAAAATAGCTCAAGAGGCAAAGTTATTTGTAGCTGAAAATTGGACTGGAGAAGTTAGAGTGGAGTTTGTGTGGGAAGCCTTCAAGTCCTACATGAGAGGTATGCTGATTGGATTGTCAAGCAAAAAAAGGAAATGAGAGATGCTGAAATGAAGAAACTGAATGAGGAAATTCAGGTTCTTGAAAAAGGAAAATATGCAAACATTTTCAAGTGATACTTTGAGAGTTTTGAGACTGAAAAAAGAAAAATTATAGGATTTGTAGACTACGAAAGCTGAGTGGCTACTTTTTAGAACCAAGAGCAAATACTATGAAAAGGGAGAAAGGTGTGATCGGCTTCTCGCTCATCGCTTGAGAGTCATGGATAATGAAAGGACTGTTAATGCAATAGAGAAGCTCGATGGGGTTGTGACTTTTGAATCTACAGAAATGAATGAAGCATTTGACATATTACAAAACCCTGTATTCTTCAGAAGTCAATTTAACTGCAAATGAGATATGCCAATTCATTGATGACTGTCATTTGAAGAAAATAAGTTCAGAATGTTTGGAGTCAATGGAAAAAGATTTAAGTGTGGAAGATCTCAGGACTGCTGTATGTGCATTGAATTCTGGGAAATGTCCGGATTGCCAGCGGAAATTTACAAAATATTCCCAGAAGAGGTTTTTGAGTTTCTGCTAGAAATGTTGCTAACTTCTTTAAGGGATGGATGTCTTCCAGTTTCCACTAGACATGCATCGATCTCTGTTTTTCTGAAAGATGGGAAACCACCTGTTAAAACGTGCAATTATCGGCCAATCAGCTTGCTGAACATTGACAACAACATTTTTGCGAAAGCATTGGCCTTGAGACTTGAGACTTACCTAATGGATATTATAGATCAAGGTCAGACAGGTTTTGAGAAAGGAAGACATGTGTCAGATAATATGAGGAGGCTTTTGTCAACCCTATTTCAAAGCAGGGAACGTCAGGATGATGTGGTGGTGTTGCCCTTGGATGCGGAAAAAGCATTTGATCGTATTGAATGGGAATATCTTTTGAGTGCTTTGGAGGGATTTGGATTTGGAAAAAACATGATCGGATGGATAAGATTGCTGTACTCACAGCCTACTGCAAGTGTTCGAACAAATGGCATGACCTCAGCCATTTTTTAACTTGAAAGAGGCACGAGACAGGGTTGTCCATTATCGCCCATCCTGTTTGTTATTGCTATGGAACTACTGGCTGTGAGAATAAGAGAATATGTGAGAATTGAAGGTATTCATTATGGCGAGGCCAGTCAAAAGGTTTGGCTGTATGCGGATGATATGTTGCTGGTAGTTCGGAATGTTGAGAACTCCATTCCTGTGCTGATTGAACTGATTGATGTGTTTCACAGAATATCTGGATACAAGATCAATTGGTCCAAATCAGAAGCACTACCGGCATCTAGTTCATGCTCTGTTTTGAAAATGAGGAACTTTGGCTTCAATTGGTGTCCTATCAAGATGAGATATCTTGGAATTTGGTTGACTAGTGATGTCTATAAAATAATGGATGTCAACCTTACTCATATGGTTCAATCCCTGGTGTTTGATCTGAAGAGATGGAGTGAGCTTAACTTGAGTCTATGGGGAAGGGTGCATGCAATCAAAATGACAGCAACACCACGTGTCAACTATGTGCTTAGTATGATCCCCTTGATCATTAAAAAGAGTTATTTGAAGAAAATTGAGAGTCTAATCCAGTCCTTTATTTGGGAGAATAAACAACCATGTCTTAAATTGTGGAAATTGCAATTGCCCCAAGACTGTGTAGGTTTAGGGGTTCCAGATTTTGAAAATTACCACTTGGCTTTTGGAGCCAGACATCTGGTTCCTTTTGTAGAAAATTCGAATGATGTCTGGACGTTGGCGGAGTCAAATCACTCATCTCCACTGCTGCCTAGGGATATACTGTCCACGGTGGATGGATCTGGATGTCAATCATTTCCGCCAACTAAATTTCTAAGAACATGCTGGAAGGAGCTTTGGAAGAAGAATAAAAGAAGGGTCTGTGATAATGATTTTATCCCAATCTTGGTTGAATCCAGGAATAAGGTTGATGGAAGGCCGCTATTTTGGTTGAACTGGTTCCTAGGTGGAGTAATGTGGCTGGGCGATCTAACTGAAGATGGTAAGTGGGTCAGTTTTAAGAGACTTGCACTAGTTAAAGAATTTAGAGACTGCACTATGGGAGAATATAGGAAATTGAGGAAAATACTGCGGAATGAAGGTGCAGTTGATGGCAATGGATGGCAGATTTGGTTACCTGAACATAAGGCAGGAAGTGGTATGGCATCTAAGGTGTACATAAATTTGGGCCATCATCGTGAGCCAAATAAAGGATTGTTGTCAAAGTGGTCTGAGATAATTGGCTCGGAGATGTCTGAGGACAGATGGAGGCATATTTGTAAAAATGTGGCTCTGACATCTATTAATCTAGGAGAGCAAAGCCGCCAAATTAAAATTCTGAACAGGGTTTTTTGGACTCCCCAAAGAATTCATGCGAGAGGAATGGTCGATTCAGAGGCATGTTGGAGGTGTAAACATGCGTTGGTTCCTTTGAACACATGATATGGGATTGTTATGAGCTGAGGTCATTTTGCAGGAAAGTCACTGAGAGGATGAATGAGGTCCTATTGTTGCAGGAAGATTTTGATTATAACACTGTCACCTTGGGTGAGGATGATATGATGGAAGAACTCACTTACCCACAGAGATGTTGGTTTTTCAGGTCTGCAAACTCATCTAAGAAAATCATTTTGAGGAAATGGACTTGTGATGAAAGACCGACATTTTCAGAGTGGGTGGAGGACTTAAGACAAGTTTCCAAACTTGAGAAAGTGGTTCTTCGCAGAGATAAAAAAAATGAATTTGTTTGATCAAATGTGGGGTAGATTTTTAGATGAGTAATACTATTGTTTATCAGTTACTTCCGATTAATTTCTGGTATGATGTGGGGTGGTGGTATTTGAAGAGCTTAGATGTGATTAATTCAATGGTGTTAACGTTGATGAATTTGATGTATTGATTTGTTGGTCATAAAATTCAATAAATTTAATAATAAAAAATAAATAAAAAGAAATGCTTATTGCAAAAGATAGGGGATTGGGCCAAGAGGCAGATTTACTTAAATGTTCGCAAGTATGTGGAAAATAAATAGCAAAGTGCTGGGACACTAGCATGAAACAGTAGAATTTTTCTTGACATCACTTTAATTATCTACTGCAAATTAAGAATTTAAATGTATAGAAAATAAAAACAGTACGAGGTAAATCCACTTCGACACATAGCAAGCAGGAGATATATATATATTGCACAAAAGTAAGGCTGTTAAGATACTCCATGTGCTGCACTATATTCCACGGGTTGAAAAGGTCGGTAGTGAACGGATCTCCAGGATCGTGGTATCCTCCCTGCAACTGGCTCACAGGCATGGCTCACTGCACATGGGGGAAACTTGTGAAGCGCAACAAAATTCAGCCACCACACGCTGTGGCCAGTGATGCGGAGGGGGGTTCCCCCAAAGCTAGAAAGCACAGGAAGGTAATTAGAGGGTCAAGGTGACAGTGGGACAGAACACATGCTGTCACATACAGCATGTGCAACAGGAGGTAATAAAGCAAACAGCTTCCCCCCTGCCACCTACAGTTTTGCATATGGCAACACAGGCAGGAGGAAGGGAAGCGGCACAACAAAGGGGGCCACCAAGGTGCCCATGAACGTCGGCGTCAGGTGGCCAGGGAAGTAACAAAGTCCCTGCAAACACTTGTTAGGGCCTCAGGCGAAACTGGGGGAATAGCAGTAGACACCAGAGAGGGAGAATTCACTGTCACTTGGTACCCCTGACAGAGCACCAGTTATTCTGCGCATGCAGAGGCTTTTTCTTTTCCCAGATCCCACCCACCTGGAAAACAAAAGGGAAAAGAAAGAAAAAACAGGGCAACGAACATGACCCACAACGTTGTGGGAATCAGTTGGCGGCATTGGCCAGGGGCACAACCCTGGACCTCGTGCCCAAAAGTGTACAGTTGTTTATTATTGTTGATTTTGTGATACTGTACACAATATGTTTTCTACAGTGAGGTTCTGTGCAATAAAAACCACTGCCTTTTATTGCCAACACGTATACTATGTGTCAGTCATCATTTGGGTAATCATATAATTGGGGAACGCTCATTGCCTCTTGGCTCCAACGATTATGCTTCATCCACACCCAATTTAAGACTTTCCAACTTCCCAGACATGCTGAACCTGCAACCAACGTGATGAGGAGGAGGCAGAGCATTGCTAAGGTCCGTTTCTAAGATGGGAAATACACTACGGAACACTAACTCTCACTTCTAGCGCTCATGTTAGGGACGGCCGGAAAACCCAGAGACTCCACGCTCTTCCCTGGAGACGAGAGTAAAAACCCAGAGTCTCTGATTTAAACCCAGAGGTTAGGCGGGTATGGCTGCCACTCAAAAATTGTTCTCTATTGACGGATAAGCCATTGTACGGCAGGGAACGGGTAGAATTTTGTATCTTATGGGCTGTGTCACATCACACACACATGGTTCTAAACATGTTGCTGACTGTATGTTACATGTTTATCACAGTTTGGTGAATACGCTGTGAAAGATGGTAGTGATCATTCGAGTGAGATGTTTGACTTAAACAGGTTTGAGTTTATCTAGCACTCTTCCGTCTAACATGAAGTTGCACTATGAATAATACTAAAAGGACCATACATATAGGCATCATTTGTAAGATACTACAGACGCTCACCACCGCATGATAGAATTTCCGATCCATCATGTGCCCTTTAGCCCTAATTTAAAAAATGAGTGTACGTGTAACACTAGGTGCACTGCATGCGAGATTTTTCATAGTGTTCACTTGCGATTAGATCACTGTGACTGTATAACTAAACCAATGTGCATGCACAGTCCCATCAAACACAGCATTTAGAATTGATTCGTAGAGTATGTGCAAATAATCTTCGCCATTTTTTTTACACCAATGAGAAACCTGTATAATACTTCATACTGACAATGTATAAACATATATTCTTTTCTCTAAATGTTCTTTGTTTGTGTTTTTTGTCTGTGGCCTGACTATGATTTCTGTCACCATCATTATGCTTTTTCATCACAATTATTATGCTTTTATTACTACTATCATTATGTTTTGTACACTCTCATGTTTCAATCATTATTTTGTTTTTCACTTCATGACTATTTATGATTTATTGGTTTGACTTGTATTCTTTACCAATGATCTACGCTGCTTCTTACGATGGTTCAAATGAATATGGGGTTAACCGTTTGATCCCAAAATTGTGAACTATGAGAACTTTTGGTGACACACGATTGGTTGATTTGGTCTTTTGTGTTACCTTTGACATCATTGGTTGGATTAACATTAAAGAGTTTTTCCCTGATGAAAGACCACAAGGGTCCGAAATGCAAGGGCCAAGTGGCAACTGCAGACTAATCAAACACAATAAAATGCTCAAGCAACATTATCGTATTTGAGTATTTCGAATATTTTTAGATACATACTAGAATCATTACACTACACAGCATTCTAACAACTTAGTGGTGTTTACGATGTGAAACATCACGGACGGATTTCTAGTTTTTGTCCTTCATCCTACTTCAGTGTCAGGTGCGGAGACATTTTTCAGAGGGTTTGCACCCCACTCACATTATCTAAAGTATCAGCATCACAAACAAATTTTTTTATATACCCAGCTGGGCCCACTCACCAACAATACAACATGCCAAGTAGTGACTGCCATCAACAAAAGCCTACTAAGAGACATGCCCCCACCACATCGTAACTTTTGCAGCAGCTTCACGTCACATCCAACTCTTCCATCAACATTCCAAAACGAATCCCCCACACCCTAGCCCCAAATAACCCACTACTGGTTAAAACAAATGTTGCCAGTGGGCTATTAATATTATAGCTTGTGTACATTACATATATTACTGCTGCTGGAAACCAGAGGAACCAAAAGTTGGTAGCAGATGTAGACATCCCCTTTTTGATTCTGTTCTCTCCAATACAAAAATGTTTTTCTTACTAAGTGGTCGCACTTTCAAATGCTCTTTTGAGCCCTTTGCAAAACTTCAACATCAGCAGATATTATTGATTGAGGGTCTATAATTGTCATCTTCAGAACAGGTTGGGCTGGTTCATAGGTGGGCCCATACAATTTCCTACACTTTCTTGTTTCCTCTATCTGTTCCTCCTCAACTACTACTGAGGTTTTGTTTCATTCACAGTTTATTTGTGCAATGGGCTCGCCATCACATGGTAAACTTTGCTGCAGGAATGAAAGTGTAGGAATTGGACTTTCCCTGTGTAATCCTAATCAAACAACCCTTACTAGTACATGTTTTGATACCAACCCCGACTTTTCTTTGCCATCTTTCCATAAATCCATGGAAGTAAACTGATTTTTGCATTGGTCGATATCAGAGATCTCTTTCTAGGGTGTGTGGTACAGCTCTTTGTTGATCTAACTGTGTGCAGCTGCCTTGGTAATAACTCTGGAGTGAAGGGTAACCCTTTTGGGGATCCTAGAAACCTCATGAATATGTGTTATTGGGGTAAGGATTGATCTGGATCTAACCTTGTCATCAGGTTCCAGCGATTCCACTTCTAACACCATTCTGTGACAGATTAACAGAACATTCAAGACATGAGTTCAGTTTTATAAGTATTTAGTAGCATTCTCGGGATGGTGTTGGGATAAACATCTATAGGTATCTAAAACTAAGGATGGAGTCACTGGCTTGGAACAATCAAAGCAAGAGGGGGAAGGGGGCATCATCCAAAGTGCACATGGGTTTCCTGTCTCTTAGCGATACTGGTCTTCCTCTGGATCAACAGATCTAAGTACAGTGTCACTTTTTACACAGATTCAGGGATAAAGCCCTGAGCACACTTGTTTCAGAGAAATAGCACCCTTCTTGGCTCAGTCCATGGGTACCTTCTGCTTGGTATTGCAAATCCTTCCAGGTACAGAGTCCGTGGATCACTTGTTCAGCCTTTAATCACAATCCCAGGGATGTGGCACCCATACATTGGGGGATACAGAGAGGTCTAGGACTCCACACACTTTCTCTTAGGGTTCTAGTGCTGAGCTTTCTCTGTCTTGGTGATATAGTGCCATACTCTGGTTACTAAGGATATAGGGTCGACCTATTTATTTAGGGCTATCCTGTCCAGCATATTTCAGAAGGGATATAGTACCCAATACACTTTGTCAAGAATATGGTGCCCATCTCACTTAGACAGCATTTCACGACCGCTAACTCCTTGGATGGATCTGTTTGGGGTGGGAGTCCTGTCAAAGCCCCAAAGACCTACAGGAAGGCCAGTCAGTTAAGTGACCACAGTGATCATGATTCTCCACTCCCAAACTCTGTATTATGCTCTATGACTCTGCTCCAGGTAACTGCTTTCTTCAAACTAAACTGTCACACAGGTTTCTTGCCACATGCCCCAAGATTGGTTGAATCAAGAAATATCTTTAGTGGCCCATATGGATAGGCTGTTCCGCCACCTCACCCAATTGTTGTCATGTGCGTATCCCTGGTGCTTGGCCAAGGCTTAAAGAGCCCTTGCTGCCAACTTTAGTCCAGATGGGAGTCTCAACCTTGCCTCCTCTCTCTGTGGCAACTGGCCATGCCCTAACAGTGCCCAGGGATCTCTGTCTCTCAGCGTCCCTGATCACTTTATTCCACAATCTCCTCCATTGCTAAGCCATTCTGAAGGTCCCATCGGGTATATGGATCCCTGATGACAGTCTGAATGCAGCCTGCATCACCAGAAGTACGTCTCCATTTTCAACACAGGTAATGCTCTATTAATATCCCTGCTGCAATACAGGATCCTGTGGTTTGCAATGGGGAAACTGGAGATAGTGTTATCAAATTAACCCTGTGTCCTAGTGACAAGATTTCAACAATCTCTGCTGGCATACAAGACCCCACAGTAATAAGGGACTCTGGGTGCTCCTTGGGCGATTGACTGTGGCTTGTCTACTCTGAGCCCAGGCTTCCTGACTTGTAGGGGACTCGGCGTGGACTGGTAATTCCAGTCCCAGCTCTGACAAAGAGGCCCTAGCAGGTGAGCTTTCTTGGTTCATCAAGTACTAGGGACCGAATCAGATCCTCGACTTTGTAACAGTGCATATGTCGTTGATCCACAGCAGCCACAAAGTCCACCAATACTAATAATAGGATGCTATTCTGTAAGGCTGCAATCCTACATGACTGGTAAGAAATAAAGATGGTCCTGTTCACTGAAGGCTTGTGAACTTGGACAAGGATATAATAGGTGGCCTATCTTCTTCAGAGGGAATTTTTGTACATCTTTTTCCTCCAACAATGTCTGAGCCGGACCTGCCATTATACAAGAAAATGTTGCATACAGATAAACATAATCCATGAGTTTTGGAAGGAAATATAAACCACAACTTGATCATCTAGAGGACCGATTCACGCAAGACTGAATCCACCAAAGTTTTGCGCTCCAACTTCAGTCATCCATCAGAATTTTCTCTGATGACTTCTTGGCATAGACATGCCTTAGGAAGCAGAGAGCTTCGGATGCTGCTTTAATTTTTGTACTGAAAGGAGCGTCTCTGCCTCTGCCTCCCCCTTGAGGACCCAGTAGCCTTTGATCGCATTCAGGAAGAACCACCTCCTGATATCTAAAAGACTTCGGTTTTATTTCCTCAAGGGGCAGACCAAGCAACCTGTAACCAGTGAAATTAAGAGAGAGGAGATGGTTCCTCCTTTGCTTTATCTTTGTCCTACAAATCCCCAATCACAATATCTTGAACGGTAAACTCGATGAACCCCAGCAGAGGGAGCACACCGCGTGATGTCAAAGGCAACGTCTGACAAACATTTTTCTTTTATGTTCATCATTTCCCAAAAATCTGAGCGCGTTCAAGACTTTGTACAAAAATGTGATCCTTCTGGCCAGAGGCAGAAACATATAATGATTCAGGTGGCTACAAACTAGTTTATAATTGCAGGAGAGGGGTTTCCCTAAAATAAGAGAGACGTTTCAGAAAGAGAGAACACTTATTTTACACATATATCGTGAAAAGGATGTTTGTCAGTTATCGAAGAGGCCTCATCCGGATATTAGCAGGATTGTGTCAAGGACGAAAGGAGAGGCAGAAATGCAAAGTGTTCATTGGAAGTTAAAAAATTCAAACTATCCATCTGCAACCTTTATATTAAAATAGATCTTCAACCGGCACTTCATGCCCTCTTAAGATGTTATTTCCTTTTATACGGATAAAGGGAGACCAATGTAAGTAAAAAAGGTGGAAACACAGTTAAAAGGAAAAATAGATGAAAAAAGTTTTAATGCAAACATCCAACAGAAATTAAAGTAGTAAGGAGCAAAATACTATATAGCCTATACATGTAACATTTAAAATCCTGAACATTTTATGAACAAAATGAATACAATCACATGTGAAGGTAGCAAATATTCCTGCCCATCAAAACAATCCTTACAAAATTCCTTACCCAGTTAGGGTCCAGCTCAAAATCTTCAAACATCAACACATCACTGCCTTCCGTATAGTTGACAATGAGTTCTGAACATCTTGAACCAAGCATTTCTTCGATGATGACTTTAACCTGGAAAAAATGATAGATTTTAAATTGTACTTTCAGGAGAAGGAGTCAAAAACATATTATTACCCTATCACCTTGTTAACACTCCCCTATGACCTTCTGTGTGCAAAGGCCCTTCCAGGGGTGGTGCACCACTTACACAATGATGCAATGCTATTACATCTAAAGAAGGGACCAATTTGGTCATGGGTACAATTAGATGCAGGGAAATGAGACATTACCTCTGGACAGTGCTTGGACCCCAGTGGTGTAACCAATGTTGCAGCGGTTTTATCCTCACATCTTCACCTTGTGCCTCGCCAAATCGGTAGGTATGATATATTGTTACACATTTTAAAAACGTTAGGGTGAGTGTTGAGCAAATTCAATGAACAACAGGTGCAGTGCACATTATGTACTTAGTAATTCAAGCGTTGAACACTTTTATCACAGACACCTTTGTCAAATATAAAAATCTGTGGTCATTCTTATGTTCTCAAAATGATTGTAGATTTTATGCTGGAACCCTCACTGGTGCCATTTGTAAACTTTCCCTTTGTCATATGGTTATTTCAAATTAGTACAATAGGAGTGTATCCATCTTGGAAGGATGAACTTCCACCAGAAAACATCCTTATTGTGAGTACGTTATATACTGGTGATCTTTAGAAATAAATATTCTCACAGTTTTCAATGTTAGTACAATTACATAGTGTTTTGTTTTTAATGGCTGCTTTTGCAATCAAACACATGGGCCCTCATTACGACCCTGGCGGTAAGTTGCGGACATTACCGGCATGGCGCAATTAACGTGTCCGTGCGGGCCAGATACCGCTAAAAGCGGCACATTAGGACCTCTCGGGCACGAGCATTGCGCCATGCCAGTAACGTTAAAAAAATGCCACTTACCGGCATCGTATGCATTGCAAATAGAACATCCACCACCTCAGCCATCGATATCAACGATCACAGCTATTAGCGGTGACCGCAAATAGCAGCAACCGCTATTAGTGGTGACCGCAAATAAGCAGATCCGGAAGTTGCGTCACCGCACAGGAACGGGAAAGAGCACGGCGGCCATCTTCAAAAACACAATCCATTGCCATCCGCCTCAACCAGTGGACACCTGACCCCCACAACCTCTGTAAACCTTCATCTACATTCATCCATCCTCACAATGCCTAAAGTGGTGAAAAAAAGTGGAGACCGGCTGCGGCAGGAGCGCTTCTTTAAGGAGGAGCTTAACATGTTGGCAGAAACACTACAGGAACATGCCGACGTGGTGTTCTCGACTGAGATGACCAGACCGGCAATAGCCCGTAAGAAGGACATATGGGCCATGGTCGCACAGAGGGTCAGTGCAGTTGGCACTACACCCCGCAATGCACGACAGTGCAGGAAGAGGTAGGATGACCTACAGCTCCGCGTAAGGAGTATTCTTTCTGTTAACAGAAACCTGGCCATGGCAACTGGTGGAGGAGCAGAGTCACCAATCAAAATGCAGCCGTGGGAGGAGACATGGGCCGCACTCATTGGCACAGAAATCATAGAGGGGGTCGGAGACATGGAGAGAGGAGCCCCGACATCATGTGACACAGGTAGGTGCCTTAAATCCAGCCATGCCAAAGTCACTGAAGTCCAGATTGATGGGAATTGCAATGATGCCTGACAGGGTTAACACAACACATCAGCAGAATACTGCCTACAGGCAGTTCTGACCTACACCTTGTACACATGCAGTATGCACACCCTTTCCATAGGCACCCACTTGCCTCCATGCTTCTACCACCTAAAAGTGAGACAACCTGTATGTCACTGCCTCCAATGTGCAACATCTACCAATCAAAATGAATGAATCACAATGCCTGCTCAATGTCCACAGAGGCATCACTAACCCTTTCCTCCCTTTGCTCCACCACAGGCTCTCATTCGGACAGTGACGAGGAAGACACTGCCACCACACCTGCCAAGAAGGCCAGGCCCGATGTCTCCACACACCAACCATCCACCTCTGCTGGAAAAAGCAAAATCCCTCCGCAGCCAAAATCGACGACCACAACACAGGCAAGGGCACAGATGTGCACCAGGCCAAGCACCATGGTAGCACCAGCAACACACATCCAGCAAGTGTTGCCCACCGAAAGCACTGGGTCTGCCGGAACCAGCACAATAGGCGAGACTGCTGCCACCGCAGGTGGCTCGGATGATGATGCAGGGGATGCTGATGTAGTTGTAGGTCCCCCCACTGGCCACCTTCATTCCCCCTACCTGTCCCCATGCAGCCAGCATGATGAAAGTATACAGGGGCAATCCCCTGATAACTCTTGGCCAGCCACTCCATCCCCAGTTGAAAATGTGCAGGAGGGGAGTAGCACATTTGACACACCACTGGCATTATCGTTAGCCCAGAAAAACCAGGAGTCAATGGAACAAATAATCCAGCACTAACAACAACTGTCCTCACTAATGAACCAGCA
The DNA here is from genome assembly GCF_040938575.1 of Ambystoma mexicanum. Lineage (NCBI taxonomy): Eukaryota > Metazoa > Chordata > Amphibia > Caudata > Ambystomatidae > Ambystoma > Ambystoma mexicanum. The sequence goes on from NC_090933.1 coordinate 1,401,276,086, forward strand.
TGTGGCCGAATGTGGGAGTGCAAGGGCCGAAATGCAACAATGTGCAGAAACAGTGAAGGCAGCAATAGCATTCACCTCCAAGGATATCTGTACAGAATTTGCCGTGGTGCGGCACATGCTCTTGGACCTTGTTCAGGTTTTGAGGAGGGACATGCGTCCTTGTGAGGGGCCAAGTACCTCCTCGGCTGCCAGTTCTACCCCATCCATCCCCGTCTGCAGATCGGCCAGGAACCTGCGGAGTACAGGCAGGGGTGCCCAGGTGCAGGGAGAGGGGGGGCAATAGAGTCCGCCCAGTGGGACAATACCACATGATGCACTAGACCACAGGCATCCACACACTTTTGTGGGAAGTTGAGGGGGGAGGGGGAATGGGGGGTGTTGGGGAGTTTAGGGGGGAAGGGGGATGGGGTGTGTTGGGGAGTTGAGGGGGGAGGGGGGATGGGGTGTGTTGGGGAGTTGAGGGGGGAGGGGGTGTGTTGGGGAGTTGAGGGGGGAGGGGGGAGTGGGTGTGTTCAGTCAAATCACCTAATCAATACAGTTTATGGTTATGCACAAATCACATGTGTGGACATTGATCATTGTGTATGTGTGCTTTATTGGTGAACAGTCCACAGTGTGCATGTCCAAGACACACACAGTGCCCCGAGTGCCATCTCCATGTGATACCCACCGTCCATGTGTGCTAGAAGCATTGGTTAATGAGAGTCTGATGCATGGCACGTCCTTCCTGTGCATTGCTTCCTCCCTGAGGTGCTGCCCCATCCCCACCCTCCTGATCCTCATTGTCAGGTGGTTGCAGTTCAGCGTCAGGGGGCAGGGGCACATTCCGTCTGATGCACATATTGTGTAGCATTACACATGCCATGACGATCTTTGCCACCTTCTCATGGCGGTACAGGAGTGCCCCACCAGACCTACTGAGGCAGCGAAACCGTGCCTTCAAGAGGCCAAATGTCTGCTCAATCACCACATGGGTACGGGTATGTGGACGATTAAAGTCCTTCTCATGCCGGTTCTGTGGATTCCGGACTGGGGTAAGGAGCCACCTCTTCAAGGTGCATCACCTGTATATGGGCAACAATGTATGTGTCAATCATGACATCAGATTTCTAATCATGACGTGACACCATGGCATGCATTCATCTCTTACTTTGAACCCCATTTCCATGCACGAATGCAGTCACACGATGTGACCGCTATATGTGTATTCCTCTTATGGACTGTTTTGCTTGCCTTCAACCACTGTATGCAGGGGGGGTCAAGTACCTTATGAGTGCCCATTCACTGTGTTAGTACATAGCGGTTGTTTTGGTGATCTGGCCAATGTCCATCTGTTATCAATGCTCTCATCATGGCACCATTGCTGTCAGCGCATGATGTATTTTCATTTGTTACCCCATTGCTTTGTTGAGCTCCTACTCACCTCTCATCGCGGTAGACAGTTGACCTTTTACCTCCCCGATGTTCTCAGTTCTCCTCCGACTTGTGATGTCTCCTTGTCAGCTATTCTTCAAGTTCTGACATGCATCTGACTCTCCCTTCTGCCTTGTTGTTGTTGGCTGCTTGCCCGCGCCCAGGGCTTTGAGTTCTCCTCTACGTTTCCATACATCTCGTGGCCTCCTTGAAATGCCCATGGAGATTAGACTCCTCCATTGTTGTCGATTACTGTCTCTGTTCCCTTTTGGGTTTTTTAGACCTTTTCTCTTACCTTTGTGGATGCTGGTTAGCTTCTGCTGACCGATCGCCATGATTAATCTTGACTAGGTCTTATGTTGGACACGTACTGCTCTCTCTTAATGACCATTTGTCATTTAACAACTGTTATGTGCAGCCCTTTCTCCGGACTGCTCGAGACCGCCCCGTCTCTTTCAGTGTGTCACTCTTGTTTACTGTTACATTACCTTGGCAACGCTGCACTCATTGGTGCCCACACCAAGATGGACGTCGCTTTTGGTGCTCTCACGCGCATGCGCGGGGTTACCAAGACGACGCTGTAGTTTTGGGAAGCTCAGTTACTTCGCTCGCACTGCAGCGGCGAGATATTCATTGCGTGTTCGCATTGGAAGGTATGCATTTTTTGTTTCCCTGAAACCAGTTACACGTTGCAATAACCTGGTCCACGTACCTCGCTTGGTTGAGACTTTAGTATTATATTATTGTACTCGCTTTTATTATATACCTTGGACTTCACTGTACAGCTAAACCTTACCAGTATGTGTTGCTGCACTTGTGCAGTGTTCTAAAGCCTCCAATTCCCCTTGTTCATGCAGTTTACTTGCATTTGTCCGCACGGGCTAATGCATAACGATTTGTCGTAGTCTGTCATTGTTTACTGTCTGTACTTATATTCTAAATCTCTCTTTCTCTTCACTATGGACTGATTGCCCGTTATTGGTGGGCTTAATAGCTTAACTTTTGTCCTTACCTCCATAGATACCCCAACATACTGTGGTTTTTGGCTATCCGTTGTTTCTTGTCTGGATTACCTGTCTGTTTCCTGGCACTTATATCAGCAAGGTTAGTAACTCTGACTCGTCTCACTATGTTAATTGACTTCATGTAAATCAGAGAGTTTTTATTGAAATATCTTTTTTCTTTCCTACCCCACAGAGACTGTGCTAGAATCTAATGTTTATGAAAATAAAAATTAAGTCTATCCCCTGAAGATGGTTCCATGAACCGAAACGCGTCGGTCTTATTCGGGTCACACCTGAATATGAGACTTCATTTATGAACTGTTGAATGATCAAATCCATACATCCAGAGTTTGTTTGCACTGTAACTATTATACAGCTTTACAATTGTGTTACTCCTTACAAGCGGTTTTTTGTAAATGCTTGTTGCTCTCACATTTGTTATATTGAATACCTACAAGTGTCCTTTCCATGTGCAAATAGGGAACACTGATTGTACTACTGTTTGCTTACTAATGTACGACTTGTTGGACTCAGAAGATTAAAATCCATAAATCAGCTCTAGTGTTTTCGTTCTGATTGTTCTATCGGTTTGACCTCTATGACTGTATATTTTATCGTGAATAATACTGCCAAATGCTCTAAATGACCCTTTCTGTTGCAAATAAGAGAAGTTCACACGTTGTTAACACATCGTAAAATTTACGCCTCTTTTGGCACCAAATGTTTAATGAATTTTAATAGAAATAGAAGGATATCTTTTTCCCTATTTGAGTGCATCTGGGCTTGCTGTGTAGAAATACACAGCTTTGGATTCTTTTACCATTGCTGTCAGCCTCATGATGATCTCACTGAGCACTAAAAATGTTGTTATGCAATTAATTTGGGCCTCTGTGTCCGTGTATTGGTGTTTTGATGTTCATGTCCGTCATGTGGCTCCTTTGTGCGCAGTTATGGTGGACTGGCCTTTCAGCTGATGGTGTTTGGTGCCGTGTATTGGCTGAAGTCATTGCATGTAGGTGCATTTCTTTGAGCTGGATGTGGTCTGATTTTGTACAGTGCACATGCATTTGGTTAGGTCATGGTTGGGACGCATCTTCATTCACATGGTAGGGCTGCCTACATCTGGCATTATGTGGTCAGGTGTCAGCTAAAGTCTGGACTGCTTTAGGGTATGAGCTGGCTCCATTACCTCTGCTACTCGCAGCCCGATGAAGTATGCATCCCCCCCCCTGTCCTCCAGGTAAAGTATGCATCCCCCCCTGTTGGCCAGGGTAAAGTATGCATTGGTACGTCAATCACCTACCTACTTCACAATTCCATGGCCATGACATGAGATTCACCAAGTAGCCAGTCACATACCATTTGTACGTTGATTGAGTGGTATTGCTTACGGTTACGGTACGCTACCTCCATGGCATGTGGGACCACCAATTCCTCATGGGTGCAGTCGATGGCACCAATGCAACCAGGTATGCCGACCAGTGAATGGAAACCCCCTTTGGTGTTTGCGATCTCCTGGGCAGACCGTGGTAAGGAAATGTAGTCGTCTGTGTGCTTGAGGAGGGCACTGAGCACTTGGTCCAGCGTACGTGAGAATAATGGTTGTGAAATGCCATGCAAGTGCCCCACTGTGTGCTGGTAGGTGCCTGTGGCCAGGAAGTGGAGCACGGGCACTCCCTTCAGTAGGGGGGGGTGGCGGTGGGTGTTTCAATCATGCTGATGATGTCGTCATGTATCATGTCCACGATGGTGGTGATGGTGTCCCGGTCCAAACAGTACAGGGTGTGGATCTGCTCAGCAGTGAGGTTGAATGGACTGGCTCTGATGCGTGGGATTGGGGGCTGCCTGCGTGGTAGCACTGGCTGTGCTAGTGGGGCTTGCTGCCCCTGCCTTGCCCTCCTTCTCCTCCTGCGTCTCCTCTGTGCTGCCTGTAGTTGTAGTAGTTGTTGTTGCTGTAGCGCTTCCATTGCAATCAGGTCCTCCAGCCCCAACATTGCTAGTCGTATTGGAATCATTGTGGAGTGTGACTGGGTGTGGGAAGGGGTGTGGGCTGCTCTTTTTGTACTTGGCCAGTCTGTATTGCCTCCACCTGTGCTGATTGTGTGCACCTGTGACAGCTGGGAACACTGCACATGGCCATTTACGGTTGGTCTGCGATGGCGGTATTAGCACCATGGCGGTAAGGTACTTTATGGCCTTTGCAAGGGCGTCAAGAGCATGTCCGCTCGACTCGTCATGTTCGCCAATTTGCGCCATGCCGCTATTTCCGGCATGGGGGGGTCGCGTGCCCACGCCCTTGGTGCTGTTAGCGGCACCGTTAACTACGGTGCCGCTAATTGCACTTACTCAGATCATAATAGGACCTAGTGGTAAGCGATGCCGGTAATCCTTTACCGGCATTGTTTTTCACTTACCGCCAGGGTCGTAATGAGGGCCATGGACTTTGATATTTGTCTTGGATTGGGCCCAGGAAGGGGTGCCCTGATTGTCTGTTGATTTTCATGTTTGATTGCATTAGTTAAGCATGTTTGAAGCTGAGGATCTGCCTTCACATGCTCTATATCAAATAATCCTAGAAATTGCTAAACCAGCACCCCTCCTGTTCCTCTGCAGAAACCTGTGGCAATGTGGTATTTGCTTGAACTAGTGTGGTGCGTAGAATGAATTGGCTTATTCCTTCTACACAGGCTATGAACCAGTGATTCTGGCATCTAGTTTACTCGAGAGGCCTCTTCTATGTACTGATGCACCTGAATGCTCAATGCAAAATGACTTGCTCCAGGTAGATATGCAAAGCTAAATCCTTTCATGGATTTAAAATCGGATTTGGGAATGTTCATTATCTACTTTCATATTTTTTCCATATTGTTAATACATACAAGGTCATATGTACACCCCAATCATTTGATTTATACAAAAGGAACAATTGCGTTTTTGGAAGTCTCAATTATTAACTAATGTGTGCTTGTTTTGTAGGAAATCTTGGGGGACATAAGTTCAGGCCCCCCACCCCATCGTTTTCCGACAACCCACCCCCCCCCCCACAAGCTTGGTCTCAACTGTAACCCTTGCAGTTGCATTAGTAGAAATGTTGTCTGGCCTATTATGCTAGTTTTCTGTTTAGATCATTCGGAATCTTCAAGGCCTAAGAATGATTATTGTATTCCCTTGTTCCCATCCCACCTTGAAGCACTTTGAAGCACTTCACCTATGTATAAGTGCTATATAAATAAACAAGAAATAAATAAAATATCTAAAGAAACACAAGTGTAAAGGTGAAAAATAAGACCTCATTAGAAGTTAGGCAGTAGCAGTAAATCATGAAGCATTTGGTAATGCCACCTATTTACCTCTACACTTAAATGTAGGTTTCAGTATTGAAATGTAGTAAAAACAGCTGCCTTTATCTGAAAGTAATTACTTCCACAATTAATCTGGGCTTGGTAGAAGAATTACAAACGCAGTACTGCTGCATGCTGTCATGCCATGTGCCCCCAATGGAGTCCAATGGGGCTACAAAGCCTTGTGTGTCCTCATCACTCTAAATCATGCATACCATACTGTTAGTGCATTGTTACCTCATGTGGTACCACTAATTGAGTTTGTCGTTATTGCTGGAGGTAACACCACCATACTCATAATCACAGTCGTTTTCTATAATTTAGAATAATTCATTTTTTTTTTTTTTAATAATAATTTATAATTTTCAATCCATCATATACAAGCAGTATACAACAGTGTTGACAGAATATAGTATACAACAGTGTTGACAAAATATAATACAAGTAAAAAACAAAGAAAGGGTAACATAAGTAATCCAATTAGAGATCTTGCAAAAGCAGAACATAGCAAACAAATCAAAACATCTCATATTGTTGTAATAATACAGAATATCCCATCCCCACTTTACACACTTGTCCCCGAACACAACAATACACAACACACAACACAAGAAAAGACAGGACAAACAACATGAGCAAACACTAGGTGCAAAAGGGGACGGGGGTGAGCCAAACCAGCAGATCATTAAACAAACACACATTATGATATTCCATAACAGTAACATTTTAAGCATATAAATCATTGAAAAAAACAAATTAATTGATAGTCGTCAACCAATTTTTTTTTAGCATATGAAACTTTTTCCCTAGCAGCCAATACCAACATACTCTGAACCTTGTCCTTAAGTTGGGGTTTCTGTATGAAAGCAGCTTATGACTTTTTTAAAGTAGTCTATTGAGTCAAGAAAATGGGGGCTGGACACATTTGTAAACTTAAAAAACATCTGGGAAGGATGGTTGAAGGATATTTTCATGTATGGAAGTTTAATGTAGTCAGTGGTTCTTGGAAACAATTAACACTGTATAGACCTATGATTCTATCATGCCTCCTCTCTAATTGATCATGCATCTTTATCGGACGAGTAGGCTATCAGAATGACCTTCATCTTGCAACCATCATGTCTAAAAGGTCTTTAATAACTTTACTAACACATTTCCTGCACTGCTTTGTTGAACTCTGGATGGTTTCAATATTGCCATTTACGATGACAGAATCACCATTGAATGTATACTTTCATACACTGTAAATCATAATGAGAATTGCAAGAGCCCTTTGGAGGATGGTGCCTACAAAATATAGTACGAATACAGTAGCTGTTGGGGACCATGCGAGGTGGGGGTTTCTGTGGTGGCATCTC